>NC_056625.2:16474939-17074939 GCF_002870075.4 Lactuca sativa | reverse complement strand
TTTATCTTAATTTTCAATACATATTCGTTTCATGTCGTGCTCTCACAGATTCGTGTATTCATGTCTCAAATTGCCAGGTCTACCTACAAGCCCACACAAAACCCAAAATCCAACTTGAGTGCATACGCCCTGCGTACCACTCCAGTACGCCCAACGGACTGACTGAGAATCTGTACGCACATCGTACAACTTGCTACACACGGCGTACAAAAAGGCTATGCACTAGACGACCATTAAGTGCTGAATACTTAAGATTTCAACGTCAAAATTCAGATCTAGGTCTAATAAGATGTCCTAGGGCATAAATTTGGCAACTTTATTCCCTTTCATGCCATGAATGACCCCAATAGTCCATACTTTTCATTAAGACCTCATTTAAGACTTCTAACTTATGCATGGAGTCCAAACCATCATAAAGATGTCACCTTTATGCGTCTAACAAGCTTCAAATCTATCTATTTTAGTCTATGGAGTTGCTCAACTCATAAGAGAATTTCCGATAGCTAAAAAGGGGCTTCATAACCAAACCCTAACTCAATATAATGAAAGAGTTGACAAGGTTATAACTTTATACCTATAGAAATTCCTCAAGATGATCTAGATGTAGGATCTAAAAGCTCAATGATACCCAAAGCTTGAACACCACCTTCTCCTTCTTGAATGCTCTCTAAAATGGCCATAACACACTTTCTAAGCTCAAGAATGACATTCACAAAGAAATTTGGGGTTAAGGGACGATATGAGGCTATAGAGGCTAGATAGGGTTTAGTCCCAATGACTTAAGGATGCTTAAATAGGTGTTAAGTCCATAAATTAAGGTTTTGACCATCAGTCATATATGCCCTGCGTACCCCATGGTATGCCCAGCTTACGTGCCAACTCTTTGCGATCATCTATCCTTAGTACGCTAAGCGTACTCCTGGTGTACGCCCAACGTATGAAGGGACCATTATGCAATAATATCTATTTCAAGGGTATAAATGGGTAATTACCTGATGTGGAGTGTTACATGATGCCTCTGCCGCTATATCAAAACTTGGTGATGTCTTGAATGAAGTGAAAGGGCTTAGGGAATCCATTGTTTCTGCTAACACAACTCACAATCAGGAAGTTATTAATTCCATTAATACTTTGGTAGCTCACTATGATAGAGAAGCTTTGCTGACTGATCGAATTTACGATGGTGATCAGAGAATTGAATCTCTGCAAAAGGAATTAAGTGATACAAAAACACTTTGTGGTCAACAAAATGAACAACTGGTTCTTACCAAAGGTAGGGTGTTTGAAATAAATAAAAGGATGATACATATGGTTGAAACCAAAGATGATTTGTCTATGAATTACATGGAATAGATGCTTGATTCTAAGCTTGCTCAAATTTTTTCTTTATTAAAATCAAGTGTTACGATTAGTGAAGCTCATTCTCAATAAGGGGGGGGGGGGGGGAGAAGGGTTGTGATTCATAATCCTTTTACTGTTCTAAATCTAGTCAAAAGCAAAGATGATCCATCAATTTCTAGTGAGGAACGATCTATGACAAGAATGTTGGATAGAACTTGTTTTGTTTCTTAAAAGTTTGAAATTGCATCTGCTCCTGATACAGTTGAAATATTTAAACAATATTTTGTCCCGAGTTGAGATGTGAAAAGGAAATTCAATTGAAGATGTGAAGTGGGTTGCAAAAGTAATCAGATGGCGGATTTCTATTTAGTTGGTGTTAAGGGAAATCGCAATTGAAGTTTTTGCAGAAGAATGAAAGATGAAGCTTATTTTGAAACTCAATACAATGGGGAGATTGTTAGGTTTATGTTTGTATTTGTGTATTGTGTTGTATTACAAAAACAATGTTTTTATGATTTGCATGTTTGGTTTGTAAATGTCAAAGCTGTGCTCGCAATCGTGTCGTTTTACTTAGGTTTGCATTATATTTCTTTGACAACTATGTTGATCCTAGGTGTCCTGACTTCATTAGCCAGATGCCTTTCTAGCTTTCTATTTACAAGTATAAATAGGAAGTTATATATATATATATATATATATATATATATATATATATATATATATATATATATATATATATATATATATATATATATATGAGTAGGATCAAATGAGAACACTAAAAAGGTTGAGAACGCGAGAACAAATCTGGACCATTTAAATACTTAAATCTAAGGTCATTATTGAAAGGGGGATTTATGAAAAATTCTTAAACTATTGGCATTAAAATGTAACTTTTAAATGGTTAGAAGGACATAATAGGAATTTCAACTTTACTATCTCCTATAATTTTTCACCCGTTCATATATTTCCTTTAATCTATCGTGTATATATTTTCACCTCTTCTTTTTAGGGTTTCATAAAACTCATGTCATCATCGATCTGGGCATCACCTACAACCCACCATGAAGATTTGTTCCCATCATCATTGGTCTCCGTAGGTGCAGCAAGGGCCGCTCAAGCTGTTTTTGGCTACTTCTCCTTCGATTTCGGTAGCATATGCGAAGGGTAGGAGAACATTTGGCCCGATGGAGCAAGGCAAGCGGAAACAGCAGCTCCGGTGAGGGTTTTCGCCGTGGTGCTCGATAGAAGAAGAGGAAGGTGCGAGGGGACGAAGAAACAGAAAGTAACAATGATCTATCAACAGAATCGATGGGTCACGACAGGGGCAGTTCATCGGATAACACTTCTTTTTCTTTTACTTTTAATTTGACTGTAAATCAATGGGGCTTAATGATGTGTGTTTGGCTTTGATTTTCCAACAGAAACTGATGGGTTTATATTACTAGATTTAGATTGGTGTTTTCTTTGCTGGAAGTTGATATGTAGAAGATGAAGCAATAATCCCAATGGTTGTATTTCTTGTTTGCAGGAAATCACGAGAACAAAACAAAATTTGTTCTTAACTGTAACTTGATAGGAAGGAAGAAGAAGGGTAAAAACAGGTTTGGTTTTTATTTTGGTTGTTTCATTTGAGAAGAACAAGGAAAAAGAAAACGAGGGTAATAGATGTGAATCAGTATTACAGATTGATTAATTGTTAATGATTAGAACTATGTTTTTTTTGATAAAGTTTCAGTTGTAATCTTATATGAATACAATGTCAAATGTCTCATTTGTAGTTAAACATCAATGAATAGAAGTATATTATAATTACATGATTTCATATCTTAATGATTTATGTTTTGAACAAGTGTAATTTAGAGCTTGATGTTTCTAATAAGGATAACCTTAAAGCATGGAAATTGATAGCAGGATCAATGGCATCCCTTTTCGTTTATATATGTATGATAGCAGCAAGAAAATATGAAGAAAAAAAACAATGTTGTAGTAATTCATCTATGATTCACATTATAATCTTATATGAATATAACTACTTAAAATATAGGAATTTAAATGTTTTTTGTATTCTTGTAAATTTATTCATGTATGATTAGAGTTGTATTCATTTATGATTGTAATAAAGGCGTATTCATTTGCAACGAAATGATGAATTCTTAAACATTTTTTGATATCAATTTATGAACAAAAAAAAAAAAGACAAGTTCAGTCATGACATTTTCAGTTATGAATATACACTATTTGACAAAATTAAATTACAAAATTAATTAACAGTTATATATTTTTAATCGATTGCATACTCAATAAATTAGTTTGATATTTATTTATTTATGGACAATAATCACGTAAAGCACAATAAAATCATTTTAAATTGATAACTTTTTTCTCTTTCATTAATGATATAAAGAAAATGGAAAAAAAATTTATTTTTTGGTAACAGTCGATTAGAATCTCAAAAATTTAGGAAATATCATTTAATTAAAAGACAAGTTTACCTATATGCCCTTATCTATTGATTGGTTCAGAATTGTTCTCGCATTCTCAACTTTTTAGGTGTTCTCATTTGATCATATATATATATATATATATATATATATATATATATATATATATATATATATATATATATATATATATATATATATATATATATATATATATATAGAGAGAGAGAGAGAGAGAGAGAGAGAGAGAGAGAGAGAGTAACGTTTGAAGAAGGAGTCTTACACATTTGTAGTTGCATTCATTTACTCTCTAATCAAATCAATATCTTATTTACGCCTTGTATTCTACTTAATTACACATTTCATTTTTGGAGATTTCATTCTCATTGAATCTAAACGATCTAATACTTTATCAAACTATGTTACTAAAAGTAAGAAGAACTAAATACTTAGGAAATTGTCAACTATCATTAAATTTTCTCCGACCTATGCTTTAAATGGTATCTTTTCATTTTTATTTTTTACAAAGAAGTTGGTACAAACATTAAATTACAATTTATTAAGATTACATGGATTTTATTACAAATTTATAATTTTGTTTTTTCTATTTTGTTAAACTAATTAATTAACAAAAAGTTAAAGGCATAGAAATATATAATAGGAAATTAAGTAATCTATCCCGAGGTTTTAAAAAAATAGTCGTTTTTTTTTTTTAGTTTTTGGAAAAAAAATATATATTTTCTTCCAAATGTATCCATTTGAGAGTATTGTTTATATTCAAGAGTTTTCTTTTTAATATTTAAAAAAAATCTTTTTATTTTATTTTTTAAGATTACAAATACTAAATTTCAAAATGTTTAGTATGATCGTTTTTTAATAATGTCTAATTTTTATAATTCATTTTACTATTTTTGTTATTAGTTTTTGTTAAATTTAAGTAAGAAAAAATTCGCAAAATTTTGAAATTGTTCTTTGAATATGGGATTTATTTTTGAAATTCTGAAGTTTTTTTTTCTAACCTGAAATTCAAAATCGAATATTAATCGAGAATCCAGTATACTTCAAAAATATAAAAAAAATTTATCGGTCCGGGATCGAATATCAATTCGACACTTAATTTCCCATATATAATTGTTTATCTTAGCGATAGATCTGAAGAAGTAATATATTGTGCAATTTCAATACTCAATTCGAAATATGATTGATATAACATAGCCGGCCATCTTTGACTCTGAAACTCGTGGGAGATATGTTGGAAGATATTTTAATGATGTCCTTTATTTTTAAAAGAATTATTATTTTACACGATTATCAAAAATATATTGTAAAGAACGACAACCATAAAGAAAAAAAAATTATATTGTCTTTAATAAGGGTTTAATTAGTGAGAAATAATAGTTATTAGAAGTTCAACATGTTCATGTTACAAAACGTATCATTTTAGTTATTCTCTACTTAATACGATTTTATATATATATATATATATATATATATATATATATATATATATATATATATATATATATATATATATATATATATATATATATATATATATATATATATATATATATATATATATATATATATATATATATATATATATATGAGCGTTCAATCGAGAGCATTTTTTATCGCGATAACATTTGAGAACAAATTTGGACTACACAGTTTTTTTAATTAATATTATAAATAATATTCATATAAATCAAAAAATAGTTACAAACAAATAAAAAAACTCACTAACTAACACCACTCACTACCCACCACCACTACCTATCACTCATCACCACCACCCGCCACCACCACTCATCACTAACCACAACCACCACCCACCGCCACCACCCACCACCCACCTACCCACCACAAACACCACCCACCACCACCCACCATTACCACCCAACCACCACCACCACCCACCCCCAACACCTATCACCACCACCCATCACTACCCACCACCACCCACCATCCACCAATACCACCACCACCAATCACCGCTAACCACCACCATCACTACCCAAGCACCACCACCCGCCACCACCACCCACCTCCACCATCCATCATCATCACCCAACCAACACCACCCACCACCACTACTTACCACTCATCACAACCACCCACCACCACCACCCATCACTACCCACCACTACCAACCAACACCGACCACCCATCACTACCCACCACCACCCACCACCACCACCACCCACCACAACCGCCACCCACCACAACCACCCATTATAATCACCACCCAACCACCACCACCTGTCACCACCACCACCCACACCCACCCACCCACTAAAACAACCACCCATCACTATCACCACGACTCGCAACAACCCACCCACCACTACCACCCATCACCACCACCACCCATTACCACCCGCTTACACCACCCATTACCACCACCTGCCACAACCACCACCATCACCACCGACCACCATCTCCACTACCCACCTCCATCACTCATCACCACTATCGATCACTACCAACCCACCCGTTACCCACAAAAACCACCACTCACCACCATCACCACCATCCGTCACCACCACATATGATTATATATATATATATATATATATATATATATATATATATATATATATATATATATGATTTATATGGATACGATTCGATTTTGTCTAAATAAATTATATATGATTAGATACTTGTAATCACATATGATTAAATACACGAAAATAACAGAAAAATGCATATTATCCACATAAATCACATGTGATTATACATATATAATCACATCTGATTATATGTATTAATTACATATAATTTATGTGAACAACATGCATTTTCACGTTGTTGATTCGTTAGTTGTTCTCTTATAATTAATCACATGTGATTATATGTATGACGTATCTAATCACATATGATTTATATTGACAAGATTCATTTTCACATTCTCTCTTCAACAAAATTTTTTATGTTTTTAATCACATGTGATTTATGTGGTCAGTATTTATTTTTGTGTCGATTCAATAATTTTCCCATGTATTTAGTCATACAAGATTATTGTGGACAATATTATTTTTTGTTCATGTAAATAATATGTGATCAAATACATATAATCACATGTGATTATACAAACAAAAAACTATTGAATCGAGAAAGCGAGAATGAATTTTGTCCACATAAATCTTTTGTAATTAGATACGTATAATTACATGTGATTACATGTATTTAATCACATACTATTTATGTGGACAATATTTATTACTCTTTTTCCATTCAATAGTGGGTCTCGTGTATTTAATCACATGTGATTATATGTATTTAATCACATATGATTTATATGGACAATATTCATTTCCACATTTTCGACTCAATATTTAGTCTCATGTATTTAATCACATGTGATTATATGTATTTAATCACATATGATTTATGTAGAAAAAATATATATATTTGCGTTATTGATTCAATAATTGTTCTCATGTATATAATCACGTATGATTAAATGTATCTAATCACATAGGATTTATATGGACAAAATTCACTTTCAAGTTTTAGATTTAATAATTTTTTCACGTATTTAATCACATGTGATTATAAGTATCTAATCATATGTGATTTATATGGACAAAGTTGAATCGATCTTGTCTATATAAATTATATGTTATTAGGTATATATAATAACATATTATTAAATATACGAGAACAACCATTGAGTCGAGAACACTAGAATGAATATTGTCCACATAAATCATATATGTTTGTCAACTTTAATCATATGTGATTAAATACATATAATCACATGTGATTATATGTATCCAATCACATATGATTTATATGAACGATATTCATTTTTGAGTTTTCGTTTCAATATATTTTTCTTATATATTTAATCATATGTGATTATAAGTATTTAATTACATATGATTAACGTGGACACAGATTTGTTTTAATCTTCTTGATTCAATAGTTTTTTTCGTGTATATAATTACATGCTACTATATATATATATATATATATATATATATATATATATATATATATATATATATATATATATATATATTTCATCACATATGGTTTATAGAATAAATAACGTGAAAACAAATTTTTTTCACATAAATTATATGTGATTAAATACACAAGACCAACTATTGAATTAAAAACGCAAAAATGAATATTGTCCACATAAATCATATGTGATTAAATACATATAATCACATATGATTATATGTACCTAATCACATATGATTTATTTGGACAAGATAAATTATTTCTTTTTCAATTCAATAGTTCTACTCATGTACTTAATCACATTTGATAATATGTATCAAATCACATATGATTTATATTGATAGTATTCGTTTTCGTATTTTTGATTCAATATTTTTTCTCATGTATTTAATCATATGTGATTGTATGTATTTAATCACATATGATTAATGTGGAAAAACAAAAATTGTTGAATCGAAAACGTGAAAATGAATCTTGTGTACATAAATTATATGTGACTAAATGTACAAGAACAACTGTTGAACGAGAATGTGAAAACGAATATTCTCCATATAAATCATATATGATTAGATACATATAATCTAATGTAATTAAATACACAAGAACAAAAATTGAATCAAGAACGCAAAAATAAATATTTTCCACATAAATTCTATGTGATTAGATACATATAATCACATGTGATTATATGCATTTAATCACATATGATATATATGGACAATATTTATCTTTGTGTTCTCGATTTAATAGTTGTTTTCGTATATATAATCTTATGTGATTATATGTATCTAATCACATATGATTTATATAAACATTATTATTTTTTGTCCATATAAATCATATGTGATTAGATAGATATAATCACATGTGATTATATGTATTTAATCACAAATGATTACAATTGATAAAGAACAATTATTGAATTGAGAATGTGATAATGAATCTTATCCATATATATATATATATATATATATATATATATATATATATATATATATATATATATATATATATATATATATATATATATATATATATATATATATATATATATAATCACATGTGATTATATGTATTTAATCATATATGATTTATGTAGACAATATTTATTTTTTCGATTTCGATTGAACAATTGCTTTTGTGTATTTAATCACATGTGATTATATGTATATAACCACATATGATTTGAGGTGGACCAGATTCATTTTTGCCTTCTCGGTTCAATAGTTGTGCTCATCTACTTAATCACATGCGATTAAACATATAATCACATATGATAATATACATGAGACCAACTATTGAATCGACAAAGCGAAAATGAATTGTGTCATTAGATTCATATAATCACATGTGATTAGATGTATTTAATCGTATATGATTAGTTTGGATAATGATTTGTTTTTGTGTTCTTGGTTCAATATTTGTTATCATGTATATATTCACATGTGATTGTATGTATCTAATCACATATGATTTATATAGACAATATTCATTTTTTCCAAATAAAATCATATGTGATTAGAATCATATTATCACATCTGATTAAATGTATTTAATCACATATGATTAAAGTGGAAGAAAACAATTATTGAATCGAGAACGCGAAAATGAATCTTAGCCACATAAATCATATGTCATTAGATACACATAAACACATGTTATTATATGTATATAATCACATATGATTTATGTGGACAATAATCTTTTTCATGTTCTTGATTCAATAGTTGTTATCGTGTATTTAATCACATGTGATTACACATATCGAATATAACTTACCTCCTTAATAGGAGAGTTAATGTAACTCACCTCCTTGAACTTGAAAATCAGTTAGCATGAACGCGATGGATCATTTTCTTTCCGAGAACCTACACAACAATTATAACATTATTTATCTTGTGCTTTGGTTTACTACTTTTATTAAACTTATGTATATATTTTCTTATTTTCCCTTTGATTGTAGTGCGCTTTTGGGGATCTGTTTTCTTACCTTTCAACGCATTCTTAAATTTCGATAAAATAATATTGGTAAAGTTCCCCCTTTTATCTTTTCAGAAATATAAAGATCTTATTCTAATGATTTTTGGTTGATTTTATATTAAATTTACAAGTCAGTAACTTTAGGTTGTCAATCTCTGGACCACTCAACACTCTTGGAATACATTGTACCAATCTAATAAGAATTACATCAGTCCCTTTATATCTGGGAAACTATACATCCATATCTAATTATAGGATTTGGAATTTTTCGAATTTGGAGTTCTAATGAATTTATTATGATTTTTTGAAGACAATGCATGAAATCTGTGACAACATCGACCAGCCTGAGAAGATTGCCAATTTTACCTCTCAAGGATTTGGAATTTCGAAATGTGATTCAATGTTAAAATAAACTAGACAAATTAAGATTTCCAGAAAACTAAGTCTCATGATTTTTAGATGTTTTTATTGACCTGCACGGATTTTAGAAGTTGGAGGCAGATTTGGGAAAATTGATCATAATAGCTATTAAATCACTTTTGGTGTTCTATTAAGGACTTAATGGTTAAGCCTTAAGTTTATCACTATTTATATGATTGTTAGTTACTTATTAGGCTATTAAGATATGAAATTCAATTTAACCTAAGGGCAATAATGCTTGGCTTAATGAGGGTTCAAAGTTAAGTATTTTCACATAAAATGCTACTTTTACATTGAGGCATTTCATCGAACACTTGGTGTTCATAAAAAATTTATACAAATATGAACTTTACTAGCTATTGTGATTGTGTGTGTGTGTGTGTGTTTAATTATAGAGATAAGAGTGACCACCTTCAACGTTGATAAACTCTACAAATATCAACTTTACTAGCCAAAAAGTTCACAAATCCATTCTGATGTATTATATGTAGATAATATTGAGTTATTGATGGGTACCAAGGTCTAAAATGGAATAAAAGGAAAAGGAGAAGGCATAGATTTCATATTCAGATAGTCAAAGCAATGTTCACTAACAAAAAAGGAGGACACTAACTTAACTCAAGATGAAGGGTAAAAGATATAATTCCGATCGGTTAGAAAAGTTGGTAAAATTAGTGACAATTTAGAGATTAATTATAAGTTTGAAGAATAAACAACAAAAGAAGAACCTACCAGATTAAGTTAGCGGTGGAGATTTGATATGATGAAGAAAAATCAAGAACAGGAAGCTCCACAGATTCTGCCATTTCTGCCCGAATATCCAGTTTTATTCCGTTCTCGGTTTGCTTAGATTGCTAAATAGAAGTAGTTTCCACCTCTATATTGTATTACAATTGGCATTTGATTTTGGTTTTAACTCGATTATTGAGGTACACAACTAGTGAAATCCAAAACATACTTGTAAAATACCTAAACCATATTGCGATTCAGATAGAACGTCTCCTATGATGTGAGATTAAGTATCAGACACTCGATTTGTCATTCATCATAAGCTTAATTTCATGAATTTCATGAAAAAATGGAGTCTATTTAGGTTGAAAAATACAAGTGTATAGACTTGAAAGAACCCTACCTGGAAGCTCCCACTGATCGTGTCTGTAGAGATCAACTCTACTGTCGATTGGGTGTTGCGGAACAGCTAGTTAATTATGAGCTCGACGTCGGTGGGTGAAATCGGAAATCGACTGGTTTGGCAGAGGTCTGTTGACCTCAATGGTTCTCTGGTGGCCTCAATGGTGGTTCGGAAACGATACGTCTAGATAGCAGGAATGGTGGAGTGCGAGTGGGTGGGATATGTTTTTTTTTAAATTATAAAATTGTTCTCAAATGTTCTTAATCTCAAAAATGTTCTCATTTGAACATAACTCCTTCTTTCTCTCTCTCTCTCTCTCTCTCTATATATATATATATATATATATATATATATATATATATATATATATATCCGGTTCTTGTGAGAACTCATTAAAATGAGGACTCGTTAGGACACCTTAAAAAATAAAAAAAATAAAAAATTATTAAAAATATAAACCATAAAATCGAGCATAGATCTTGTTGGATTAATGTCTAAGCCCGTAACTATATTTGTTATGTACTTTGATCTGGTTGTGCATGGTCCTTTTGGGTTGCCTTCACCAAAGCAACTTGACAAGGTAATTTGGGAGAAAGAGAAGATATTATGATTTATTAATATATTATAGGAACAGTATATTAAAGGAGAAATCATATTATTTAATTAATGTTAGTCATAAATTAATTAGGAATTAGTTTAGTGACTAAAAGAGGTTAACTAAATAAAGGGGGTTAAATTGCCAAATGTATGATAGTTGAATTTTTGGGCTAGGAAACCTAACAGATTAAAGGAGGAACGAAATTATGATGGGGATCCATCATATTTTCATCCATAGGCCCAATTCCAGAAGGTTCCATGGGCTGCTTGGTGATTAAGTTGTCCATTAGGGTTTTAGCTGAAACCCTAGCAGCCTACAATATAAATAGAGACCCTCACATGATTTTAGCATCCTCTCTCCTGTCTCGTAATTGCCTTCTTGCTTGTATGGTGTTTGTAAGCCATTAGAGGAGTTACACTTGTGACTCTAAGCTCAAGAACCAAGAAGAATCAAAAGGTTTCAAGCTAATTCTAAGAGGTAATCATTTAGATTTGTTCTTAATGTGTTAATTTCGAATTATGCATGCTAGATCTAGGGTTACAAGTCTAGGATGAACTGCATGTACAATAGAGAAGCCTAGATCCAAGCTTTAGGGTTTCGCATGAGCACATAAGATGTTCTTTTGATTAAAATCCATCAGTGGTATCAGAGACTTGATTGGTTTCTAATGTATATGATGTAATTGTCGAGTTTTTGCTGAAAATTCTTTTTCTGGCTTCTGCCCAGCCCGACTCGGCGAGTCAGTATCAGGACTCGGTGAGTCTGCCCAACTCGGCGAGTCCAGGTAGTGACTCGACGAGTCTGGGAGTTAGGCAGAGGATATCTCTGGATTTCTTGCTGTTTTGCTAAAGGATTGATGCCAAAATCGTTTTTAATGATAAAATCTGAATTTTATTGTATTTAAATGATTATCCTTACCAAAACAAAAGATAATATCAAATCATTTGAATAATAGTTTCTTTATATGATAAAAATTGATTGTTTAAATTATTTGGTAATTATCTTGTGATTAAAATTGGATTAGGTCAAATATTGATAATCACAAAATTAATTGTTTAATTTATTTGTTATTTGATCCCTTGTGTTTTGAAAAGTTCAAAACATGCCCTCAAGATTTGAAATTTGAATTTTTGATTGAAAGTTTAAATTTTGAATAATTAAAATTTCAAACCCTTCGAGTTTTGTAAGTTTAAAATTCAACCCTATACTATTATCTTATTACCAGATTAATATATATATATATATATATATATATATATATATATATATATATATAACTTAAAGTGATAGTATTACCGTTAGTAGGCCTCGTTCATGAAGTCGATCTATAAGGGGGGTATAAGGTTATGGCCTATAAAATGGTCGTTTAATGGGTATCCACTCTTACCCACCGCTTCCTTGATTGGTGGAGGGTCGTTAGCCGAACTGGTAGGATAGGGCAATCCTCTCGCCATTAAAAGTATAATGAATGATACGAAGTAACTACAATGTTTTTACAAATTCCCAATCTTAGTTACTTTAGGGTAAATTTTGAAAATGATGCTACTCTATGGAATTACACTTTGTACCCTTGTCAAACATTAGTGGAGCGTGTGTGGTTAACTGACACACTAATTTGGGATTAACATTGGTAGCGAAGAGTGGCTCGATGTTTGCCATAGATCAATGGAGCGTGTGTGGTTTACCGGCACATTGATTAGGTGATAGAGACATTGGGTGCACCATGTTGATTCGCATGGTTATTCACACCTTGTTTGTGATCGTCGGTATCCCAGTCACAAACTTAAAGGGCATATCGAGATTTAAACATGCCATTGAAAAGTTCAATGAATCTCAAAAGAATCTAGGAGTTTTCAAATACATTTAAAACCTAGTTTCCTTTCGTTTTTCATGGTGGAAATTAGTGAATCGTTATTCACTTACCTTCAAATTATTTGCATTTAGATTACGGCATCCCTTTTCTAAGTTGTGAATAATGTGTTGGATCCAACCCTAATTTTTCATTTGGGTGTTTAATTAGGGATTCTTTCTAATCAAACTTGTCATTTTCTATTTTCAGATGTCAAACGCAAACAACAACGCTCCTGCAGCTACTGGTGGATTCTCACTCATGAATTTGTGCGGGAAAGTGATCTTTAATAGCAACAACTTCAACGAGTGGATCTGAAACATTCAAATGATCACTCGATACGAGGACAAGGAGTATGTCCTTGACGAGAAGCTTGAAATCCAGAAACTGCCACTGCTGAAGAAATCACTGCCTTTGAGGCTCTTGAACGTGATGCTACGAAGGTTCATTGCATCATGCTCCCGACTATGAATGCAGAACTCCAGAAGTCCTATGAGGACATGTATCCATTCGAGATGCATCAAGATTTAATGGATAGTTACCACCAAAGCACGAGGCAAGAGCACTATGAGATCATCACTAACATGATCACCGCTAAGATGGGGAGCGGAGAATCCCTAACCTCACATCTCCAAAAGATGTAGAGGTATGTTGATCGTCTTCTAAAGTTGAATGTTAACTTTGATGAGGATTTGGCTATCGACATCATTCTCCACTCCTTGCCTCCATGCTACAACTAGTTCAGAATGACCTTCCTCAAGAACAAAGAAGAGGTCACCTTGAGCAAGCTTCAAGGGTTATTAAGAACTGTTGAGTGCAACCTAAAGGATAAATCTGTTGCATCAACTCCTACTGATTTGGCCCCTATGTTAGCAATAGGGCAAGAGAGGGGTAAGAAGAGGAAGGCTCCTTCTAAGAGCTACCAAAAGGGAAAGTCCCAAGATGGTTCCTCTTTTAGTGGAACCAACGCAGGTCCTGCTAAACCCTCATCTGACCCTAAACAAGCAGAGTGTTGTTATTGCCACGAGAAGAGTCACTGGAAACGAAGTTGCCCCCAATATCTGCAAGAAATTAGAGATGGGAAGATAAAGCCCACCTTTGCAGGTATGTATTCTATTAAATCTAAAACTCATCACTTGCTACTTCATGGGTTCTTGATACACTATGTGGTTTCCACATTTGTTCTGATTTGCAGGGCCTAAGAAGAAGTAGGGAGGTGGAACATGGGAAGATAAACTTGATTATGGGAAATAGAAGATCATCACCTGTAACCAGAGTCGGAGTTTATTCTTTAGTGTTGAGTAATGGGTTAGGACTAGATTTAAATAATTGTTGCTATCCGCCAGATATGGCAAGGAACATCATTTCTTTTCATGGATTATATAGACAAGGTTTCAGATATTCATTTGAGAATAGTAATGATTCTATTAATGTTTATTTGAATGGTGTTTTTTATTTCAATGCATTTCCTTGTAATGGAATATATGAATCTGTGTTGGTTGTAGACAATTTAGGAAATGATGTGTTGAATGTTGATTTGTCTAATAGTTTAGACAAAGCATGCTTGTGGCATTGTCTCCTTAGCCATGTTAACAGGAAACACATAGCCCAACTCCAAAAGGATGGAGTGTTGGAGTCATTCGACCTGAGGGACGATGACGTGTATGAGTCTTGTTTGCTTGGGAAGATGACCAAGTCACCCTTTACTGGCACTTGTGATAGGGGTGAGGGTCTATTGGATCTCATACACACCGATGTGTGTGGGCCCTTTGGATCCACCATAAGGGATACTTGCTGCTTCTACGTGACTTTTATAGATGATTATAGCAGATATGGATATATCTACTTAATGAAGCATAGGTCAAAAACCTTTGAAAAATTCAAAGAGTTTAAGAATGAAGTGGAAAATCAGCTAGGTAGGAAAATCAAGATGCTTCGGTTAGACCGGGGAAGAGAGTACCTAAGTATTGAGTTTCACGAATATCTTAAGGAATATGGAATTGTTTTGCAATTGACGCTTCCGAGAATGCCACAATTGAATGGTGTGTCTGAGAGACGTAATCGAACCTTGTTGGACATGGTTCATTCCATGATGAGTCGGGCTTTGTTACCAATAGCTTTCTGGGGGTATGCCTTAGATACTGTCTCCCATATCCTTAATCTAGTTCCCACAAAGAAGGTTGCCAAAACACCTCACGAGATGTGGACAGGGAAAGCTCCCTCGTTGGCACATATCAAGGTTTGGGGTTGCGAGGCTTTCGTAAGACGAGAGACTCATGACAAGCTCGAACCTCGTAGTGAGAAGTGTTATTTCATCTATCCACAAAAGTCTTTTGGCTATCTCTTCTACAGATCGAGTGACAATGTTGTATTTGTTTCGAGAAGAGGGGTTTTCCGAGAAAGAGAACTCAGAAGCGAAGGAGACAGTGGGAGTAAAATCGATCTTGAAGAGCTTTAAGAGTCGAGCGATGAAGGAACCTCTAACACTGGAAATCAACCTGAGGAAGAAACTCCTATTGAACCTGTTGACGAGTCCTTACCTCTTAGACGTTCTAGTAGAGCTAGTGTTCCACCCCAGTTGTACGGATTACATAATACTACTGAAAGGGATACGTTTATTAGTGATAGTACACTGGTAAATTTCGATGAACCTAGCATCTACAAGGAAGCCATGGCAGGCCTGAAGTCTGCTAAATGGAAGGAGGCAAGGGACAGTGAGATTCAGTCCATGTACGACAACCAAGTTTGGAATTTGGTTGACAATGTATCGGGTTGTAAGACAGTCGGGTGCAAGTGGATCTTCAAGAAGAAGACAAACATGGATGGGAATGTACACACTTATAAAGCATGATTGGTTGCGAAGGGCTTTACTCAAACTCCTGGAGTTGACTATGATGAGACCTTCTCGCCAGTTGCGAAGATAAAGTATATTAGGGTGATGCTCGCAATAGTTGCGTTTCATGACTATGAAATATGGCAGATGGACGTTAAAACTGCTTTACTTAATGGGAAGTTGGCTGAGGATGTTTACATGAATCAGCCAGAGGGTTTTTTCGATGTGAAGCACCCCAATAGAGTGTGCAAGCTTGAGAAATCCATTTAAGGATTGAAGTAAGCGTCTCGAAGATGAAATCTTTGTTTCGACGAGAAGGTCAAAGAGTTTGGTTTTCTACGAAGTGAAGATGAGTCATGTGTATATGTCAAAGCCAGTGGGATATAGTGAGCTTCGTCGTATTGTATGTCGATGAGTTACTACTCATAGGAAACGACATCCCGACACAACAGGAATTTAAATCCTGGCTTGGGAAGTGTTTCGCTATGAAGGACCTCGGAGAGGCTGCCTATACTCGGGGAATAAGGATAGTGAGAAACAGAAGTATGAGACTGATAGGACTCAGTCAAGATACATACTTCGATAAGGTACTAAAGCGTTTTAGTATGGAAAATTCCAAGAAAAGGGAGTTACTAATCCAAAGCAATACCAAGTTGAGTAAGACTCAAAGCCCGAGTACAGAGGCACACATAGCTGATATGAGCCGAGTAACTTACGCTTCCGCAGTTGGCTCGATCATGTACGCTATGACTTGTACTCGCCCTGATGTGGCCTTCGCTTTGAGCATGGTCACCAGATATCAGGGAAACCCTGGTAGAGCCCATTGGACTGCAGTTAAGAATATTCTTAAATACCTTCGGAGGACCAAGGAATGGTTTCTAGTCCTCGGTGGGAGTGATGATTTGAGGTTACGAGGGTACAGTGACGCTAGCTTCCAGACGGATCGGGATAATTACCGTTCATAGTCAGGCTGGGTCTTTACCCTTAACGGAGGAGCAGTGACTTGGAAAAGTTCCAAGCAGGAAACTGTGGCTGATTCAACGTGTGAATCAGAGTACATTGCAGCAAGTGAAGCGTCGAAAGAGGCAATATGGTTGAAGAACTTCATTGTAGACCTTGAAGTTGTGCCATCCATAAGGGACCCCATGGAGATTTTCTGTGATAATGAAGGAGCAGTTGCCTTAACCAAGAAACCAAGGGATCACGACAGATCCATACATATCGACAAAAAATACCATTTCATTAGACATCGGGTAGAAGAGGGACTCCTCATAGTGAAGAGGGTATCGTCAGAAGATAACCCAGCAGATTCCCTTACGAAGGGACTGAGTAGGGTTAAGCACTTGCAACACGCTAGGAGCATTGGGCTGAAGGACGATATAAGTTTAGATTAGCTAGGAAACGTGTAATGGATAAATTTGTACTTGACATTTGATGAATAAATAAAGGTGTGTTATTTATAAGTAAAGATACTATCTTGTGTTGATTATTTATCTATTGTTTCAATTTTGCATGTTTTGACTTCCTGAATAATAAGATTATTCAAACAGTCCACATTCGCTCATATGTTAGAAGTAGATATGAAAGAAGACTGCCATGAATTTGTTTGTAGATTGTCTAAGAGGTTTTAGGCATGGAAAAGGTTTGCTGCGAAGTTCAAGAGTGCTTATGAATTATGATTTGAGCATTGGAATAAACCTGCGCTTACTTGTATCACTTCATGGAATTTATCACGAGTGATCGCAAGACGATAATATCATATAATCTTTAAACCTAGAGATATGGTTATTGTTTATTGGTTAGTTGTGCATTGATAATGCGTAAACGCATCAGTAACTTGATGTTATAAAACACATTGTTGTGTATGATTTAGCCACTGAATAATAAAAGCATATAAGTCGAAGTTTATCTATTCCTTTTATTCTAAGAGGATAAAAGCGATGTTTGGCCACTTGATGATTTAGTTTGACTTATGTGTCGGGCCCGGTCAGGACGAAGTTGATGTGTTCAACTAAGTTCTATGTCAAAAAAATTAGAGATCGAGGAGCAATATGCTGAACAATAAGTATAACTATGTTCCAAGTGATTGTCAGCATGATATCTAGAATAGAGGATTAAATGATCTCTTATCTAAAGGACAAAAATTTTGATCAGAGTTGACAGCAGCGTATAAGAGCTACCATTGTTAAACCGGATTCTGAAGTCATATGTGAGATATAGTTACTAGACTTATCCAAGTGGGAGACTGTTGGATTAGTGTCTAAGCCCGTAACTATATTTGATATGTACTTGACCCGGTTGTGCATGGTCCTTTTGGGTTGCCTTCTCCAAAGCAACTTGACAAGGTAATTTGGGAGAAAGAGAAGATATTATGATTATTAATATATTATAGGAACAATATATTAAAGGAGAAATCATATTATTTAATTAATATTAGTCATAATTTAATTAGGAATTAGTTTGGTGACTAAAAGAGATTAATTGAATAAAGGGGGTTAAACTGTCAAATGTATGATAATTGAATTTTTGGGATATGAAACCTAATGGATTAAAGAGGGAACGAAATTATGATGGGGATCCATCATATTTTTGTCCATAGGCCCTATTCCAGAAGGTTCCATGGGCTGCTTGGTAATTAAGTTGTCCATTAGGATTTTAGTTGAAACCCTAGCAGCCTATAGTATAAATAGAGACCCTCACATGCAATTTTCGGCCACTTGCTTCCAAGTGAAACCCTAGGGCCGATTTTAGCATCCTCTCTCCTCTCTCATAATTGCATTATTGCTTGTGTGGTGTTTGTAAGCCATTAGAGGAGTTACACTTGTGACTCTAAGCTCAAGAACCAAGAAGAATCAAAAGGTTCTAAGCTAATTGTAAGAGGTAATCATTTAGATCTGTTCTTAATGTGTTAATTTCGAATTATGCATGCTAGATCTAGGGTTACAAGTGTGGGATGAATTGCATGTACAATAGAGAAGCCTAGATCCAAGCTTTAGGGTTTTGCATGAGCACATAGGATGTTCTTTTGATTAAAATCCATCAGATCTATGTCCGGGAGAAAAATATTTTGAATCACTAAAATTGATCTATGAATCAATTTTAATTTTTTATTTTGCATCATTATGATCCATGATTCAATTTTAATGATGCAAAAAAAATTTTCCAATTTTTTTCTCCCGGACATAGATTTATCCTCGATTTTATGATTTATATTTTCTTTATATTTTTTTTCAATTTTTTTAAAGTGTCGGCACGAGTCCTCACACGATCCTGTTTCTATATATATATATATATATATATATATATATATATATATATATATATATATATATATATATATATATATATATGGGGTTAGGTTATAATGTGGATACTAACTATCGAGTGATGGTAGGAGTGATTATGGACCAATCATTCTTAATTAATTTAATGAATATGTAAATAAAGAAATGAGAAAAAGAAAAGGAATTAAAATGAGTAAAATGGTTGGCAACTTGTATGAGGGAATTGTGTACATTCCATCATCTATTTAATTAGGAAACAAACACACTCCTTTTATCACTAATCGGTCATCCCCTGATATCTCGCATAGACTGTCTCACTCCCATTTCTGTTGGAAGATAAAAGTCAAACAAGATATAATCAAACTCAAAATTGGATGAAATTGTTGATCGACTATATATAATCATACATTATTATTAAAATCGTTCTTGGAGAAGCTTTGTCTGTTGATTTTAAGACCATCAACAGTAGAGAAATGAGGAAATCAAGAGCAAGTTCTTTCAACTCAAAATCTAAGAACACCGCTTCAATAATGTTGAATCTTGATGAAGACGACGATGATTTTGTATCTTCACCATAAGGTGCGTTGTCAGAATATTATTTTTTTATTTTTTATTTTTTGGGTATTGCCCACTACGGTAACAAATTCCTATATAATGTTTTGGGATAACGAAATTTTTGATTTTGATTTGAAATGTTTTGTTAAAAACGAATATAAATATGATTTTGGGTTACAATTTTAGAATTTTTGTTAGGGTTTATGAAGATGAATAAAAAATTGATTTTGATGGAATGCATGAGTCATTTTTTCTGAGAATAACGAGATGAACCTCTTGCTTCTTTCTTAGGGTTTTTAATCGTGTTTCTGTGTGTTTTTTTTCAATAATAACAAGATGAAATTATTTTTTTCCAACAAACTGAGTTAGTCATATTCATAAAAATGATTATTTGTACAAATATATGATAACGGTTTGTTAGTAGAAGTATTTGTTCTGTATAGAACAATCATCAATTTTGTTAGAATTATAATCATCAATTGTGTTAGAATTATATTCAACTTTCATTCCATAAGCACTATCAATTATTCTAACATAATCATAATGTATTATCTAAGTTGTATATATGTGTATGGATATGTTATGTTAGAATTTGGTCGTTATGATTTAGAAACATACTAATTGATTAATAGTTCTATATATTGGTAAAGTGGGTTAAACATAATATTCTAACAGAATGGATTCGAATGAATCTTATGTGTATAAGTAAATTTGAAACGTTCTGTTAGAATTATGTATAAAAGTTGTAAAGAATGTTAACAAAACAATAAAGTTGTTAATTGACTATTTTGTAAGTTGTTGTAATAATATATTCTAAACCAAATGTTCCATCAGATTGTGTGTTAATGAATGTACATACAAGATGTCTTAATTGACTATTCTGGAAGAATGTTTTAATTGACTATGTTATAATGTGGTTTATTCCTTAAGCATGTTTTTCTATTGGAACACGGCGTGGTGGAAGCCTCACCACAGCGCGTTGAAGGACTTTTGGGCCGTTTATTTTTATGGACCAACACGGCGTGTTGGTGAGGGAAACTCGGTGTGTTGGCGGCTGGATGAGAAAACCTAAAATTTAGGGTTTGCACCATATTTAATCTCCTTAAGTTTCTAGTGTTGATCTTTTATCGGCCTCCAAACCCCCCCATATCGGCCCTTGTGAACCCTAATCATCATTCCCTCTCATTTGTGAGCTAGTGTGGTATTTTGGAGCAAAAGAAGTAGAAGGTTGGAAGAAGGAAACAAGGATCTAGCAAGCAAAGCTCTCATCTTCAGTTTGGCACTCTTTTGGACCTTTGTAAGTGTCCAAGATCCCGTTTTTATTCCTCTATGTAGATAGATCTTGAGTTTTGTCCCTTTTTCTCCTTATTCTTGGATGTTGCAATGGATAGATCTCATAAAGTTTGCATCTTTATGGATCTCTAGGTCAAGGTGACCTTGTAGTGGGTTGGATCTAGTCTTTAGCCAAGTTTTGATGCCATGCATGGAGTTTAGGTAATATTTCCCCTTTTTTTACCCATTTTGGGTTCAAGACATGCGTTGGACATGTATGTCTAAAAAGCACCAACCTTTGGGTTGATTTTGATGCTAGAATCTCTTTTGCAAAGGTTGGGTTTCTAATCTCAAGGATTTTGTGCTTATTGGTTAAGCCCTTGGATCTGCAAGCTTTGTGGATGGGTTTTTGAACATTTGGAGTAGCCCCAAAGGATAAAGTTGGAAACTTTATCCTTTTTTAGAGCATTTGAGTTTAGATCTGAGTCTTGGAGTCCCTGGAATCGTAGGAACAGTTGAATGTATTAAGCTCGGGAAAACACGGCGTGTTTGCAAGCAAACACAGCATGTTACCTGGGGTTTTCCCGACCATCTGATTGCTATAGAAACATGACGTGTTTATTAGTGCACATGGCAAGTTGGGTCAACATGGACTGTTGACCTTGACTGTTGACATTGACATTGACATTGACTTTGACCATGGTTGACCAAGTTTGACTTCTAAGGGTATCTTGGGTATATTTGGGTTTTGATGGGATTCGTCACATGGTGGTTGTAGGCATTTGAGTCAGGAACTGAGATTCGGAGTCAAACCTTATCAGTTCTGCACTACTTGAGAGGTGAGTGTTGCTCACTGTACTTATTGGGTCGAAGGCACCAAGGCCGTCCCTTTTGGATTGTTATCCTGATTATTTCATGATTGAGTATTGTAGTGATCTATTAGATCTATACCCTGGTAGATAGGATGATGCTATGCTTAGTGATTTGTAAGATCTGCATGTTTGTTTGTTACTAGTTATATGTTTATTTGTTATGTACATGTCGACATGTTATGTGTGGTTGGGTTGAGGTGGTCCTACTTTGTGCTGAAGGCCAACAGACCCAGGGGTCCCGGATAGACTAAAGACCATTGGGGCGTACCAATCAGGCCGAAGGCCTAGAGAACGTTCCAGATAGGCTGAAGGCCCAAGGTGGCATACTAGTTATGTGGTAGGTTCTGTGAGCGTACCAGATAGATTGTAGGTCGGTGGGGCGTTCTAGTCAGACCGAAGGCTCTATATGTATGTTGTTTATTGTATTATTCTGGTTTTGTGTTGTGTTGGTACCTTGGAGAAACTCACTAAGCTTCGGGCTTACAGTTATGGATTATGTTTCAGGTACTTCAGAGGATCGCGGGAAGGTGAAGGCGTGATCGTGCACCTCCTCATATTTTATTTCATGATTTTTGGATTTCTCTGATGTCGAACTTATTTTGAAAACAATTTGTAAACAATGATGGTTTTTGAGTAAATTTTAAAAGTTTAAAATTTTTGAGAATTTTATGAATGCTACAAGTTGGTATTAGAGCCTTGGTTTTAGTGAATTGAAGGAACACTCGTGTGAATCCAATCTCAAACTAAGGAAAAAGATTTCTAAAACAGTTTTCAAATGGTTTTCAAAATAATCAAGGAGGACGCGATGTGTATGATCAGCCGGAGCCAGTAAGTGACCCCAAATTACCATACAATTATTTGAGATTATGTTATGATATGTTAGAACAACATGGTAGTAATAGGATATGGATCTTCAGGAACTGTATGATAGAATTTCCTGATATATGATGCCTTATCTATTATAGAATACTTTATTGATTGTTGTATGACTCTTTCGCGTGTGAACTGACTATTGAGTGAATACGCTAAGTCACATGCTACATGGGTTAAATGATCTTAGAGTAAGGGACTTGGTCCTTTCCAACAGTTGTAGGATTGAATCTTTTAGTCTAAGGTTGTTTAAGTTGTGCGACATGTGATTGTATTCATGCAATAGTTATCTAGCACTAATGGAGGGTCGTGTAGCAGTTACAGGTGGGGTGAGTTATGTAGGGTTAGTCGGCCAGTTGCGTTATGTTTAGCCTTCCTCTAGGAAGTGAGGATACAGTGTATGAGCAAGCTAGTGTGCAGGTTTTGGTAGGGTTGTTGTGAAGACCCTTTGAGACAAATATAGGTAGGTGTGGAAGGTAGTATGAGCCCGTAGTACTGAAAACACAGGACCTATACGCATAGCAAGGAATTCATAACCCCTAGGGCTTGTTGGGAGTTAGTTTCCTAGTTATGTTATGCATATTATCAGATATCTCCCTGGTATAATTTCAGTATGGTGACTACGTGGCGAGTTGAGATCGGATCCAGATCAGGATTAGGAGTCTGCATGCAGATTGGGGTAGAGGAGTTGGATGCCCGGATTAGGGAGATTCTCCATGACGAGGTGGTAGCCATTGTTCGGGATCAGATATCGGAGTTGTTTAGGTCTGTGACAACCCAAAAACTTCAATCCAGTAAAGTCAATCAATCCAATCAAATGTCAGACATGTTTCTGCTATCTTTTAGCATTGTTAGCGGTCTGTTTGAGGGTTCTAAGCTTAGTACACTTAAGGATTGAGTGTAGGGTTATGACAACCTAACTTCATTGGTTTTACAATCGAGCCGGAAACTCCATCACAAGGAGTTTACGACCACAAACTAGGAGTTTATAGCTGTAAACTCCTCCCATATACATGATATCCCTCCATTTCTAGTTATTTCTTCAGTTTCCAAGTCAAGAAATCAAGTTTTCTCTCAAGTATCATCGAGTTCTTCATCCTAGATCTTCAAAAATGTAAGTGATTCTTCCATCTTTGAGTTGTTATCCTTATTAATCATGTATCATCCCTTGATTTCATCCATGAAAATCATCTTTTTGGGTAGATCTTCAAGATCTTCATCTTTCACCAAGAACACCAAGAACACACACTTGTTCTTGGTGGCCGTGAACCCTCTTTGAGCCTCCAAAACATAAGTATCCTTTCCTTATGCTTAGTATACATTAGAAACTTGTGTTTAAACACCCTTGAAAACAACCATTTCCCAAGAACAAATAGAGTTTACGTCCATGAGCATCTCCATTGGCTGTAAACCCTTGTTTTGGACATATCTTGAGCCTCAAACACTTATAGATGCTTGTTAGCCCTTAGAACTCTTGAACCCTTGAATCCCTATGAAACAAAAGACAAAAATGCATCCATTTTGGAGAGTTTATGACACTAACACTTGGTGTGGCCATAAACTCAAGTGTAGCCATGAACACACTTCCATTGGCCGTACACTTCCCTTTGATCAATCATACGTGATTTCAACACTTCATTTCAGGTGTTTCCGAGTCCCTAAGGGTGTTTCCTTGCATGTTAGTTGTTTTAAACACTAAATTCATGCCAATATATGCCATTATATGTCATTAGGACTCGTTAGTTTCTCGAGACTTCATTCGTGGAACTTCTCATCCTTACGCGCTCATTCGATTGAATCACCCACATAAGGTGAGTTCATACCCCTATAATCAATCTTTTAACTGTTTTAAATGCTTTGGGGGGGGGGGGGGGGGGAATAAAAGTTGGACACAATGATAATTGTGTAAATGTTTTGTTATAAACATCTTTTAAAGGATTGCTTATGTATTAGTAAGTGATCAAAACATTTCAAAAACTCTTTTAAAGTTATGTTACTTTATAGTTTACAAAACTCCGTTTTTAAAGTACAAACATAACTTCGTAGATGAATTGAGTCTTTTCTTCAAGTCAGTATCAATTCAAGTAAACATACTAGTAACAATAATAGGTATAGTTTAGGGGTTCAGTTCACACTAGAACGTAGAGAACATAATATAAAGAGAAATAGGGAGGTAGATACAATACGTGATAACATAAAGAACATACTATAACGAGAAACAGGGAGGAAGATACAATACACGATAACAGAAAGAACATACTATATAGTATAACAGAAGAACAAATCATGATTAACAAAATTATACGAATGATCACGAACTCATTGTTCTAAACAAAAGGTGATATTAAATGTGGTATACAAGAACAAGATAAGTTTAATGTGAGACTACTTCATGGCTTAGCAATTTGTTTGCTGAAGTCGCGTTTTGTAACCAGAATATCTTACAGGGAGAGTGTATAGTATGGGTACAACCACATCACATTATGACTTTAATAAAACAACCTGGTTTTAAGGTAGTCAGTACTTCAGTTTGTCAATATAAAAGACAACTATGTACTTACATTTTTCCCATTACTTTGATATGGTGACAGTTCCACTTGAAAGTTAATGCAAACTATTTTCGAGTTAAGATAGTTATAAACTAGGGAAAATTGGCAAGCGAAAAATAGAACAGTCGAGTCATAGTACATTCAGTAGAAAGGGGCCTATAATTCTAACTTTATGATTCCTTAGTTTATACATCAGGATTATATATTAATCGGATCCGACAGGTAGGAGGATGTGTGCTTTCTGCCCCATTTCTTGTTCCTTGTTTGGTTGTGGGATTAGAGCAGATTCACCCAACCTACTATCTACCCGATCTTAACCATGTATATATTCCGTATACACTAAGTAATCATGAGGGGTACCAGGTATGGGCCAGGTCATAGTATACAAATTCAATACACCATTTTCTAGTACAAAACATACTTTTTCAAATAGAGCATTTGGTAGACAAAACTAGAAACTTACTAGTAGCAGGTTTAATCCATTTTATTAAACCAGTATAACTTAAAGGATTTCAAGTGGTTAACTCTATAATACCTTAGCTTATACATCCGGGTTATATATAATTAATACCCAATAGGTAGTCGGATGTGTGCTTTCCGCTCCATTTCCTGTTCCTTGTTTCGTTGTGGGCTTAGGGCAGATTCACACAACTAACTATCTATTCGATATTAGATTATATATAGCTGGTATAAACTAAGTGATTACAGAAGGAACCATTGTGGTTACCATTTTACTAAAAGAAATAAGGGTTTTCTTAAAGAACGTTTTCATCAAATATAAAGGAACTATTGCATCTAACTCTGTGAGTACCAAGTGAATACGCCAGGGTTATATACAACGATGATTTAACAAACAATGGAATTTGTGCTTTCCACCTTAGTTCCTATTCCTTGTTTGGTTGTGGGCTTAGGGCAGATACACACAATCGATTGTTTCTTTACTCTGGGTGTTATATAACTTGTATCCATTTAGTACTCATAGAAAGGATTGTAGAGTCATTTTTATTTATCTTTCATCAAAGCATGAAATATAGGATTTTCTGGAGGAACAGGCGAACTTTTCTAAAAGAACTTACAACTTTCTTACAACTTACATTATATCACTAAAATCTTATGAACTCACCAACTTAAATGCTGATCTACTCTTTCAAAATAACTTGAATTCTCAGGAGACCGGTAGGCAGGTACGCGCACTGGGATTCGGAAGATGGAGCATAACAACTTCATGTCTTGTTTTGTTATCTACATATATAGTCTATGTTTTGTGAACCACATACTTTGTAAACACTTTATTTCTAATGAAATGGTTGTTTGTTACTTTGATTACTATGATGCATGTCTTGTGATACTAAACATGACGTCCTCCACCCCCGAACATTTCTGCCATTTCGGTTTTGGGGTGTGACAGGGTCTATTAAGACCATAATGATTGAGTTCTTTGATGACAAATAAGCAGCCATTGCTAAGACTGTTGCTGCTGCAGGTGTTAGATCGGGTCAGGTTTTTGGGTATCGGGACATCGATAATACAAAGCCTCCGACTTTCGATGGACTTCAGAATCAAATCGTAGCCATGATGTGGCTAATATGATGTTGAGGGATGCTTTTTCAACTGCTCTTGTCCAGCTGAGCTAAAGGTCAGGTGCGCTCTGAACCTTTTGAGGTCCGAAGCGAAAGATTGGTGGAGACGTGTTACAGGATCATATTCTACTGAGCAGAGGGCTGCGATATCTTAGGATCAGTTCATGGAGATGTTTCGTACTTGATATGTGTCGTAGGTTGAGCGTGAGAGGTTGACCCGGGAGTTTTTGGACCTAAGGCAGGGATCGGAGTCGGTGAAAGGAGATCACCCGGATATTTACTAAGGGGGTTATGTTTTGCCCCGAGTTTACTTCGGAGTAGATTCAGATGGCCTGTTATCTGAGCATGATCAACAAGGATATCAACCAATTTGTTTCTACCCAATGGTGTGATTCTTTGCTGGAGTTGCAGGAGGCGGTAAGGCGGTGTGAGCTTGAGATAGAGCTTCAAATGAGGAAGCAGAGACCGGCCCCTACATAGTTGTAGTTGGCGCCAAAGTGGTTCAAAACCGCTGATTCTAGGTCTGGGGGTCATCGAGGCCACACATGTGGGAAGTCCGGAAATGTTCATGACGGGGCTTGTCGATCTGTAGGGGTATACCACAAGTGTGGCGAGGATGGGCACTATGCGAGGTATTGCCACTAGTTAGCCCCAATTCAAAGTACGAGGAGTTGATATCATTGTGATCATGTTGGCCATTTGAAGGTCAACTGTCCGTTGCTCACTGCCAAGTTGGCACAAGCCCCTGTGCCAGCCACATTGAGGATCACCGATAGACGCCAGGGGAAGGTGGAGCCCCTGAGGGCTCGGGGTCACGCTTTTTAGATCACTGTCGAGGAGGTTAGAGCAGCTCCAGATGTTGTAACTGGTATGTTTCTATCCCTTATCTTATTGATTATGTTTGTAATATGCTTATATATTTGTAACTTTGGTAGGTACGTTCCTACTGAACTCCTTTCCTGCTTTAGTGTTGATTGACTCGGGTGCAAGTTGGTCCTTTGTTTCTCATTCTTTTAGTATGGAGTTTGCTATGCCCTTAGGCGAGTTGGAGTGTCCGTTGCGAGTTTCTATTGCCAACGAACACACATTTTCTGCTTCTTCGGTGTATCAGGTTTATGTTCTGGAGATCTTTGGGGTATCCTATCTGATCAATTTGACCCCTAACCCCATGGGGGATGTCGGCGTGATTGTAAGTATGGACTAGCTGAGCTGTTTCGGTGCTATGAACGATTGCGAGGGCCAGCGCGTGGTAGTTCAAACCCAAAATGGGAAAGAACTGGTTATTTATGGATAAGGCGCTAGGATGGGTTCAAGGTTTTGTTCTGCATCAAAGGCTCGACAGTATATTCAACATGGGTGTGTAGGTTATTTAGATTATGTGGTGGATATGCGTGTTGGGGATCAGGTTTTAGTCTCAGAGGTCCCGGTGGTTAAGGAGTTCGTCGATTTATTTCCATAGGAGTTACCCGGCATGCCTCCTGAGAGGTAGGTCGAGTTCAGGATCTACCTCATGCCAGGTGCGGCCCCGATTGTGAAGGCACCATACCGTTGGCACCGCCTGAGATGCAGGAGTTGTCATCTCAGTTGCAAGAACTGCTAGGCAAGCAGTTCATCAGACTGAGTAGTTCTCCGTGGGGAGTGTCGATTTTATTTGTCAAGAAGAAGGATTGTTCACACTGGATGTGTATTGATTATCGGTAGTTGAACAAGCTAACGATGAAGAACCGTTATCCCCTTCCGTGGATTGATGATCTCTTCGATCAGTTGTAGAGAGCATCTTAGTTCTCCAAGATAGATCTGAGGTCCAGGTACCATCAGGTCAGGGTGATGGAGGAGGACGTGTAGAAGACCGCATTCCGGACACGTTATGGGCATTACAAGTTTGTGGTGATGCTATTTGGGCTCACCAATGCAGCTACAATATTCATGGATTTGATGAATCGGGTATGCGGGCTGATGCTCGATCATTCGGCGATCGTTTTTATTGATGATATCTTGGTATATTCCAATACCAGCATGAGGAGCATCTTCACGAGCTCCCGGGGGTTTTGAGGCAAGAAAGGCTTTATGCTAAGTTCTGGAAGTGAGATTTTTGGTTACGAGAGGTTCAGTTCCTTGGACACCTCGTTAACTAGGATGGGATTTTGGTCGATCCAACCAAGATCGAGGCGGTGATGCAGTGGGAGGTTCTGAAATCTCCCTCGGATATTAGGAGTTTCTTGGGATTGGCAGGGTACTACCAGAGGTTCATTTAGGATTTCTACAAGATTGTAGTACCCCTCACTCGTCTGACGAGGAAGAGGATGGATTTCTGGTGGGGCACCGTGAAGTAGTCAGTATTTGAGACCCTTCAGCAGAGATTATGCGAGGACCCAGTTTTAACCCTCCCATAAGGGATTGAGGATTCCGTGGTGTTCTGTGATGCTTCCATAACTGGTTTAGGGGCAGTCCTCATGCAGAGGTGACAAGTGATTGATTATGCTTCGTAGCAACTAAAGCCGTATGAGACAAGGTATCCCACACGTGATCTGGAGTTAGGAGCAGTGGTCTTTGCCTTAAGATTTGGAGGAATTATCTATATGGGTTCCGATGTACCATTTACACGGATGACAAGAGTTTGAGGCACATTATAGATTAGCCGAACCTGAACATGAGGCGCAGCAGGCGGCTGGACGTAGTCAATGATTATGACTGCGAGATCCTTTACCATCTGGGTAAACCGACTGTGGTGGCGGATGCTTTAAGCCGTAATTCGTCTGTACCTTCTGTTGGGGTGTCATGTATGAGGATACTTATGGATTCTCCGCTTGTGGGAATGATTAGGGAGGCTCAGGCTGAGGGTGTTCGGGAAGAGAATTGGAGGATTGAGAGGATCAGGGGAAAGATCGCCAGATTTGTTTCGGATAGTTAGGGTTTGTTGACCCGTTGTGGTCGGGTTTGGGTTCCTATGTCTGGTGGAGTCAGACAAATAGTGTTGGAGGAGGCCCATAAGTATCGTTTTTCTATTCATCCGGGGGCCACCAAGATGTACCGGGATTTGAGATTGAGCTATTGGTGGCCGTGTATGAAGAGGGAGATCGCCTAGTACGTGGAGAGGTGCGTGACCTGCAGGATGGTCAAGGCCGAGCATCAGAGGCCGCAAGGCAAGCTACATCCTCTGGAGGTTCCCATGTGGAAATGGGAGCATAATTCCATGGACTTCATCACCAAGTTGCCAAAGACGGCAAAGGTTTTTGATGCTATTTGGCTCATTGTGGATCTGTTGACAAACAGTGCCCCTTTCCTGGCGATTCGGGAGATTTCTTCGGCTGAGAAGTTAGCCGATGTGTATATTCGCGAGATCGTTGCTCGCCATGGACTTCTAGTCTCCATTTTTTCTGACTATGGTGTTCGGTTCACCTCCCATTTTTGGCAGAAGTTCCATGAGGAACTAGGCATGAGGTTGCACTTTAGCACAACCTATCATCTGCAGACCGACAGCCAAAGTGAGCGGATGATACAAACTCTTGAGGATATGTTGCAAGCCTGTGTCATTGATTTTGGTAGGAGATGGGACTCTTACCTACCTCTTCCAGAGTTCTCCCACATCAACAGTTTTCACTCCAACATTGGTGCTCCACCTTTTGAGCTCTTGTACGGGCGGAGATGTCGTACCCCCGTTTGCTGGGGTGAGGTTGGCCACAGGGTTATGGGGCAGACCTAGGTGGTCCTTCAAACTACGAATATGATTCAACAGATCGGGCAGATATTGCAGACTGCTTAGAGTCGGCAGAAGAGCTATGCCGGCCGACGACGATCTAAGTTGGAGTTTCAGGTCGGCAACATGGTATTGCTGAAGGTCTCACCTTGGAGATGTGTGATTTACTTCAAGAAGAGGGGGAAGTTGGGTCCTCGATATATTAGGCCATTATGGGTTATTTCTAGGGCTGGCAAAGTTGCTTATAGATTGGATCTTCCTGAGGAGCTTAGTCAGATTCATAGCACGTTCCATGTTTCGCAGCTGCGAAATTGCGTATTAAACGAGGATGCAGTTCTATCATTGGTTGATATTCAGGTTAATGAGCGCCTGAATTATGTTGAGAGTCCTGTAGCTATTCTGGAAAGGAAGGTAAAGGTTTTGCGTAACAAGGAAGTACCTTTGGTAAAGGTACGGTGGCAGCACCGAAGGGGCTCTGAGTAGACGTGGGAGCCAAAGGCTGAGATGTGGGAGCATTATCTGCATTTGTTCACCGCAACAGGCTTCGAGGACGAAGCCTAGTACAAGTGGGGGAGAGTTGTAACATCCTGATTTCTAGGTATGAGATTTATTCCTTAAGCATGTTTTTCCATTGAAACACGGTGTGGTTGAAGCCTCACCACGACACGTTGAAGGAGTTTTAGGCTGCATATTTTTATGTACCAACACGTCGTGTTGGTGAGGGAAACTCAGCGTGTTGGTGGTTGGACGAGAAACCCTAAATTTTAGGGTTTTACACCCTATTTAACCTCCTTAAGGTCCTATGGTTGATATTTTATCAGCCTCCAAACCCCCCATATCGGCCCTTGTGAACCCTAATCATCTTTCCCTCTCATTAGTGAGCTAGTGTGGTGTCTTAGAGCAAAAGAAGAAGAAAGTTGGAAGAAGGAAACAAGGACCTGGCATGCAAAGCTCTCATCTTCAGTTTGGCACTCTTCTGGACCTTTGTAAGTGTCCAAGATCCGGTTTTTATTCCTCTATGTAGCTAGATCTTAAGTTTGACCCATTATCTCCTTATTCTTGGATGTTGCAGTGGATGGATCTCATAAAGTTTGCAACTTTATGAATCTCCAGGTCTAGGTGACCTTGTAGTGGTTTGGATCTGGTCTTTAGCCAAGTTTTGATGCCATGCATGGAGTTTAGGTCATATTTCCCATTTTTGACTCATTTTGGGTTCAATACATGCATTAGACATGCATGCCTATAAAGCACTAACCTTTGGGTTGATTTTAATTCTAGAATCTCTTCTGGAAAGGTTGAGTTTCAGATCTCAAAGATTTGGTGCTTATTGGTTAAGCCCTTGAATCTTCAAGCTTTGTGGATGGGTTTTTGAACACTTGGAGTAGCCCCAAAGGATAATGTTGGAAACTTTATCATTTTTTTATAGCATTTGAGTTTAGATCTGAGTCTTGGAGTCCCTGTAATTGTAGGAACAGTTGGATGTATTAAGCTCGGGCAAACACGGTGTGTTTGCAAGCCAACACGACGTGTTTGCAGGGGTTTTCCCGACCATCTGATTTTAGATAATAATCAATTTAAATAATAAAAAAATATTAATTAATATGTAATTTTACTCTATTACCCTTTTGAAATTATTGGTCAACAATCAATCATACATCCACACAATAATTAGTTAGAAAAAATGAATCTAGCTCTCTCTCTCTCTCTCTCTCTATATATATATATATATATATATATATATATATATATATATATATATATATATATATTTATGAGAGAGCATTCAATCGATAACTTTTCCTATTGTGCGTACATTTGAAAAAAAATTTGGTACACACAATTTTTTTAAATTAACATCATTAAATAGTATTAATATAAATAAGAAAATAAGTAAAGAATTAAAAAACCCATTAACCAACACCACTCATCACCCAAACAACACCACCCACCACCACCACCACCAACCACCCGTCACCGCCACCCATCACCACCATCTCCACCACTCACCACCGCCAACCACAACCACCCTCCACCACGTCCCATCACCACCATCCCCACCCACCATCCACCAAAACCACTACCCACCACCTCCACCACCCACTACCTACCTCCACTACCCCCACCACCCACCACCTACCTCCACCACCCACCCGTCACCACCACCCCAACACCCACCACTTACCTCCACCACCCACACACCATTGTGAGCAGCACCTTCCACTACCACCATCCACCACCTATCACCACCACTCGCCGCCACCACCTATCACCACCACTCGCCTCCACCACCCACCACCACCACCACCAATCACCATCGACCACCATCACTACTCATCACCACACCCACCACCCACTATCATCACCACCTCCCACAACCGCTACATATAATGCTCTAGATATAATGCTCCATGAGATGTAATAAAAACTGGATGAAGGTGTTGTAGGAAGATAGTTGGAAATCTATATGTCTTTGGCAAATCAAGTCTTGTCGAATCTTCTTTCAATTAATTTAATGGTCTGATATGACCCGTCGGTTTGGCCAGATCTACTGTAGACGCCCATAAGTTGGAGTAGTAGCGTTAAAATAATTTATTTTTCTATTTAGGTCCTAGCATAACCCTATAAATAAACTTCATTCCTTGTTTTAGGGTTATCCATTAATAAAAGAATTCTTACATATTTCTTAGGTTTCCTTATTTCTCTCAAATTACTAGTAAGGGATGACTCAGGAATTTTCATTATTAGTCTCACCTTATACTAGCTGGTTGTACATGTTTTTGTTTTTTTAATGGTTACATTTTAACATAAAAAAATTACACTTATAATTTGAAATCGAGTACTAGACTGTGACCATCGAGAAACCCCCTCAATTTGACACCAGGTAATAGTGGGTTCTAACCCTAGGTTTTGAATGCAAGCATATTATTTGGAATGGTATCAGAGCAATTCATCTGATTCTAGTGTTAACATGTTAAAAATCAACACTAATAAAATAGAAAACATTTCATATTTAAAAAAGGTTTTGACTTTTTTGATGATTGAAGTCTCAAAATTAACTAGATTTAGTCACTCAATATCTGATTATGCTAAATTAGACTCTAGAGTCTGAGTTTTGAATCGTTTTGCCCCTTTACGACCTCATGCAGCAGATTACTTGTTTCCCTACTAATGTGACATTTTAAAGTAGATAATGAACGTCTGAACATGCTAAATTAAACCCTCGAACTTTAGAGAAAAAGTTAATTTTGTTTTATTAAAACTAAAATAGGTTAAAAGGTTTTTTATTTTCATTTTTTTGATTCTTTTAGTCAAAACTAAATTTAGTTTCAAGTTTTATGTTTTTTTTTATTTTTACCTATTTTTTATTATTTTGTTTAATGTCATCTTGATAACTTTTTTACCTTTTATAAAAAAATATAAAATGTACAAATATACTATAGTATATTACAGTTTTGGCCTTTATTTATTATTCTTTTTGTTTTTTTTAATAATTTTGGTTATTTATGGGTTTTTTATTCAAGTAAGTGAAAATAATTATAACTTCCAAAGAATGAGAAATATAAAGAAAAACGTTTGATGAAACCACAAATATCAATACAATGGGGGCTCAAATTGTAGTGACCCAAATTATGATGACATGTGCGGAATAATAAGGATCAAGTGAATCACACAAACATGAAGAACACCAAGAGTAAATAAAATCATTTTAAGATCTATTAGAATAGTAAGAGTACTAGTGGATATGGTTAATTTCTCTCACTAAACTAATCTCTCCAAAATGGGTCTTACATAAAATGGGAGCCACTCAATTCCTATTTATAGGAAAGGCTAGATCCATTACATGTCACAAGAGGGTAAGCCACATCCAAGGAGTGTTGGATTAGGTGTCTAAGTTCATAACTACTTCTAGAATGTACTTGACCCGATTAGCATGGTCCATTTGGGTTGCATGGCATTGCAACACGTGGATAGACTAAATGAAAGAAATGACACTTAAGGTTTATTAATATATTATAAGTTCTAATATATTAATAATATTATTTAATTAGTATTGATCAAAGAATTAATTTGGAATTAATTAAGTGATCAAAAAGAGACAAATTAAATATATGGGGTTGATTGTGTAAATCATCTATTCTTGTATAGTGGGCTAATGATCCTTGGTTTGTATAGATTGGGTTAAAACCCATAAGGTGCTCCATGGATAATCTATAGAGGTTACAAACCCATGGATCATGGAATATGAAAAACCATGACAATTAGGGTTTACAAGGTGTAACCCTACTTGTGCCACAACTATATAGAGACCCTTAGTCTAGCAAAATCGGCATTACTTGTACAAGATAGAGGGCTAGCCGATTTTGAGGTGTTAGTGAACTTCTCTCAAGGTCATTCCAAGTGTTGTAGTGTTGTGTGAGACATTTGAGGAATCACACTTGAGGTGCTAGGCTCACAAGGTTCTCAAGGAATCCAAACAACAAAAAGATATGTTCTTCTTCTAGCATTTATGTTTAAAAGTTCCCCATGCTATGCTAGATAGGTTAAGAACCTTGGAAAATCAATTTTGCATGTATTATAGTAAAACATAGATCCAAGGTTTCTATGGTTGCATGTACACCTTAGGAGTGTTAGAAATGCTCAAAACCCTTCAAGGAGAACTTTGCACCCTAACATTCTCACCCTCAAAGTTAGGATTGGATGTCACGACTTCAATTTCCAAACGAGCTCACGCACGATCAAGACCAACTCCCCCTCGAAGTAGCACCGATCTTCAAATCCGCTTTGAAATGGAATACCCGAGAAGCTTCGAATACCTATTTCTGCATTCTCTTTTTTTTTTATAATCAACAAATAATTATAAAGCCTACGAAAGATGAAAAGTGCTTGAGGAATACACTTGACGAAACTCCTCTCAATGTGTGACGAAAATTCAACCATGAAAATCTTACACCAAAAACAATCACGAAAAGCCGAGAAAAATTGAAAGAACCCCTTTCTAAAATTACAACATATTATTACTCCAAGTTACTCCAAAACATGATACATGCATATTTATAAACAATATTTACATTGATAGTTTGATTACAAAAGACTGGATACAAACCGACTAAGTTTTAGTATATTACATAACTACCCAGGATATTAAAGCTTTTATACAAGCGTAAACCCAAGTACAAAAGTAATGGTATAAACTATTCTAAATCTTCCAATGGTATATGATTATATTGGATACTTATCACCTGCAATAGTTTAAACATTAAGAGGGATAAGCGGATGACGCTTAGTAAGTTCAATAACAGTTACAATATAACACTATGTCGTATACATATCAATATGACAGAAACAAAGAGGGACAAGAACACAAAGGCTTATGTGTATCATATGACAGACTTTCCATATCAACCAACATTCTGATTCAATGATTTACAATTAACAAAGCATGATAATTTTAATACTTGATATACATCAATAAAGCTCCAGCTCAAATGGCACAGAAAATACAATTTTGGATTATCATTTTGTTAGAATATACAGGCTTTTTGCCTTACATAGCCCTATGCCAATACCAGAAATTATACGAGTCATGCTCTACATGGCCAAAGGCACAAAGCCAATACCATAAGTTATACGAGTCATGCTCTACATGGCCAAAGGCATAAATCCGATATGAGTCATGCTCTACATGGCCAAAGGAACAAAGCCAATACCAGAAGTTATACGAGTCATGCTCTACATGGCCAAAGGCATAAATCCGATATAACATGGGAAAATATGGAAAGTACATTGAATATATAACACATAACATACAATCGTCCCTATATTAAACTCACTGTGAAATAACCGAAGGAATAAATGATAATTTGGGCAGCACTTCGACTCTAAAAATGACTTTCTGTGACGAAACCGAGAATTTTAGTTGAAAACCCGCCTTACGCGAGCAGAGTTCCGACTAGAAAATATGATTTTCTCAGGAACTTCAGAGCGTCGGGACTTGCTTCGGGTGTCGGGGATGATATCGGGACCTCGGGGGGGGGGGGGGGGGGGGGGGTTAAAAGTAGGTAAAAAGGAGAGTAGAGAGTGAAAGATGTAAGAATTTATAACCTAAATCCGGGCAGTCTCGCGTGCCTTTTATAGCTGGCCGAAGCCTCAGAGTACGTTGGGCGTACTTCGGTATGCGGGGCGTACAAGGCATGGCAGCTGCTCGGATCTTGTGCCTCGGACATGTCATGTAAGCATAATACATGTCTTCGTGCGAAGGAAAGGGCAACGTGGCTGGAACCGGGTCGATGACATGCGAAGTACGCTGGGTGTAGCCTCGTGTACGCTGGGCGTACGGCTTCAGACCAGCCTCAAAGTTTGTGCCCAAAATTTCAAAAATCTATATATTTCGTATACGAGCTCCTTTTTTTTACGTTCTTTATATCCACGCGAAGATGATATTATGCTTTACAACTTTCGTTTAGACTGTGTCGGCTAATTTTGACTTTATTTATAAAGTTATATTTTTAACAAGCTGGGACATGAAAAGTCCATTAAAATTTCACAACTTCTTCATCTAACGTCTGTTTTCGTTTGTCTTTTTATCGTTGTACTACTATTGACGAGACCTTCGATTCTCGTTTAGGTTGTGTCGGCTAAAAATCACTCGATCTTTATTTCGAGTTTTTAGCTGTCTACTACTATACCTTATATTAGAAAAATCATAACTTCTTCATATGAAGTCAGATTTTGACGTTTTTTTATGAAAATTTTCTTTTTAACATATACTACGACTTTCATTTAGATCAATAAAGTTAAAAAGTAGTTTATCGAAAACTCACTTTTTACGTCATACGGTGTCGAGTCGGTTCTGTCGTGAAACTTTAAGGAGTCATAACTTCTTAGTTATAGCTCGGATTTCGATGAGGTTTTTGCCTAAATGTTTCTAACGAGATTCTTTACAACTTTCAATAATATAATTTTACTTATTTTCAAATTTATATTTTCGTTAATTTCAATAGTTAACTTTTCATCGAAATCTCATACGACTTCCCATCACTTTCTGAACGATTCTAAACATAGTTTTACTTCAATTCTATTAAAAACTATCTATTAGAACTCTTCGCTCATAATCATATAATATTTCATAATATTATTTACTTTTAGAAGTTACAAAACACGATAACTAAACGTGTGTTACAAAAGTTTCCAAATTTTGTGAAAATTTCAACATTTTTTGTGAGAGTTGCAAGAATTTCGAAAACTGGGTAATAATTGTCAAATTCCTTATTTTGCAGGGACATGTTGTGCCAAATCTGCTTAAAATGCGAAACTTTACCCCAAATGCGAAACTGAGCATAAAGTGACACTTCGCATCAACTATAGAGACTGAATCTAAAATTGTTTCCAACTTCACAGAATTTTACCCTTAATTTGAAACAGGGCAGAAATTGTCAAAGTTCTGAAACTTCGGGGATTCGAAATGAAAAATCTTCATTCATCACATAATATTACTCCAATTCCAAATTAGGTAAAATCTGCTAACTTATTTAAAGTTTAAGGACTCGAATCAAAAATTCTGTTTTCTTCTCCGATTCGATCCCAATACGCAATCACCAATAGTCGAATTCGATCCCAGTACATGTTCGATTCCAAGTCATTAGTCTCCAAGGAACTCCATCTGTTTTCGACTTATGTGGGTATCGACTACCATTTTCGACTCCAAGCTCTATCAACCGAACATAAATTTTAACACTCGACCTCGAACGATTCCAAATAATCACAGTCGAATTCGACTTTGACTCCAGTAACGTTCGATGGAACGACAACAATCAAATTCAAACATAAGCTTTCGACCATATATCTCCCAAAATACGATTTCAACTCCAACAACAAACATCAGTCGAACTTTCACATTCGATTCCTAGACCCATCTGCATTCGATTCCAGGCAACGAATTTCGACTATTGAATACAAAATGAAGTCGATTCGTACTCAAAACCCAATACCAGTCGAAATTGATTTCGACTCCAAGCACGTGCATTCGATTATTCATCGATTCGGACACAACAACACCAATCGAACTTGATTTAAACTCGATTCAAAACTTAGTCTAACTGATTTCGATTCCAAACGAGTGATGAAATTCGATTTTAACTGACTCCAATTAAGAGAATTTCGTTCCCAAATCAGATTCTTAACATCGAATCGAATTCAATCAAACATCAATATTACCATCATTCGATCAAAACACATATATTGTTGAAATTTATTCCACCATTAGTCGAATCAAATAATTTGTCCCTTCGTCTATTCAATTTCAGATGCGAACAGATAATAGTGAGACCAGCCTGAAATCTAGCATATCGACTCCAAATCTTCAATTTTGACTATATGACTTTCAACCAATCAGTCGAATTCGAATTTTCGACTTCAAACAACACACTTCAATCGAACTCAATTTCAACTCCAATCTACTCGAATCGAGTTTCAATTCCAAACATGACCAGGTACCAATCGAAATCAACTCTAAGAATCAAGTTTGAGTTTCGATTTCAATAAAGTTTCGACTATGAACAAGCGAACTCAATCCACGTTTTATTAGTCATTTGTTCAAACAGTTTGGATTTTCAGTTTTGATGTCAATAAAGTCACTTGATCATTTTTCAATAGTTGAAAAGTGATCGAACGAATTGAAGTTGGGCCCCAGATTTAATTGAGCAGTAAACAGTGACGCGTGTTCGGCACGAAGTGTTTGGGAGTGTTTGAGAGTTTCTATCTTGTAGCGTTTGATAAAACGCTCCATTTTGAACAGAAAGTCCCGTTCGGCACTACAAGCTTCTAGCATTTAGTTTAAACAAAACGCTTCAAATCCAAATGCTACTTCATGTAGCGTTTAACAAAACGCTACAAGCTACAAGCTACCCACTACCTGCTACAAGCCACCAGCTACCAATTAATTTTGCCGAACACATCCAAAGTTTGATAACGAAATTTTTTATTTTAATTTGAAATGTTTCGATAAAAACGAATATAAATATGATTTTGGGTTAGAATTTTAGGATTTTGTTAGGGTTTAAGAAGATGAATGAAAATTTAATTACGATGGAATGCATGTGTAATTTTTTCCGATAATAACGAGATGAAATTATTTTTTCCAAAAAACTGTAACGCCTGTGTTTCCGGGCTTGCCATTTTTAGCAATGTAATAGTCTAGGTTAACCTTTGTAACCCATTTTGAAATAATAAGAGTGTATTATTTGAGTATTATGTGTTTGTGCTTAATTGCTTAATTATGTGGTTTAATTAATTAAGAATAATAATAAGCGTCAAAATTTAAGTGTAAAATAAACTTAATATATTTGGTTAATGTTGTAGTAGTTGAAACGAGGTTTCTGAATATATATAGAACGCCCAAATCTGACTTCGTATGAGGAAGTTATGATTTATCGAAGTTTCGACTTAGCGGTATGCAGCCTGAAATACTCGATTTGAGATCGAGCGGTTTTTAGCCAAAGCAATCTAATCGAGGATCGAAGGTCTCGTTGTTGGTATCGAAGCGATAAAAAGTTAGGCGAGAACGGACGTCAAACGAAGAAGTTATGAGTTTATAACGAAAGTTTCTGTCCCGGCCTATTAATAATTAATAATAAAAATAAATTCAAAATTAGCCGACGGAGTCTAAACGAAAGTTGTAGAACGTAGTCTCACCTACGCGTGGATATAAAGAACATCGAAAACGGAGTTCGTATGAAGAAGATATGAATTTCCGAAATTTATTAAATATTTTGTATTTAAATTAAATCTTTAAATCCGACATTATCCGAAGGGGAGTCAGCGATCCGATCCGAAGTACGCCCCGCGTACTCCGAGGATGTCGACACTCGCACTCGAGGAGTTCGGATACGTAAGCAGTGATGAATTCGGACGCGTACGCCCCGCGTACTCCGAGGCTCCAGCCTCCTATAAATAGAATGTGAAGGCAGCCGATTCTTTTGTTCATTTTCTCTCTTCTCTCTCCCGTTTTGCATCGATTTGCGTGCCAGAAATACCGCGAAGCCCCGGTATTATTCCCGAGTCCCGAAGCAAGTCCCGAGATCCTGAAGATCCCGAGAAGTGCGGTTCCCGAGTCGAAGCTCTGCCCGCGAGAAGTTCGATTTTTGTAGAGATCTTCCAGATCTGCTGAGGATTACTTCTTTTGCAAGCCGTAGTGCTGTCCGATCATCTTCTGATCAAGTGAGTGTATACTACCTTTCATAAACATGATAATAATACAAGTATGGTTCGAGTGTATTAAGTATATTGTTGTTTATATGTGTGAGTGCGTAGTTACTTTCTTCTAACGCACGATTATGAAGTATTTTATACGAAATACGTGTTATGTGTAGAATTTGTTGTTATGTGTGTGAATGTATGTTCACCCTCTTCCATCTCATAGATCTGAATTGCTTTCTATGAAATACGTGTTGTGTGGGTATGCCTCATTTGTTATGTGGAATATATATTGAATGAAAATGCTATACAGGTTTTAAACTATGTATGAAAATATATATTTATATCTACTAATATGTTGGGTAGAACATGGGTAGATAGTTGGTGTGTAATAAACAGATGAGAGGCCTCGATGTTGTTGTTGTTGTTGATCTAGTTATTCAGCGGAGTATGGATAACGACCACGGACTCTTTCTAGACAGTCCAGTGGAACGCTAGCAGGTTCATAACCTGTAGGTGTTGTGAATGATGTGTTCACCGGTGTACTCTATCCCCCTCATGGTTGCCTTTAGGATATCTATTGTTGAGGAAACCCCTTAGCAGTGATGTCCGTCCCGATGAAAATCCTAGATTAGGTCCCTTGAGATAGATGTTGTTTTAGGGACGTAAAGTGAGGATAACGGGAATGGGTAATCGGGATAGTGATTGGTTGGTGAAATTAAATATAATTAATTTATTGTGGGTTGAAAACCCTATATGCTCACCAAGCTCCCAAGCCTGACCCACTCAGTTTTATTTGTATTACAGGTAGTGGCGCGAGGGCATAAGATGGTTGAATCATCAAGTTGTTTTGTTTACAAGTCTGTATATGTATATATTTGTTGAATGAGTTGTAATGTTATCGTTTATGCTTTATGGTCTGTATCAGAACATGACATCCCGAGTTTTGATTATATAATGAAAATGGATCTCTTGATGAAATGCTTTGATAAATATTATTTTATCATGTTTTGTTTTGGGAACAAATTCCGCAACTCTTTCAAATCAAAAGGATTTACTCTGAAATTATTTAAAAGCATAAATGAAAATCGGTCTTTTCTGGCCGTGATTTTGGGGATGTAACAGTTGGTATCAGAGCATTAGTTTAAGCGAACTAGGAATTTGTAGGATTTCTAGACTTAAACTTAGAATGCTAAGTGGAAATTGTGAGTTGTGTGTCTGTTGGATTTTCGACACGAGCACTAGTTTATTTTAGGAAAGTTGCCCAAAATGTTTTTATGTGCTAAATGTTATATGTTGCCATATATGATATTAATTGTTCGGATCTACGGTCTGTTGCCGACCGGATCTGGAAACCTTATGTGTGTAGGATTCTAAGCGTATGCCTACGTTATTAGAACTAGCATGTAAAAGTTTCGGAGTAATAAGGATAAATTGAATATCTATCGTGAATGAGGATCTAATTTCACCTTATTCGGTGTGTAGATCACAAATGGTGAGAACAAGGAGTGGCGTTGGAAACGCGGATGAAAACAGGAATCAACCGCCACTTATTGAGCAAATACCTGTAGTAGCAGCAACACCAGAACCAATAACAATGGCTGCGGTGCAAGCCATGATTCGGGCTATGCTAGCCGAACAAAGGGAGGAGATGCAACAGATGTTGCATGATAATAGGGATGAACCTATCATACCTATTGAGGAACCCGAATTGATTCCCGAGCAATTGGAGGAAGGGAACAATAGTCGCATTATGAGTCAAGTTGGGACTCAAGGAGAACGAAGGAACGATCCGGAAAGGAGAAACAACAAAGATGGGCGAATGTACAAGAATTTCTTGGGAGCCAAACCACCAAGTCTTTCTGGAAGCCCAAAGCCTGTTGAGATAATGGATTGGATCTCCGATATGGAGATGGTATTTGAAAGTTGCGACTGTAGCAACAAACAGAAGACCGTCTTTGCAGTTAGACAACTGAAAACTGGAGTCTTGAGTTGGTGGAAGCTGTTGGCAGATACTATGCCACGAGGAGAAGCCCAGAAAATGTCATGGGAGGAGTTCTTGGAACAACTAAGGGTGCAGTATTGTTCAGAGATAGATCTGATTGATCTGAACAATGAGTTCCAAAACTTGAAGAAGGGGAAGATGAGCATAGACGACTATGCTACTACATTTACTGAGAAAATGAAGTTGTTTCCATACCTAGTGCCAACGGAACTCTCCAAGATTGAGAGGTTTGCTAATGGACTGCCTGCCGACTTTGGTCCGACAGTCAAGATGGCAACTACTCTGAAAACGGCTGTTCGTGCAACTAAGAATGTGGAGGCCCAACAGAAGGAAAAGGTTCTGGAAAGAATAGATGTTGGAGAAAAGAGGAAGTTCGATGGAACTTCAGGGTCCAACAAGAAAAACAAGTTCTCGAAGTCTGCTTCGAGGGGAAGTGGAGGTGAAGCGAAATGGTGCGACAAATGTAAGAAGAAGCATCATGGAAATTGTGAGGTGGCGAACACACGCTACAAGTGTGGAAAGCCAGGGCACTATGCCAATGAATGTACCCTCACTAAGAAAGTTTGCTATGGTTGTGGTGAGGAGGGACACATGTCGAGGGACTGCCCGAAGAAGAAGGAGGCAGCTAGACCCAACATTCCACCAAAGCCAAAGGCGAGAGCATTCCAGATGACACTGGAAGCTGCTAAAGATGAAGCTGATGTCGCTTTAGGTACCTTTCTCGTTAACGAATTGCCTGCCCAAATTTTATTTGATTCTAGAGCCAACTACTCCTTTATATCGCATGAATTTGGTAGAAAGCTAGCTTTGCCTGTTGTTAGACTAGATGATGCCTTATTAGTCGAAGTTGCCAGTTGCAAGTTTGTACTTGTTAGCCATCATATGAAAAACATCTTAGTTGATCTGAATGGGAATAAGTTCCATGAGGAATTATTGCCTATCGAACTTAATGGTTTCGACATCGTATTGGGAATGGATTGGCTTAGCGCCAATGACGCCGAAATTTTATGCAAGAAGAAAATAGTCAAAGTAAACCTGCCTGGGAAAGATTCGTTTATGGTGTATGGAGATAAACGCAGAGTGAATTCTGGAATCATTTCATTGATGAAAGCCAGAAAGTGTTTGGCTAAAGGATGTACGTCGTATCTAGCATTCGTGATCGATGCTAAGAAGGAAAAGAAGGTGATGCAGAGTATTCCAGTTGTGCGTAATTATCCGGAAGTATTTCCCGAAGATCTTCCTGGATTACCGTCTGATCGACAAGTGGAATTCCGTATTGACTTGTTGCCAGGAACAACGCCAATTGCGAAAGCACCTTATCGATTAGCACCGACGAAGATGAAGGAGCTAATGATGCAACTTCAGGAGTTATTGGACAAAGGTTTCATTAGACCTAGTTCATCACCCTGGGGAGCTCCAATGTTATTTGTAAAGAAGAAAGATGGAAGTATGAGAACATGCATTGATTATAGAGAGCTGAACAAGGCAACAATAAAGAATAGATATCCGTTGCCAAGAATTGATGACCTGTTTGATCAATTGCAAGCTTCGAGCTATTTCTTGAAGATCGATCAAAGGTCAGGATATCATCAGCTAAAAGTAAGAGAGCAAGATATCGAGAAGACTGCATTCAGAACTAGATATGGACACTACGAGTTCTTGGTTATGTCGTTTGGACTAACCAATGCTCCGGCAGCATTCATGGATTTAATGAACAGAGTTTGTAATCCGTTCCTAGATAAATCTGTGATAGTGTTCATAGACGACATTCTGATTTACTCGAAAAGCCAGGAGGAGCATGGCAGACACTTGCGAGAAGTGTTGGAAGTTTTGAAGAAGGAGAAACTGTATGCTAAGTTCTCCAAATGTGATTTTTGGATTCGTGAAGTCTAATTCTTGGGTCACGTGGTCAACCAAGAAGGGATAATGGTTGATCCAGCAAAGATTGAAGCTGTGATGAAGTGGAAACAACCAAAAAGTCCCACGGAGATCCGAAGCTTTTTAGGATTAGCCGGATATTACTGAAGGTTTATCCAAGGCTTTTCTTCGATTGCTACTCCGTTGACAACTTTAACCCACAAAGGAGCTACTTATGCTTGGGATGATAAGCATAAAGAAGCATTCGAGAAGCTAAAGAAGAAACTATGCGAGGCACCGATACTTTCTCTACCTGATGGAGTTGAAGACTTCGTTGTTTATAGCGATGCGTCTGGGGTTGGATTGGGTTGTGTTTTGACCCAAAGAGAAAAGGTGATAGCATATGCATCTCGACAGCTGAAAGAGCATGAAAAGAATTACCCGACTCATGATTTGGAGTTGGCAGCGGTAGTTTTCGCTCTGAAAATATGGAGGCATTACCTCTATGGCACGAAGTGCAAAATTTTCACCGATCATAAGAGTCTCCAATATCTCTTTGGTCAGAAGGAATTGAATATGAGGCAACGACGCTGGCTGGAACTACTTAAGGACTACGACTGCGAGATACTTTACCACCCCGGTAAAGCTAATGTTGTTGCTGATGCTCTCAGTTGGAAGGTCAATCTTGAAAGGAAAAGGCCAAGAGCGTTGAGAATTGTCTCGACTATTGTGGAAAGTATAAAGAAAGTTCAAGAGGAAGCTTCCGAAAAGAATGACCGAAGGGAGGAACGTTTGGGCAAAACGTTGGTGTTCGGTGTAAACAGTCATGGACTGAAGGTGTTCCAAGATCGGATTTGGGTACCTATGTCCGGAGGAATTAGAGATCTTCTGATGGAAGAAGCTCACAAGACCATGTACTCGATTCATCCGGGTAGCACTAAAATGTATAGGGACCTGAAACCCTACTACTGGTGGCCGACGATGAAGCTTGATGTTGCAAAGTATGTGGCTGAGTGTATGAATTGTGCGAGAGTAAAGACACAACATCAGAAACCGTACGGGAGTTTAGAACCTTTGCCTGTGCCTATGGGCAAGTGGGAAGACATTTCTATGCATTTTGTCACTAAACTGCCCAGAACAAAGAATGGTCACGACATGATTTGGGTGGTCGTTGATCGATTCACTAAGAGTGCGCATTTCATAGTGGCCAAGGAGAAATGGTCTATGGAGAAGCTTGCGAATTCTTATGTGAAGGAAATTGTGAGGCTTCATGGTGTTGCGTTAACGATTGTGTCGGATCGTGATAGCCGTTTCACCTCGAGGTTTTGGAAAAGTCTACAAGAGGAATTGGGTACCAAGTTGTGTTTAAGTACAGCCTACCATCCGCAGACTGATGGTCAGAGCGAACGAACGATACAAACGCTTGAAGATATGTTGAGAGCATGTACTCTGGAATTCCTAGGTAATTGGGATGAACAATTACCATTGGTAGAATTTTCCTACAATAATAGTTTCCACTCGAGCATTAAGATGGCACCTTACCAAGCTTTGTATGGACAGAAGTGTCGTACACCGTCTTGTTGGCTTGAGGCTGGGGAAAAGCAGTTTATGGGACCGGAGTTGGTTCATCAAACTGCTGAAAAGTTGAAAATAATTAGGGAAAGAATGTTTGCAGCTCAGGATCGTCAAAAGAGCTATGCTGACAAGAAGCGAAGACCGATGACTTTTGAGGTTGGGGATTCGGTTTTGCTTAAAGTCTCGCCGTGGAAGGGGCTTATAAGATTTGGTAAAAGTGGAAAGTTGAGTCCAAGGTTTATTGGACCGTTTAAAGTTCTTCAGAGGATTGGGAACCAAGCTTACAAGCTCGAACTACCAGAAGAACTGAATGGAATTCATAACACTTTTCATGTGTGTTATTTGAGGAAGTTCACGGGAGAAGTTCCCGACATAATTCCAATTTCTGAATTGAGAATTGATGAAAACAAAAGGTTGATTGAGTAACCAGAGGCAATTGTTGACCGAAAGACTTAGAAATTGCGACGCAAGATGGTTGGGTTAGTGCTTGTCCGATGGAAACACACGAATGGGCCGAATCTCACCACGGAAACGGAGTGTGACATGATGGGTCGCTATCCGCATTTGTTTGTTGATGTGTGATTCCGGGGACAGAATCATTCTAAGGTGGAGAGAATTGTAACGCCTGTGTTTCCGGGCTTGCTATTTTTAGCAATGTAATAGTCTAGGTTAACCTTTATAACCCGTTTTGAAATAATAAGAGTCTATTATTTGAGTATTATGTGTTTTGTGCTTAATTGCTTAATTATGTGGTTTGATTAATTAAGAATAAAAATAAGCGTCAAAATTTAAGTGTAAAATAAACTTAATATCTTTGGTTAATGTTGTAGTAGTTGAAACGAGGTTTCCGAATATATATAGAACGCCCAAATCTGACTTCGTATGAGGAAGTTATGATTTATCGAAGTTTCGACTTAGCGGTATGCAGCCTGAAATACTCGATTTGAGATCGAGCGGTTTTTAGCCGAAGCAATCTAATCGAGGATCGAAGGTCTCGTTGTTGGTATCGAAGCGATAAAAAGTTAGGCGGGAACGGACGTCAAACGAAGAAGTTATGAATTTTTAACGAAAGTTTCTGTCCCGGCCTATTAATAATTAATAATAAAACTAAATTCAAAATTAGCCGACGGAGTCTAAACGAAAGTTGTAGAGCGTAGTCTCACCTACGCGTGGATATAAAGAACGTCGAAAACGGAGTTCGTATGAAGAAGATATGAATTTCCGAAGTTTATTAAATATTTTGTATTTAAATTAAATCTTTAAATCCAGCATTATCCGAAGGGGAGTCAGCGATCCGATCCGAAGTACGCCCCGCGTACTCCGAGGATGTCGACACTCGCACTCGAGGACTTCAGATACGTAAGCAGTGACGAATTCGGACGCGTACCCCCCGTGTACGCCTGTACGCCCCGCGTACTCCGAGGCTCCAGCCTCCTATAAATAGAATGTGAAGGCAGCCGATTCTTTTGTTCATTTTCTCTCTTCTCTCTCCCTTTTTGCATCGATTTGCGTGCCAGAAATACTGCGAAGCCCCGGTATTATTCCCGAGTCCCGAAGCAAGTCCCGAGATCCCGAAGATCCCGAGAAGTGCGGTTCCCGAGTCGAAGCTCTGCCTGCGAGAAGTTCGATTTTTGTAGAGATCTTCCAGATCTGCTGAGGATTACCACTTTTGCAAGCCGTAGTGCTGTCCGATCATCTTCTGATCAAGTGAGTGTATACTACCTTTCATAAACATGATAATAATACAAGTATGGTTCGAGTGTATTAAGTATATTGTTGTTTATATGTGTGAGTGCGTAGTTACTTTCTTCTAACGCACGATTATGAAGTATTTTATACGAAATTCGTGTTATGTGTAGAATTTGTTGTTATGTGTGTGAATGTATGTTCACCCTCTTCCATCTTATAGATCTGAATTGCTTTCTATGAAATACGTGTTGTGTGGGTATGCCTCATTTGTTATGTGGAATATATATTGTGACATCCCCTAATTTCTCAGCCAGAAAAGACCGATTTAATTTATGCTTTTTAAAATAAAATCAGAGAAATCTTTTTAAAAGATGTTGCGGAATTGGTCCCCAAACAAAATATGATAAAAGTTTATCAAAACCCTTCATTAAGAAGGTATATGTTTTCCATATATATATCAAAACCTTGGGATGCCATGTTCCGATACAGATCCAAAAGCATAAACAAGATATTATAAGCCTTTTAACAGTTATTTACAACTACTGGCCTATAATCCAAAAATCTCTCGTTGTCCTCCGACTATGCTCGGGGTCCACTACCTGTAACATAAAAAGCTGAGTGGGTCAGGCTTGGAAGCCTGGTGAGCATATAGGGTTTTCAACCCACAATAATAATAAACTTACTAAGTTCATCAATCAACAATAACCCTGATTACCCGTTCCCGTTATCCTCACTTTATGTCCCTAAACACTTGTCACAAAGGACCTAGCCTAAAGAATATCATCGGGATGGACACTACTGCTAAGGGGTTTCCTCAGCCATACATGTCCTAAAGGCAACCATGAGGGGGATGGAGTACAGCGAATGAACACTCTTAGTTCATTAACACCTACAGGTTGCGGACCTGCTAATGTTTCCCACTGGACTGTCTAGAAAGTCCGTGGTCGTCATCCAAACTCCGCTAGATGACTGGATCTCAAAACACATCGAGGCCTCTCATCAATTTTATTTTATCACACATCACAATCTACCCATGTTCTACCCAACATATTTGTAGATAAAAATACTTATACAGTTTAAAACTTGTATAAAACATCAACACAACAATCACCTCAAATAAATAATTAATATATTTACACATAGCACGTATTATAAGGTAAATACTTCATATCTATGTGTAAAATGAAAGTGACTATACACTCACCTGATTTGATGATAATCGGGCAGCAATTCGTTTGCTAAAACGATCGTTTCTAATAAAACCGGGAGTTTTATTGAGAAACCGGGCTTTGTAAAAGTCGGGCTTCGAAACCGAAAAGATAAATTTTTCGGGCTTCTCGGGTACTTTGTGGGGTATTCCGGGCTTTACAATCGATACCGGGGCTTTGCGGGATGTTAATATGAAGAAAATATGGGTTTAGGGGCTAAATATGGCAAAATTCCAAAAATACCCGGGAGGTCTCCCACCCTCCTATTTATAGGGGAAAGCTTCTGATCGGACGGTCAGAAGTCTTCTGATCCGACGGCTGAGAAGGCTCGGAGAGGGGTGTCTCGCACGAGGGCTGCGCGTGCGAAGGAGCTGCTGGCGGCTTGTGATTGGACCGAGGTCTAGGGTCCGAAGTAGGGGTTCGTGGCGCCTGCGAGGGTTCGGACTCATGAGTCACTACACACGCGTCGGATGCGAGGCTCGCCACCGAGGCTTCTACGTGTAGTCAGCGGATTGGACCGCAGCTCGGACTTGGAAGGAAATGACACGCCTCGCCAGGTGGCTTCGTGACTCAGCAGCCTGGTGACTCAGCAGGACACGTGTCACATGCGAGGCGAGGGTGACATGGCAAAGTGTGACTATGCGAAATTTCTCGGTTTTCGCGCCAAAACTTCTAAAATCCATAACTTTCGCATACGAGCTCCGTTTTTTACGTTCTTTATATGCACGCGTAGCTAAAATTACGATCTACAACTTCCCTTTAGACTTCGTCGGCTAATTTTGAATTTAAATTTTATATTATTATTTTTAATAGACCGGGACAGGAAATTCGTTAAAAATTCATAACTTCTTCATCCGACGTCCGTTTTCGTCAGACTTTTTACCATTGTGCTCCTAATGACGAGACCTTCAATTCTCGTTTAGGTTGTGTCGGCTAAAAATCGCTCGATCTAAAATTCGAGTTTTTAGCTGTCTACTGCTACGCTGAAACTTCGAAAAATCATAACTTTCTCATACGAAGTCAGATTTGGGCGTTCTTTTTATCGAACTTCTCGGTTTAACGAATACTACAACTTTCATTTAGATTACTAAGGCTAAAAAGTAGTTTATCAAAAACTCACTTTTTACGACATTCAGCACCGTGCCGGTTTTGTCGCGAAACTTCGACAGGTCATAACTTCTTCGTTATAACTCGGATTTTGGTATTCTTTATATCCCCGAAATCCTTGTTTCGACCACTACAACTTTATGTAAAGATATCGGGCTTATCTCACACTTTAATTTTGACGCTTATTTTTATTCTTAATTAATTAAGCCCTAATAATTAAGCATAAAACACATAATTCACATAATATTCACATAACTCCTTTTCATTTCTTCAAAATGAGTTACAAAGGTTAACCTAGACTATCAACTCAATATAAATGCCTAGGCTAGAAAAACGAGTGTTACATATATTGAATGAAAATGCTATACAGGTTTTAAACTATGTATGGAAATATATATTTATATCTACTAATATGTTGGGTAGAACATGGGTAGATAGTTGGTGTGTAATAAACAGATGAGAGGCCTCGATGTTGTTGTTGTTGTTGATCTAGTTTTTCAGCGGAGTATGGATAACGACCACGGACTCTTTCTAGATAGTCTAGTGGAACGTTAGCAGGTTCATAACCTGTAGGTGTTGTGAACGATGTGTTCACCGGTGTACTCTATCCCCTTCATGGTTGCCTTTAGGATATCTATTGTTGTGGAAACCCCTTAGCAGTGATGTCCGTCTCGATGAAAATCCTAGATTAGGTCCCTTGTGATAGATGTTGTTTTAGGGACGTAAAGTGAGGATAACGGGAATGGGTAATCGGGATAGTGATTGGTTGGTGAAATTAAATATAATTAATTTATTGTGGGTTGAAAACCCTATATGCTCACCAGGCTCCCAAGCCTGACCCACTCAGTTTTATTTGTATTACAGGTAGTGGCGCGAGGGCATAAGATGGTTGAATCATCAAGTTGTTTTGTTTACAAGTCTGTATATGTATATATTTGTTGAATGAGTTGTAATGTTATCGTTTATGCTTTATGGTTGAATCATCAATTATGTTAGAATTATATTCAACTTTCATTCTATAAGCATTATGAATTATTCTAACATAATCATAATGTATAATCCAAGTTGTGTATATGTATATGGATATGTTCCGTTAGAATTTGGTCGTTATGGTGTAGAAAGATAATAATTGATTGATAGTTGTATATATTGGTAAAGTAGGTTAAACATAATATTATAACAGAATGAATCTTATGTGTATAAGTGAGTTTGAACCATTCTATTAGAATAATTATAAAAACTGTAAAGAATGTTAAAAAAACAATAATTTTGTTAACTGACTATTTTGTAAGTTGTTATAATCTGTTCTAAACCAAATATTCCATCAGAATGTGTGTTAATGAATGTACATACAAGATGTCTTGATTGACTATTCTAGAAGGATGTTGTTAAATGACTATATTATAATGCGGTTTATGTTATAGAAACACCACCAATAGTTGTTTTGGCGGATGCAGAAGATGTTGTTCAACTAGATCCGATTAGTATTGCTAGCACAAGTGTAAAAGGAAAAAAAAAAAGAAAAAAAAAAGAAAAAAAAAAGGATGTTCTACAACACATGAAAATGATAAGGACTCTAAAAGAAGAAGAAGAACACGTCTGGTGTAAATAACGCTTAAGATGTTGTTATATATAAATAACTATTATAAATAATGGCTTAAATTAAAGGTATTTGTTTTAGATAATAATAAATTTAAATAATAAAAAAATATTACTTAATATGTAATTTTCCCCTATTACCCTTTTGAAATAATTGATCCACAATCGATTACATTCACACAATAAATAGTTAGAACAAATGAACCTAGCTCTCTCTCTCTCTCTCTCTATATATATATATATATATATATATATATATATATATATATATATATATATATATATATCGGAGCGTTCAATTGAGAACATTTACCATTGTGAGAACATTTGAGAACAACAATTTGGATTACACTATTTTTTTTAATTAAAATCATCAAATAATATTAATATAAATCAAAAATAAGTAAGAAATTAAAAAACCCATTAACCAACACAACTCATACCTCAAACAACACCACTCACTACTACCCACTCACCACCCGTCACCACCACCCATCACCACCACCCCCACCGACCACCATCACCACCACTCGCGACCGCCAAGCACGACCACCATCCATAACCACCCATCACCACCTCCCGCCACCACCACCCCACCCACCATCCGCCAAAACCACCACCCACTACTATCACCACTACCCCCCACCACCCACCATTATGACCACCACCTCTCACTACCACCCACCACCCATCACCACTAACAGCCACCACCATCCACCCCCACCCACCACCACCACCACCCATCACCATCGACCACCATCACTACCCATCACCGCACCCACCACCCACTACCATCACCACTACCCGCAACGACCACCCATCTACCCACCTCTACCACCCATCACTACTACCCTCCCACCACCCACCATTATGAGCACCACCCGCCACTACCACCAGCCACCACCCATCACCACCACCCTCATCCACTACCCATCACAACCACTCACCACAACTACCCCCATCTACTACCCACCAAGACCACCACCACCTATATCTATCACCACCGACCACCACAACCCACCTCCACTACCCATCACCACCACCTACCACTATTACCCTACTTATCACCCACCAAAACCACCATACACCACCATCACCACCACCACTAACACTAATCACCACAACACACCCACCACCATCCACCACCCATCACCACCACCACCACCACCCATCACCCACCAAAACCACCATCACCACCACCCGCCATCCCTAACCACTAACCACCACCTACCTCCACTATCCACCTCCACCATCCACCACCAGCATCCATCACCAACCAAAACCACCATCACCACCCACCAACTACCACCGCCCATCACTACTACCCGTCACCATCACCCATATGACCATCACCCGCACCACCAACCACTACCACCTACCACCACCCACCTACCCATCGAACATTACTAACCTTCCACCAACCATCACCTCCACCATCCCACATCATCACCGCCTATCACCATCACTATCCACCACCTACCACCACCAACAACAACCCCAAACATCATCGCACACCACCACCACCTGCCCTCAACCACCCATCAATACTGTTGAAATATAAAAACTGGCCCTCTTGAACTTCAGCTACCGCAGCCAACAAACCCTCGCAGTCAAGTCTCTTCATCAGCAGTCGCAACTGCAGTCCTTGCCAACCGTAGTCTCCTTACAAGATTAATTTACTTTGTCTTTTTGTAATACACTCTATTGTCCAGTACGCCTTGCGTGGCTACTCTTAGAGATGTAATCTAGTGATCTTTGTGAGACTCTATAAATAAAGCTCATTCTCCTGTATTCAAAGATATGCATCTTTTCTGAATTAAAATCTCTGAAGTTATCTTTTCTATCTTACTTGCTCACTCTTCTTACTCTCATAATCGATTACAATCTCTCCTCGAAGCAAGTCTTTTGTGACTTAATCACTAAGTTTGATCTCACATATTAACTTGGTTTGAATGCATTCCTCGTTATGAATCAGCTTAAGTGTATACTTGATATAACAATTGTTGTCATTTACATTTCTTTACTTTTCCGCAACTAACTATCTAACTCTAAATATTATTGTTGAGCTTTTAGATCCTTCAAGATTAACTATTCCGCAATATACTTGTTCTAATGTTTGTTCAAGTGTCTCTAATTTTTTCTCTCAACAATTGGTATCAGAGCCATAGTGGTTGCTTTTTGAAAATCGGAACTCTAATTTTTCAAAGAGCCTTCTATACCACTAAAGCTCATTTCTTAAACAAAAAAAACTTCAAAAATATCGCACAATCGTTATCTCTGAATGTTTCCAACAGTGTTGGTGGTTCTAATCAAGCTCCAATACTGGTTACAAATGAATATCATCACTGGTCACAAAGAATGGAAAGATACTTAAGTAGACTTGGTAGAGATGTATGGCGATCCGTAGAGGAAGGACTACATGTTCCTGTCCTTACGCCTGTCCAAACTGACGGAGCCACAGCAAGACTAGGAGGAGGCCAACCAGCTATGAACCGTCCTACCAAGGATGATCTCGATAAAATGGAAAATGATGCTATAGCTTTTTATGAAATCTCCAGTGGAGTTGCTCCTGACAACTTCGATATTATCATAAATTGCAAATCAGCAAAAGAGATCTGGGATGTTCTTAAAAATCTGTACGAAGGCTCAGAACAAGCACAAGACAAGAAGCTTACAACTACACTCAATGAGTTCAACAACTTCAAAGCTCATACTGGCGAAATTTTGGAAGACTCCTTCAAAAGATTCAACCTGATTGTCACCAAGTTATCCAATGCGGGCACCATCCGTAGTAACCATGAAACAAACCTTCAGTTTCTTAATGGCTTAGGAAGACATTGGACTACTGCAAAGATGATAGTTCAAGGCGATAGAAAGATTCACTCCTTGTCACTCTACAAACTCTATGGGGAACTGCAAGCATAGGAATCCATTGTACTCAAAGACTGTGCTGACTTCGGAAGACCTCTTGCTCTCATAACACAAACTCCACATAATCAAACTTACTCTCCCTCATATGACACTTCACCGCAGTCATACGAAGCTGCTTCAGAGTACGATGATGAAGAAGAATTTCAAAAGGCAATTGCTCTCATTAGCAAACAATTCAATCGTCTACCACCTCACACTTTTCGCAAAAACCAACAATTCAACAAACCACCCTTTAATCGTAACTTCAACCCACAAAACAATCACTCTCATTATCCTAAAAGTTCTCATCCACCACAACAATCTCAAAATACTCAACCGAAAGAAGCACCACAGTCTACTCAAAGCACTGACTCTGGTACTCCCTCAGAAGACAAGACTAATGTTGTGGTTTGCCACAAATACAACAAAGATAATCACTTTGCAAGAGATTGTAAGGCCAATGTATTTAAAGACAGAGAATTCTACTCGAGAATGGCTCAAAAGTTGGAAGAAAAGGAGAAAGCTAGGGCATACGTAGCCCATGTCAAGAGAGACCATCAAGTTTGGTCATCCAGAGATGAAGATGAATCCATCAGCAGTGTCCAAGGAAAAGGGAAGATCTGCATGTTGACGACTGTTGATGATGATGGGTCTATAAAGCTGGACAAAAACTATTGTTACATGGAAAAGGATGGAACTCTAAGCATCGTCGAACAGGTAAAACTCATGATCCAAACTCTAAACTATAGCATGCATGATTGTCAACCTTACATAGATAATCTTAATGACACATGTGATGTCGTCCTTACAGACTATAACAAAGCCTTAGATGAGAAGAATATTGCATCCCAGGAGATGTTCCATGTGAGAGGACGACTGGATAACAAAAGACTCAAAAATGGCTATGTTAGAAAGAGATTTAGATTTAGAAAAAGATGCAAGAATGTTGAGTGAAACCCAATTAGAGATAGCTTTGAACTAGAGAGATTTAGCTCAGAGTGAAATTGTACGCTTAAATCTTTTAGTCGAAAAATTGTTCAATGAAAGTGAAGCTATTTAAAATTTGGTACATAATGGAACCGTGGACAATACATACAATTGGGGTTGCTCAAATGGATATCCTACCGCAATGGATTCCTCACCCCGGTTCAACAAAGACAGACTATATGTCCCTCCAGACCGAGAATTTCATTTCCCAGTCAATGACAAGAACTTTCCCGAAGATATCAAAACTCACTTCGGTAGACTGCATAATCTAAGCAACAATTGTGTCATTGAGGAAATTGTTCCTGAGGTTTCGGGTCACACTGGTGATCAAATTCCTATCTATGACACTACTCACCCAAATTCTCAAAAGTCATCCGTAGTTAATGAAGAAATTGTCATTGAGGACATTGAAGCCTCGAAAGACTTTCTATCCTTATCCTCAGACCGTAGTGTTCCTCATTGTAGTCAAAAGTCCCACAAAATCCCACTGAAGTCCCAGCTAAGACTTACTCTGCGGTAGTCAAGTCATCCCTACCGCAGTCTTCGAACAAAAGTTCTGCCACTCTTCAAATAATTTATCATGAATTACCCATAGAAAACTTTGAAGTGGGTTAATGTTCTCAAATCCCTGAATCCTCAAGTTCTGATGACTCAAGCCCACATTTTCACAAAATTTCAAAGGATTCTAGGAAACCGCAGTTGAATAACAGAGACTGCGGTTCACAAAAACCCTTAGCTAAAAAGGCTTTCAAAGAGGAAATTCGCTCCCGAGGCACATATAGACAAATGTTTTCAAAAAACAAAAAGCATGTCAGGGTTCAAAAATCCAAAAGTCCAGAGAAATTTGTTTTCTCTCACTATTTTTCTCAAAACTCTACCATCCAGAAAAACATCCAAGAAGGAATGTATAGTTTCAATAGTCATTCCTAAGTCATCTGAAACAACTCAAAACAGTGTAAAGTCTTTTCGAAACAGTGTTTTTCAAATCTATTCCTCAGATGATTCGAAATGGAAAGGTATTTTACCCATTCCAACACATTTAAAGTCACATCAAAATTTTAATAAGTGGAAGGGTATTCTACCAAATCCAACAAAATGGACACAAAGATCTAAACGTGCTAAATCTTTTTCAAAACAAACCTTTCAGAAAACAAACAACACTCATGTGAGATCTTTTTGACCTTGGACTAGTCAAAAGCCAAACAATTCATCCTTTAGACCACTAACCAAACGTGGTGTCAGAACTAAAGATAAAATCTCAACCTGTGAATGTCAGTGTAGTTGCCAAAATCAGAAACCTCGTAACTTTCCAAAAACACACAACACTCCAAAACTACACAAACACCCAGGACTAGGTTTAAAGGTTGACACGAAACTAGTCCATGCATCACTCAGAAACTCGTCTGTTGTTCCAGGCTCCAAACTAGTTTGGATACCTAAACTAACCGTGTAATTCTCAGGCTTTATGCAAGGAGGAACAAGAAGATGAATGGTTAATTGACAGTGCCCGCTCCTTGCACATGACCGGAAGGTTAGAATACCTTCGGGATTTCAGGCCAATTTGCAACGGTTGAAATGTTACTTTCGGCAACAATGCGAATGGAATCATCCAAGGTTACGACGTACTCACTACGGGGAACTTCTCAATTCAAAAGGTTGCTTATGTAGAAAGCCATAAACACAATCTCATCAGTGTTGGCCAACTATGTAAGGCAGGCCATCGAGTTGAATTTGATGATCAATTATGTTATGTAATGACAAGTGATAGGAGCACATGTTTGATCAAGTCACGATCTGAGGGTACCATGTATCCTCAGGATGTCTCTCTGATCATTGGCAAACCGCAGCTGTGTTTCTTTTCCAAATCTGTATCCAAAGTCAGCTGGCTGTGGCACCGCAAGCTCGCTCATCTCAACTTCAGATACATCAACACCTTGGTCACTGGAGAGTTGGTCAGAGGACTCCCTATTCTCGAGTTTAGCAATGACACTCTCTGTCCTACATGTGAATGTGGTAAGCAATCCAAAACAAGTCATCCCATGGTGATTGACTCTTCAATTTCTGAACCACTTGAGCTCCTACATGTTAATCTCTGCGGTCCATCAACCGTAGCCAATCTCCATCACAAAAAGTACATACTAGTTATAGAAGATGACTTCACACGCTTCACATGGGTCTTCTTCCTCATACTCAAATCTGAAACACCGCATATTCTCATCAACTTCATCAAAGAAATAGAACTTCAGATCAAGCTGCCAGTAAGACGTATCCACAGTGATAATGGAACCGAATTCACTAATCATCCTCTCAACAGCTTCTTGGTGTCTAAAGGTATCACTCACAACTTTTTAGCTTCCTATACACCACAACAAAATAGAGTAGTAGAAAGAAGGAACCACACACTAGTTGAAGCAGCCAGATCTATGCTCAACTTCGCACATCTTCCTCTCTACTTCTGGGCTGAAGCCATAGCAACCGCAAGCTTTGTACAAAACCAAAGTATTGTGTGCAAACGCCTCAATAAACCACCGTATGAGGGCCTTAACAACCACAAACCAAATGTTCGCTTCTTTCATATCTTTGGGTGTAGATGTTTTGTGTTCAACAACAGAGACCTGCTTAACAAATTTGCACCAAAGTCTGGTGAAGGCATCTTTCTTGGCTATTCAGCGAACAAGGTTGCTTATCAAGTTCTCATCAGACATACATGGCTAATCATTGAAAGCTTCGATGTGAAATTTGATGATTCTCACATCCGCAACGCCCCTCCATCCACTAAAACTACCGCTATCATGGAAAGTGATATTCCTGCTTCTTCAGGTCCTCTAAATCTAGTTGAAGTCAATTATGAAAACCTTTTCGACCATGTTGAAACGACGAAACTATCCGAAGTTCTTGTGTCACCAGCTGCTCAACAACAACATGCTGATGTTTCTGGCCCATCTCTATCCGAAGTAGCATTTCTCAATACTTTCACCTCTCCGGTTGAGGGGGAAAGCTCTACTCCAGATCAAGCAACAACCATAGAGGTTCCAGTACTTGATGATGCTCAAGTTCCTATCTGCAGAAAATCATTACCATCAAACGTATCTTCGGATTCGGATGATGAACTCATAGAGAATATTGACACTAGAACCGATTCAAGGATTATCAATCTTCCATCCGCAGTCCAGGGGGGAACCTTCTCAGGTTCCAGAGGAACTCCCATCCGCAGTCCAGGGGAAACCTCTCCAAACGGCTCAAGAAAATTTCACTCTCATTCCAACAAGCCAAGATGATTTCGCAGGATGTTCTCAAATCTAGGGGGAACTGCCATCTCCAACCGCAGAAACTTCTGATATTGAAGACGTTCCTTCTACCGGACCTGCTGATCATCTACAAACTCGTCTACACGTATGGACGAAGGACCACCCACTAGGGTAAATCATTGGCAACCCATCCGCAGGTATACAGACTCAATCTACCAAGGACCTATCTGATCATTGTCACTATGCAACATTTATGTCCTCAGTTGAGCCGCGATCGATCAAAGAAGCATTATTGGAACCTGATTGGATTTCTGCAATGCAAGAAGAACTGGAAGAATTCAAAAGGAACAAGGTGTGGCAACTAGTTCCCATACCGCAAGGCCACACTATTATTGGAACAAGATGGGTGTTCAAGAACAAGTTAGATGAATCCGGTGCGGTTATCAGAAATAAGGAAAGACTGGTTGCAAAGGGGTACAGTCAACTTGAGGGTGTTGACTAGGATGAAACGTATGCTCCGGTGGCTCGAATGGAAGCCATCCGAATCTTTTTAGCATATGCAGCCCACAAAAACATCAAGGTACACCAAATGGACGTTAAGAGTGCTTTTCTCAATGGGGAATTAAAAGAAGAGGTTTATCTTCAGCAACCTCCCGGCTTTGAAAGTAATGAATTCCCTGACCACTGCTACAAGCTTGAAAAGGCAGTCTACGGTCTTAAGCAAACCCCAAGAGCTTGGTATGAGACTCTTTCTGAATTTCTAGTCTCATCAGGTTACAAAAGAGGTGTGCTTGATCCCATGTTATTTAGAAAAGCAAATGGTGACCACCTTATGCTTGTACAAATATACGTGGATGATATCATCTTCGGTTCATCTGATCAAGGAATGGTGGATGAATTTGCTAAGCTCATGAACAATAAATTTCAAATAAGCATGAATAGAGAGATTAATTTCTTTCTAGATCTTCAGGTCAAACAAATTCAACAAGGGATATTCATTCATCAAGAAAAATACACCACTGAACTTTCGAAGAAATATTCGATGAACAACTGTTCCTCGGCTAAGGTCCCCATGGCATTCGGTTATAAGATCTCTGCTGATCCCTCTAGCGAATATGTGGATCACAAGACTTATAGAGGTATCATTGGCTCTCTAATGTACGTCACCGCAAGCCGACCGGACATTATCTTTGCAACTGGTGTATGTGCAAGGTATCAGGCTAACCCAAAAGTGTCACATATGACCGCAGCCAAACACATTCTCCGGTACCTGAAAGGAAGAAAATATCTTGGTCTATGGTACCCCGCAGACAATGACTTCAGTCTTCAAGCATTTACAGATGCGGATCTGTAACAGCTCAAATTTTCAAATAAATTTTTCGTTAAAAACAAAACATCATTATTCGACAAAAGGGTTTATTCCAAGTTTGTTTCAAAATATAAATAATAAATCTCCAGGATCTTCAACAGTGGCAGTGTGTACGTGTCACGCCGGCGCCTTTCCACGGTCATCACTAGTACCTGAAAAAAAAAACATAAACACAACTAGTAAGCATAAATGCTTAGTGAGTTCCCCAGTATACGACTTACCCACATACGCCTTCCGGCCCGGACCTTTCGATCCACATAACATTGCCTTCCGGCCCGGACCTTTCGGTCCACATAACATTGCCTTCCGGCCCGGATCTTTCGATCCACATAACATTGCCTTCCGGCCCGGATCTTTCGATCCACATAACATTGCCTTCCGGCCCGGATCTTTCGATCCACCTAATATTGCCTTCCGGCCCGGATCTTTCGATCCACATAACATATATCGCATATAAGCACACATCGCATATAAAGCATCTACCTCTCTAGACATAGCATGAATATAACACACACGACCTTCCGGTCTAACAGTCAAACCCTTCCGGGTGAAGTATAGTGAGAAGACTCACCTCGTAGTACGCAGGCTATAACCTCTTCGAGCTACTCGCACACAATCCGCTAGTCCGCAGGTTCCCTATAATACCACAGCCCTAGTTAATGATCTTATCAAACAAGACAACTGACCCCTCTAAGATATATACAGGTCAACGGTCAACCTTGACCGGACTCGTCGAGTGCAAAGTGTAACTCGACGAGTATAGACATCCTGACACCACTCGCCGAGTCTGAAGAACGACTCGACGAGTTCCAGTAGATCTTCAAGCTACTCGCCGAGTCTGAAGAACAACTCGACGAGTCCTAGTGAATCTTCAAGCTACTCGCCGAGTCTGATCATTGGACTCGGCGAGTCCTCGCCATGCAGTCAATCCGCTGCCTCCTGTATTTCGCATGATTTCGAAGTATATAGATATAGGGCTTCCTGGACTTTCACATATACTATTACAGGGGTTTTTAGCACTTATAACAACAATATAATCCAACTAACCCTTAATTGGGTTTCCTAAACCCTAAACTCGCATACAACGTAAAAGTTACAGATTTCGATCCGAAGATTACCTGGAAACGTGTTCCCTGTGTCTCCAAACCCCCAGTACTCGATTCCTTTGATCACCACCTTGCTCCTCCTTGTCTAACAATCTCTTCAAGCCTTCTCAAGTCCTCTCTCTTGCTTCAGATGCTCACACACTCCCAGGGGATCTTCAACCGGCCAAAAGACGCGACATGACGGCCATAAGATCGTTATATACGATCAGAAATGAAACGGCTAGGGTTCAGCTGAAACAGCGTCGACTCGCCGAGTCCCTTATTGGACTCGTCGAGTCCAGTCGCGCGTCTGCGACCAAGACCATGGCCCTACTCGGCGAGTCGTGCACCAACTCGCCGAGTCCCCTCCTAAATGTGCCCCAAAAATAATTTAAAGAAATACCTGAAATTCCGGGCTGTTACAGGATCATGTCGGATGCAAACTTGATCGAAAAATTACCTCAGGTGGATGTCAATTTCTGGGAGGAAGACTCGTCAGTTGGTCCTCAAGAAAACAAAGTTGTGTTTCATTGTCTACCGCAGAAGCCGAATAAGTGGCCGCAGCCAGCTGTTGTTCTCAAGTTCTATGGATGAAGACACAACTGTTAGACTACGGATTCAGAATGTTGCGGATACCAATCTACTGTGACTCTGAAAGTGCCATAGCGATTTCTCATAATTCTATTCAACACTCCAAGACGAAACATATTGAACTACGATATCACTTCATCAAAGACCACATTCTGAAAGGTAACATTGAACTCATCTTTGTCCCTACTCATGAAGAGATTTCTAATGTATTTACAAAGGCACTTGACTCTACCAAACTCAATAAGTTCTTACAAATGTTAGGAATGATGAATCCGGACCCTCAATTCTTCTTGAATTGATAGGTACCGCACACCATCCTTGGTCTCCATTGCGGTTCTAACTGAAAGTTATTCATAATAAATGGTTTTGGTATATCCTGTGTACCGTAGTCTATGTACCGCAACCATATATTATATTTATCTTTCACGAGTCTTTCTTGTTGTTATTACTAACTTCTTGTATAAGTGCTCTTTTCAATTTCTCCCACTGCAGTCATCCGCAATGGCAAAGAATCCATCCGTAATAATGTGTCCATCCGCAGTCACATTAATTGATTTTCAGACTGATCATTCTTTTAAAACAAAAAAAAAACATTGTGTGCTATTTAATGATCCTTCATTAAATAAATCATAAAATAAAAAAACATTCCTTGAGAAACTGTCACATTCTTTTTCGTCTAAACCTTGTGTCAGACCTATTTTAGGTATGATGACAAAATAAAGAATTTTCAAATCAAATCCTTTTAATATGTCTTTTCCTATTACCCCAAACCATCACATCCGTTACAACTTCCCCTATATCCAACAGATTAATCTCTCCCTCACCACACGTTCACCAGACGTGATACAAAATCTGACATTTCATTAAATGCATATCCCTTTTTTTTGGTTAATCCCAAATTCAAATTTAATCCCTCTTTTATCTTTATATGGTTGAGATTAAAGATGCTAATTCAAAAGATAAACCCAAACATTTTTACCCAAATTCACCTAGGTCAAAAACGTTTCCCGCTCCTTTAAGCCACTATAAAACCCCTTTCTTCTCCACAAAGAAAATTTTACGCTCTCTAAACCTTCAACCTTCTTCTGCATTCTTCAAAGCTTTCTCAAACTCTCAACAATAGTGAAATCCAATGTCTTGAAGAAACAATCCAAGGCTTCTGGATCAGTGAACCCGACTGGTTCAGACTCTCCTACAATTGCTTCTAGCAATTTCAGAGCCATCTTTGAAGAACACCCTTTCTACAATGCTCCCACGAAACTCATGATCAAATTCCTGAAAAATCAACCTCTGTTGTTGTCCCAACCTCAACCCTCTTCAAATTTGCCTTCTCAGCCTATTGCCCACTCAATAATCCCCAAGAAGTTCATCTAAACCTAATCAATGATTCTTTGGTCATTCTGTCCAAATAAAAGTTTCTCACCGCCATTAATCTCCTTGTTCATCCCTCCATCAAGATTTTCTCCTCATCAATGGCGGACATTACTTCGGCACTCTATCAGATGGGATACCAAAAACGGATCAAGGGAATCAGTGAATTCAAAAAGAACCAATTGCCTGCGGTCTGGCAATTTGTGTGCCACTTCGTCATCCGCAGTCTATCCGGCAGAACCGGAGGCACGGATAATATGGGTCTCAAACTATTGGAGCTGGTATGGAGCATATTCATAGGACACAGTGTAAACTATGGACAGATCCTTTGGGATGATTTTCTCCAATACATTCCCAAAGAGAGACTAAGGGAGAACCCAACCGAGCTCACCTTTGCAAGGTTCTGGTCCCTCTGCATTTCGGACCTTCATGCAGATGCAGGGATTGACATGGGCAGTGACATCAACTTCTTCGTCACCAAGGATCTCAAAAGGTACAATGCTTCATCTGATCAATCAATTTTTGGTCCAATCTGCAGACTTCCTGTCCATATTCTTTCTACCCTCGGTCTTGAGACTGCTGATGTCTCAGACCATATTGAGGCTACGGAAGGTATTGACCCATACCTTCCTACCCCATCTCCTCCATCCGTAGTCGTTAACCATGAAGGCACCGCAGTCCCTTCCTCCACAACTCTCTCCAATATTTCTCAAACCCAAAGACGCAAGCACAAAGGAAAACTCCTAAAAAGGATGCTTCCAAGCCCTCCAAGAAAAGGAAAACTCCACCAGCAATCACTATTGTGGAACCTCTCCAACATGACTCCAGCAGTGACTCAGATGAGGATGATCAACCATTTCAATCCTCAAGAAACGCAAAACCGATCCCTCTAGCCATATGCATGACCGGATTGATACTCAGCCTCTCAATAGGCTCTGGTAGTCCTTGGGATGCCCGCACATCCATTCGAAACTACCATCTTCTTCCTTTCAAACTCAGAAAGTGATTCTGATTCACAGCAACGAGGAGACTCCCCCCCTAGTTGAATCCCAAGAGGATAGTACTAGTTCTAGCCCTAAAGTCTCCAGGGCTTCTCGACTGCATTTCTTTTCTTCTGAGGAGTTGAACGCCATCCTTTTGAATGTCACCCATACACTACAAACACCATCCCAACCGCAGGGCACTTCTTCCGCCCATGCCATAACTGAGCCGAGGCCACACTTGACCACGGGTCAAGGAGACCAAGGAAGCTCAAGAAACCCTACTCTGCTTACATCAATAATAGGTGGTTTAGGCATGGTGAGCACAAATGTGCAAGGATCTGTGAACCCAAGGGACACCTCGGTGCGATTTCAAGGAATTGACGATGGTAACTCTAATGATTCATGGAGCAAGTATCAACCCTCCAATGAGGCTGAAGCAAAGAAATATGTCGCTTTTTGTAGGGCATTCCAAGCACGCAAGGATCAACAAATCAAACTACAGCAGCTGAAGGAACAAGAAATCCAAGCAGTGGCTAAGTATTGGGCAGATGCAATTAATAATGCCAATACCGTAGCCACCATTCTGAAAGTTCAAGATTGGATGTCTGAAATGGTCAAAACCTTCCACAAAGCTCAGGAAGCAACTGCTGACCAACATACTTCTAAAGTTCCTCCCACTCCTACTGCTGAAGGATCACAAGATGAAGGACCCGAAATTGAAGTGAGCTCTGCTCCCACCTTCGGTTTTGATGACGCTGATCTGCAAGAGGTAAACAAACCCTCTCCTTCTGATGATGACCTCATGATGTTTGATGAAGAAGAAGAATCCAATGGCTCTCATCATTCGACTTCAAAGCCCAAAGAGAAGAAGAAGAAGAAGAAGAAGAAGAAGAAGAATGTTGTCACTAGGAAAGAATTCTTAAGCTTAAAAGCAAAGGTTGATCAAATCCTTGTTGTGGTCAAGCCAACTCAACCGCAACCAGAAGATATCCCTGGACCGCAGTCACTGATAGAAAGGATTGAGCGCCTAGAAACACGTGAGAGGATGGTCGTTGAGCGTATCTCACTCAAGGTTGAAATCGGAATACGGTCCCTTGATAATAATCGCCAGGAAGATCACAAAGAATTCATGGCTGCTGCGGAACGCCTCATCTCTGAGGTAACCGCAATCAAGAAAGATCTTCAAGTAGCCATTGCGGATCAAGCCTCCCACACTGACAAGCTGATTGATGAGACTCACACTGCTCATGAGTCCGCAATCTCAGTCCTTCAATCTACAATCAACCATCTGCAGCGATTCTTGTCTGTAAATTTTCATGGTCCCAAAATCCTTCATCTCACCAAGGAAATCCACAAGCTACTCTTCAACCCCATCATCCCCAACAATAAACAACTGACCGAAGCCCTCAAAGCTCAATTCCAAGAAGTTTTTGCCAAAGTTGATGGCCTTCGACAATGGCTTGAGGAGGCTCCTGGTCTGAACTCCTCAAGAGGGGGAAGTGAAGAAGAAGAAGTTCATCACTCCAATCACTCCATCTCACCACAACATCAAACTCCCCCCATCTCTACATAAAAGATACCATCACCGCAACCATCTCATCACTCCACCTCACAACTCTCCACCGCAAGAAGAAAACACTCCAGAGAAACCAGAGACTCCCCTCACTTCAAAAACCTTGCGGAGAACATGTCTTCTCCTAGCTCAAATGACTCACCTGCCACCACCTAAAGGAAAAGAGATTGCAAGGCAGCCAAACTAGCTGAAGAAGTATGGAGACTATGCGGTTTTGATACCATCATGGATGAGTCCTTGATAAATTCTTGGGTCAATCCCCACCGAAGACTGCTTGATGACGACTACACTCCTCATCTCACTTATGCGGAACCCCCTTTCAGATGGCTACTGGGATGTCCCAATTTCTCCAAATGCCAGATACTTCACTGTATTTGAGCAGTTCGACCGCAGCCTTCCAGATGAAAAAAGACTGCCAATGGAATTTGAGAGACTTAGTCTATTTTATGCTAAGCATGCCTCTCCCATTGAGAATATTTGGTCTAACGATAGACCACCCGCAGTCAAGAACTACAAAATCAGGAAGTTCATGAAGGCTGACTTCATCCAGTACACTCTGACCAGAAGGGAACACGATTATGTCCGCACTCGGACTGATTTTCCCTGTATGAATCCGGAAGAAGTATTTCTCATTGCAAAGGTGTTTCAACACAAGTCTGAGAAGCACCCGAATATGAAGATTGCACTTGAAAGGGCTAATACTTTCTTGAAGGAAACAGTCTGTGACTCTGCCAAAATCGACGCAGACATCTACCTCACCATTTCCAAGAAAGTCAATCTGCCACCACTTGACGTCGCACCAATGCCTACCGAAGGCTATGAAGAAAGATCCTTAGGTGCAACCAACTACCCTGAACTTGGAGTCATTTTCAAAAGGAAAACCAATAATGTCAAATATTTCATTCCTATGACTGCCATGCATCGCCTCACCAGGAAGCAACTTGACATCTGCCGAAACGCAGTGGAAAAAATCAAAGCACACAACTGCAGAAGTCATGTTCGAGATCTTAAGAAGAATTATCTAGTTGGAGAACATCAGGAAGTTTTGGTGGATCCTGATCAAGTTTCTTAAACTTGATAGCTGATCAAAAAATTAAAGAGGTCACTTAGGGGGAAATTGTTGAAAGATAAAAAGTGACCCTCTTGAACTTCAGCTACCGCAGCCAACAAACCCTTACAGTCAAGTCTCTTCATCAGCAGTCGCAACCGCAGTCCTTGCCAACCGTAGTCTCCTTATTAGATTAATTTACTTTGTCTTTTTGTAATACACTCTATTGTCCAGTATGCCTTGCATGGCTACTCTTAGAGATGTAATCTAGTGATCTTTGTGAGACTCTATAAATAGAGCTCATTCTCCAATATTCAAAGATACACATCTTTTCTGAATTAAAATCTCTGAAGTTATCTTTTCTATCTTACTTACTCACTCTTCTTACTCTCATAATCGATTACAATCTCTCCTCGGAGCAAGTCTTTTGTGACTTAATCACTAAGTTTGATCTCACTTATTAACTTGGTTTGAATTCATTCCTCGTTGTGAATCAGCTTAAGTGTATACTTGATATAACAATTGTTGTCATTTATATTTCTTTTACTTTTCTGCAACTAACTATCTAACTATCTTACTCTAAATATTATTGTTGAGCTTTTAGATCCTTCGAGATTAACTATTTCACAATATACTTGTTCTAACGTTTGTTCAAGTGTGTCTCTAAGTTTTTCTCTCAACAAATACCACCACCACCAAACCATCCACCACTCCCAACTCACACACAACCCTTCACCACCACCGCCACCCACCAGTTGTTGCTACTATAACCACCACCCACCACCACTTACAACCACCACAAACCAACTATCACCCATGACCCCCATCACTCACCAACTACCACCACTACCTGTCACTACTTCCCACCACCCTTCCCCACCTCCACCACGACCACAACTTATGCACCACTACTCATCTCCACCACCTAGTACCTATAACCACCAACGCCATATATGATTAAATGAATATAATGGCATAAATTGTGTGTGATAATATGTATTTAACTACATAAATAACATGTGATTGAAAAAATATACTCACATGTGATTATATTTATCTAATCACATATGATTTATATAAATAAGATTCATTTTCATGTTTTCCATTCAATAATTTTTCTCATGTATTTAATCATATCTGATTATATGTATTTAATAACGTATAATTAATGTAAAGAAAGATTTGTTTTTGCATTTTGATTCAATGGTTGTTCTCTTCTATAAAATCACATATGATTATATGTATCTAATCACATATGATTAGATGTATTTAATCATATATGATTAAAGTTGACAAAACACAATTACTGAATCTAGAACGCGATAATGAATCTTGTCTACATAAATCGCATATGATTCATAATTGTTCTCATGTATTTAAATACATATAATCACATAAATCATATGTGATTATTTGTATTTAATCAAATAAATCATATGTGATTAAATACATATAATCACCTGTGATTATATGTATCTAATCACATATTATTTATATAGACAGGATTCGTTTTTGATTTTTGGATTCAATAATTTTCTCATATATTTAATCAAATGTGATTATATGTATTTAATCACATATGACTAATATGGAAAAAGAACAACTTTTGAATCAAGAACGCAAAAACAAATTTGTGCACGTATAAATCATATGTGATTTGATACACATAATCACATGATTAAAAACACGAAAAAAAATATTGAACCTAAAACACAAAACAAATATTGTTTATATAAATCATATAGATACATATAATTTAATCATTTGTGATTAAATAATGAAAAACAACTATTTAATCGAGAAAGCAAAAATTAATATTGTCCTCATAAATCATATGTGATTATATACATATAATCGCATGCGATTATATGTATTAAATGTGAAACATCCCAAAAATACAGTCTAAAATTTTCATTTTAAATCATTAATGAAACCATAAATATCATTCATCATATAAAGCCATGAGTCATGTATCTCCAAAAATATCATAAACATTTGTCAATATATCAAAATCACATGTCAAAACATCAGAGTAAATCATCCCATGCTAAAAGTTGTGGTGTGTGCCATGCAGTCATCAAAAGTTGTTCCCCTTACTGGCAGAAGTACCTGAAACCAAAACTGAAAACTGTAAGCACGAAGCTTAGTGAGTCTCCCCAAACTACCACATACCATACACATAATCACATAATAACAAACATTGGGCCTTGCCCACTACATCGGGCCCCGGCCCGCATCAAACCGAAGTCCGATATACATATAACATATCAACAAGCATATAACATAAACACATAACATAAACATATAAACATTCCTCGGGCTTGCCCCGACATCGGACCGAAGCCCGGAACATATAAACATAACATATAAGCTAAACATTCCTCGGGCTTGCCCCGACATCAAACCGAAGCCCGAAACACATAAACAAACACATGCAAGAATCACGAAGACATCAAGCATACAAATATTCCTCGGGCTTTCCCGACATCAGACCAAAGTCCGAAAACATATAAACCTACGTCGGGATCAGCCCGACATCGGACCTTAGTCCGACATCTGCTAACATACATAAACGGGCCAACATTGGAGCCTTCGACCGTTCCTACTTGAGGAAAACTCACCTCATAAAGTTGGCTGCTGAATCTCTCGGTAAGGAATCTCTATCAGCTGCTCCCACGACTCCCGAGTTATCATTACAAAATAACACTTAGTCAAAATCCAAACAATCCTTCTTAGGGTAAAATGACCATTTTACTCCTTATCTAAATGGATCCATGACCTAGGCCCAAATCCATAACATGAAGGCCCAAATCCATATATTCTCACCAAGCCCACTAATGGCCCACTTATGGCCCAATTTTCTAAATTGGGCCCAACTTCTCAAATGGGCCTTCCCTCAAGTCCAATATGAAATAAAATCCATTATCAACCCAAAAGAATAATCCATTAAGGCCTATAATCAACCGATCCAAGGAAATGGCCCAAAAAAAGCCCACCGATGCAACGAACTGTAACGACGTAATTTTTCAAACCATTTTTTTCATTTTTAAAACACATAAAAATCATATATTATATTTCATAAAAATCATAAGTGTCTCAATGTCAACATAAAGCCACAAACAAAAGTCAAATCCCATAATCCTCAACATAATCTCGAACAGGTGTGTACAATCACGCCGGTGACTTCCCGCGATCCTAGGAAGTACCTGAAACACATAACACATAACACGGTAAGCATAAAACTTAGTGAGCTCCCCAAAATACCATGCACAAGTAATTAGCCACTCGAGGCTATAGCTCTGTAAGACCCTCCGGTCAATATGTCTCAGTGGGACCCTCCAGTCCCATAGCTCGTTAAACCCTCTGGTTCGGTCTAAGTGAGGACCCTCCGGTCTCACAGCTCGTTAGACCCTCCGTTCCGGTCTCAGTAACACATAATATAGCACATACGACCCTCTGGTCACACATAAATACCACTCTAGGTAATGTATAGTGAGAAGACTCGCTTCGTAAGCTAGCAAGTAAAAGTCTCGTGCTCGAAATCCTCGATCTAGCCTCTGCCTATCACAAGGAAAATATCTCTAATTAATACTCTCCTCACCCTCAAATGTACTAAACTATGATCTCTCTTACACTCTAGTCTTAGTAATGGGTAAAAGAACATTTTACCCCTTCCTGACCTCCATCACTCATTTGACCAACCCTAAAGTCAACATAAGTCAATTCTAGTCAACAGCCCAAAATGACCAGACTCGCCGAGTGCACTCGTGCGACTCATCGAGTCCCATCGTTTCTCAGTAATCTCATGAAGATTCGGCTCGTAGAGTTAACCTCTAACTCGTCGAGCCTTCGTACGATAAAGCTCATTGGGACAAACCCTAATCGACTCGTCGATTCGGCTCATCAACTCTGCGAGTCAATTCAGACTCAATTGTTATTCAGACGATTTCAAGGCAGAAAACTCTCTAACACTCTAGATTTAAGCTCTCTAGGCTCGAATATCACGTAAAGCCTTGAGCTTTACGTTTATGAATGGCACAAAAGGGCTAGAAGTGCCAAGAACAAGCTTGAGAAGAAGTTTCTCATTCAAAGGGCTAACATTGCTAAATAAAGTAGGGGACTTTCGACTCTAGGGACCTCACAAGGTCCATATTTGATGTCTAACTCTAAGAAGGTGTTCAAAACCTTCAAGGTCCCCCATAAGAAGATGGAAATGAAACCCTAACTCTAAGACCATGAGATCTATCCAAACAAAAGAGAAAAGTCTGAACTTTATACCTCAAACAAAAGCTTTTGGACGTATAAGCAACAGATCTAACAGCCTCTTCACAATCCTTGCTTTGAATCCTCCTTTCCTCTACCAAAATGCACCCAAAAATCTCAAGTAAAGCTCAAAACTCTCTCAAAAGCTCAATCGGGGCGATTAGGGTTTCTTCTCAGCGGGGTGTGGCCGCAAATGAGGCTATAAGTGCCTTTAAATAGGCCCCAAACCCGGGGATCTAGGGTTTCCACTCATAGCGTCTACTCGGCGAGTCTACTCTCGGACTCGTCGAGTAGATCATTAAACTCACGTAGCCATACCGGCTTATACTCGACGAGTTATAGCACCAACTCGTCGAGTAGATCAATGAACCTCAAAACTAAATAAAATTAAAATAATATACCTGGGAATCCGGATGTTACACGAACGCAGGGCGATCCCTTGTGGAATACTGGGCGTTCCTCCTTGGTTCAGATCGCGAGTCCCAGTGGGAACGTAGCGTGTTCCCAAGACCTATGCATGACATTCACGTCTAGTTTTCAAAAATGGGCCATTAAGCACTTAATGCTTAATCCATGCTATCCAAACACAAATCCAAGCTATCTAGGACCTCTAGAATCATAAAGTCACAGACTTGGTGACTTTGCATGTCCCCCTTAGTCCAAATCTCATGAAATAGCAATCAACTTCAATAAATGTGGTCCTAACTCTTGCATGAACCCATTAAGACCTCAAAGATCGAAACTTTACTGATGTAGGGACTGATGGGTTTTAGGTAAAACAAATAAACTAGAAAACAATTCCTAAGTTCACATGCAACCTACTTTGGGTCTATGTTTTAACTATTAAACATACAACTTTGAATTGCAAAACAAGAACCCTAGAGGAGAGAGGCTAATTTCGAAATTAACAAACTAGGGTTTAGTAATTACATACCTTTCAATTGTTATAGTAAACAATTGATAATTCCCTTGATCTTGATCTTGATCTTCTTGGAAGCTTAGCACCACAAGTGTAATGCCTCTAATGGAATCACACCCAAACTAGCAAGAAGGAAGTATAGGAGAGAGGGGAGAGGGAGTATGCAAAATTTTGGCCCTTAGGGTTTCTTCAAAAGAAAGAGTGACCAAAATATGAACCAGGAGGCTCCTTATATAGCTGAGGGATCTAGGGTTTAGAAGAAACCCTAGTTATCCTTTGATTAGGGCCTAAGCAAACCCAAGGGCCTTATCCAAGCCCCTATGGACGAAATTATTAGGGTTTCCCCTATAAATTTCGTCCACCCTTATCCAAGGGGGTTCTAGAGCCTTCCACTCAACTATTAGATAATTGCAAACTAGTCCCTACACTTTATAATTAATTCTTTTAACCCCAAAATTTATTCTAATTAATTTCTGGCTAACAATTAATTAAACAAAATGATTTCTTATTAATATATTAATCTTTTAACATATTAACAAATTCATTTATATTAATTTATTAATCTTATAATAAATTAATATCTCTCCTTTCATAATTTCCTTGTCCGGTTGCTAGGTTTGAGGGCAACCCGACAGGACTGTGCTGTTATCTATTCAAGTACATACCAATTATAGTTATGGGCTTAGACACCTAATCAAACAGGACACCATTAGCATCAAGGGTGGCAACCCTAAGTCCAAAAACAAATTGGACTCATAAAAATCCTTTCTTGGGACCCAAAAAGGTCCAAAACTCCATTAACATAAATCTAAGCATTCATGAGGCAAGTTGGAAGCTTTTTACCTCAAATGAGTGCTAAAAGGTGATGATATCCTGGATCCTTGAGCTCAAGATACTCAATTTCTTCTTCACTAGCTTCCTCTTTCTCCTTTCAAGCTCCTGAGCACCACAAATAACTTCACAAGGCCAAAACACACACAAGAATAACGAATAAGAGGCTATCTAGGGTTTCTGGGGTTAAGAGGCTAGTAAGGAGGCCAGGGCTTGAGTCATAATGTTGTTTATATAGGTCCCAAACCCTAAAAATTAGGGTTTGCATTTAGCGCGGGAACGCAGTGCGTTCCTCAGTGGAACACCCCGCGTTCGGGCTCCGCCTCCAAAATCCAAAGTTGGCAGAAATGGTCCTTCCTTCTTCCAAATTCCCTAATAACAAGGTCCAAAAGCAGTAATTCAATATATAAGGGACCAAAATGTAAATAATACTTGGACTGGGTATTACAAAATGACATATGATTTATATGGACAATAATCATTTTTGCATTTTCGACTCAATATTTGGTCTCATGTGTTTCATTACATGTGATTATGTGTATTTAATCACATATGATTTATGTAGAAAAATAATTATTTTCGCTTTCTTGATTCAATAATTGTCCTGGTGTATATAATCACATGTGATTAAACGTATATAATCACATATGATTTATATGGACAAGATTCATTTTTTCCATATAAATCATATGTGTTTATATATATATATATATATATATATATATATATATATATATATATATATATATATATATATATATATATATATATATATATATATATAATCAAATGTTATTAAACACGTGAGACAAATTATCAAATTAAGAAAATAAAAATAAATCATATGTGATTAAATACATGAAAACAAATATTGAATCGAAAATAAAACACAAATATTGTCCATATAAATCATATGTGATTAGATATATATAGTCACATTAATTATATACAAGAACAAGTATTTAATCGATAATGTGAAAATGAAACTTGTCCACGTAAATCATATGTTATTAGATGCATATAAACACATTTGATTATATGTATTTCATCACATATAATTTATTTGGACAATATTCACTTTAGCATTTTCAATTCAATAGTTGGTCTTGTGTATTTAATCACATGTGATTAGATACATATAATCACATGTGAATATATACAAGAACAACTATTGAATCAAGAATGTTAAAATGAAACTTATCCACAGAATGTGCGTACTATTGAATCGAGTACATAAAAGCGAATCTTGTCCATATAAATCATACGTGATTAGATACATAAAATACATGAGACCAACTATTAAATCGATAACCTGAAAATAAATTTTGTCCACGTAAACCATATGCGATTAAACATATATAATCACATGTGATTAGTATGTAATCACATATGATTTATGTGAACAATATTAGTTTTCGTGTTATCGATTCATTATTTAATCACATATGATTTATATGTAAATTATTCATTTTTGCGTCCTCGATAATAATTTTTCTCATTTATTTGATCACGTGTGATTATAGGTGGTTAATCACATATGATTTTTGTGGAAATAAAATTGTTTTCGTATTTTCAGTTCACTACCTTTTTTTTGTATGCATTTAAATAGCCTAATGCACAAAACTAGTTTTTTAAAAACAAATATTTATAAAATTGCTCATGTGTCAATAAGTTTGCATGATAAAAGTTAAGACACTAACTTTTTAAGTTTTTTAACAAATATATTTTTTTTAAATTACGACACTAACATTTAAATAATAATAAAATTGGTCATGTTTCAATAACTTTGCATTATAGAAAGAGTTAATTTGTTGTTTATCGAACAGTAGCAAAATGCAAGTTGCTTATGAATGAATATTCCACACAAAGTTGAATAATATGGAGCACCGTGAATCATAAAAGTTTGTTTAAAAAACAAAATTATTTTCAAAATGAAAAGTTACCACACTCAAATGTAAATATTTATAAATTGCTTATGTGTCAATAAGTTTGCATTACAGAAGGAGTTAATTAGTTAATAGGCTAAGCAACTATGTCGAACAATAGCAAAATGAAAAGTTGCTTATGAATGAAGAGTCCATACAAAATTGAATAATATGGAGCACTATTAATCATTAAAACAATGTTATAGAAACATGAAAGACTTGCTTCCAAAAGGTGTGAGTTGTTCATGTGCTTATTAGTTTTTCTTGGTGCATCAATTCAGTACCCTTCAAATAAAATGAAGCAAGCACCCTATGTATAACGATTTTAAAATGAGATATGGCACTGTATAATTTTATCAACAAATAAACAGATCCAAGAATCATTGATACCATTACTAAACCATCAAAACCCATTTATTGCAGATTGTGAGATGAAAATAAAATGAGGGTTTAAAAATGTCTTATACTCAAAACTTAAAAGTCATTGCTATCAAATCAGAAAAATAATAAGAAAGAGAGAGAATTCTCACCGATCACCAGCTTCACCATTGGCACCCATGAGCTTGTGAGAATCAAGAACTATGATCTTGTCTTCATTCAATTTGAGAATTTTTTTCGTTCTCCAAAATAAAATCCATCTGTGGGTTGGTATTCAGATTATGAAAGTGAAAACCAATGGGAAAATGAAAGTGATATTGCTGAGGAAAATATTGGAGCTTTCAAATGATTTTGGAGGGAAGAAGTGGTATCTGTTTTCATTTTGGAAGCTTACAACAACTGAGTTTATTGTATCGTTTGGCATATAGAGGCCACAAAAGTATATAATGTTAAGTATTGCGATATATGGAGGTGTTTTTCTTTCAAGCATTTCCTCGAGCACCTTTAGTTCATTATTCTTCTACCTCCCCCCCCCCCCCCCCCCCCTTTTTTTTTCCATTTAGCATTATGTTAGATACACCTATTTTATTTTTCACCCGTTCAAAATCCAACAATTAAGATATATATATATATATATATATATATATATATATATATATATATATATATATATATATATATATATATATATATATATATATATATATATATATATATATATATATATATATATATATATATATATATATGGGAATGAACATTGTTGAATCATTTGTCCCTCCATGGAAAGAAATCAGATTAGAGAAAATACCATTGATTAACTGTTTGGAGTTAGGCGGTGGTGACACTTGAATTCGAGTGTAGAAGATCAAACTGGTACTTTGTTAGGCTTATTGTGTTGCGTCATGGGCTCGGTCCTTAGCCTAGTTTTGGTTGCCGGTTTGGGCCTGTCTAACCGCGTATTATTTTATTCTAGGGTTTTAGTAAGTAAGGTGTATGCATGCATCATTAGTTAGTAACGCTTTTATTATCTTTTTTATCAAGTATTGTAAACCCTAACTCGCCTCTACAGTGGAAGTTCTTTATCGAGCTCTGCTGAGGCGTGACTATATTGGAATCATAAGCTACATATTGATTCTGTATTTTGTTCTTAGTCATATTGTGATTGATTTGTTTGTTCTTTATCAATATACCTATGAAAGATCTAAACGATCAGAGATTCATTCTCATCAATTGGTATCAAAGCAGGAGGCTGTGTAATTCATACACATCTCTTCTGTTGAAGAAGTGATTAGGGTTTTTCCGCATTGATTGATATTAATTGAGCCGTCATTCCATATTGACGTATCTCATTAATTGTCGATCTCACTCTAACGATAAATTACAAGTCTGATCTTAAACAGGTTATCGATCAAACTTCGTCACAATGTCTATGGATGATTCGCAAACTAATCCAATCAACATCTCCAATAGTATTGGATCAACGACAAGGATTCCAATCTTATACACTCAGGATTATGAAGTTTGGACGCACCACTTCGAAGATTATGTGATCGGCTCAGAGGACAATGGGTACTTGATCTGGGAAGCAATCACAGTTGGTCCGTTTGCTCACTCAAGCACTTCAAAAATTGTTAAAACTCAAAAGGAGTACAATCAACTCGTGAATGATGTAAAAGACATTCCTCAAGACGAGAAAGAGAAGTTTCAGTGCAACGTCAAAGCTTTAAGAATGATTAGGTTTGCTTTGCAGTCGAATAAGTTTTGATTGGTGAGTTCATGTGCAACAGCTAAAGAGATATGGGACAGGTTAAAAGAATTGTATTCCACTGATAAAGATCTGGAACATTCGATTCAAACCTTGTTGCTTTCTGAATTTGATGATTTCAAACAGAAGCCCGAAGAGAAACTAATTCAGGCTTTTGATCGGTTTAATCATCTTCTCAGTAAGATGATAAAGCATGGGATCGAAAGGATGGTAATTGAACAGAAGGGCACCTTCATGAACGGTCTTAGACCCGAATGGATGGCAATGGTGTCCACGGTGAAGGCACACGAACAGCTCACATCATACTCTCTGGCGAAACTGGTCGGAATTCTGAAGTCCCATGAAAGTGCAGTGTCAAAGGAAACGAACGTGGTTTCAAGTTTGGGGTCATTAGCTCTTGTTTCAAAAGGAAAAAGTGTTGTTGAAGAAGAAGAAGAATTGGATCTTACTGACTATGATCTAACTGGTGAAGAGTATGCCCTGATGGTTTCAAATCCAAGAAAGTTTATCAAAAGAAAGTTCCCAGCCAACAAGAACCGAAACTGGCAGGGAAGTTATAGTTCTGAGAAAATGAAGGAGGAATCGAAGATGGTTTCAAATTCAGAAGAATCCAAGAAGGAGTCGAAGATTGGTGGTGAATCAAGCTATGATTGCCATTATTGTGGAGGCAAGAATCACTTTGCCAAAGACTGCATACTGAAGAAAAAGGCAGAGAAGGTTGATGAGGATGATGAGGAAGCGAACCTCCTGAGACGATTGGAGGAGATCAAGAACAGAAAATCAGCAGCTAACAATAACACCATGAATGCTTTGATTGTACAGGATACACGTGACAATGATGAATTTGGTGGAGTGCAGGTATGGTCCACAGATTCAGAGGACGAAGAAGTGAGAAAACCAACTCATGGCAAGACGATGCTGGTGAAAGAAGAATATGCTGTAGGAAGGTGTTTGATGGTGACAGAAGGTGTATCTCAGATGCGAGGGTATATAACGGATGGTGGGCTGGAAGATGAGAAGGAGCGAGAGGACAGGTGTTTTGCTCCGAAACCTGTCAGTGCACAGATCAACGAATGTGATGAGTTGATCAAGAAGGTACAAAATATTCTTGCTTCTCTGAAAATACCTATTACTAACTATGAAAAGGAATTGAATAGCTTAAAATCAAAAGTTTCTAGTATAAGTAGTAGTCTTACCCAAACTCGTGTCACAAACTCTAACCTGACTGATCAAATTAGCAGGATATCATCGAAGAGTGAGGAGAAAAGGATGTAGATTGAGCAGAAGGAGAAAGAGTTAATTAGGTTTAGGGATGAGTCGATCTATTTGTAATGAGACAATCTTAAGCTTTTAAAACAACGATACGTTTTTTTGTTTAATTGCAAAAAGACTTTATTTTAATATCACTCAATTGCATCTCGATTGTGAAATAGGAAAGAAGATACATCGCATGATTTTACCCTTCCTTAAGTTAAAGGAGGATGAAGTCGATGCCGAAGCTTACAACTGTGAAAATGTTCTATCTTCTGACGAAGTCTCTCCTGCCTACAAAATTGGTCTTGACAAAATAGAGTCCTACATAAAGTCCAAAGACCATAAGGACATGCTCAAAAATCTATTACACGAAAATGATAGATTGAACTTAAGAACCGAAACTATACAGAAATTTGACTCATTGAATGCCAAACTAAGTTTAGAAAATAAAATTGATGTTGAAAATGCAGTTGAAATTAATGAGGATGATGACATGAGTGAAATCTCTGTAGAGGACTTGGTGGACTGTTCAGAATTTGTCAAGAGCGAACCCGAACCTAACAAAAATCTGATGTCTGAAAACTCTGTTAAGTTCGCTCGCTCATTGACAGACAAGACCAAAATCCTTAAGGCAAAAGAGGTTATATATCAAAAGGTTCAAACCACTCCAAATCAGGTCTACACAGTTCAGGGAGTCACACCTCAACAAACAACAGAACTGACTGTTATGGTAGAAGAAGACAATGCAAATGGATGTGAGGATTTCTTATGGTGAGCACCAATAGATAATGCAGATGAAACAAAAGGCCTATCTTAGAAAACCTCATGGAGAGTAAAGGGCAAGTATGTGTCAGAACCACTTAATGAACTTACAAGATATTATGTGCCAAGCACAAGTGGAACCAAACCATCTTCAGGCGAACCAGTGATAACGTCCAGTGAGACGTGTTCATCAAAGAGTGAAAGCCACGCTCCTATACCTAAGAAAAGGGCCAACATTCATAAAAATCCAAAACAGGTGGCAGAACGAAAACACCAACAAAATCTGAGATACAAGAAGAATCTCTAAGAAAGAAAACAGTTTTGGAGATCTCAAAATCCTCATTATGTAAAATATGAAAAGACGCAGAAGTCATGAGGAGAATTAAGAAGCAACCGAAAGGAGGGTTTCGATCCTTGGAATGAAAGGAACCGAAAGGAGAGCTTCGGTCCACAGGAAGTAAGGAACCGAAAGGAGGGCTTCGGTCCACAGCAAGTAAGCAACCGAAAGGAGAGTTTCGGTTCTCAAAGCATAAGCAACCAAAAGAACGGTTTCGGTCCTCAACATAATAGCAGCCAAAAGGATGGGTTCGGTCCCAAGTTCAATCAGACGAACAGAAGGGAAGAGTGTTCCCGTTCTCAACCAAGGAAGAGTAGTAATCGACGATCTAATATCGCTTCTAAACCCTATTCTTATCATTCTCATTCTAATTATTATCCTTCAAAAGATTTAAAGGGGAAAGGAAAGCTCTTTCCAGAAGACAACAAATGCCCGAAAGAGATCCAAAAGAATGCAGACGCCAAAATCTCAAACCCTACGTCTAATGAATCTAAGCCAAAAAAAAAAATTAAAGTTTTTACAATAAAGAGAAAAGATGAGTCAATTCTAATTAAAAGAACTTATATGGTTGATGTTTCTCTTACTATTCCCTGTCCTATAAAAGGATCACAAGGACCTAAGAAACTTTGGGTTCCTAAATTTGCTTAATATTTTGCAGGTTATACGTGACGATCAGTTTGATGAAGAATGGTATATTGATAGTGGTTGCTCGCGTCACATGATAGGTCGAAAGGAAGAACTGCGGGAATTTTGGTCTTTCAAGGATGGTGGAATCGTGAAGTACGGAAACAATTCATTTGGAACTATCAAAGGCTATGGAATGATTACGAATGGTGATTTCTCAATAAGAAAGGTCGCATACATTGAAGGATTGCAGCACAACCTTATCAGTGTATCACAGCTGGTAGTTGGGACCGGATTGAAGGTCTCGTTTGATTATGAAGGCTCAGAGATAGTCAAAAAGAAGTCAAATAACATACTGCTGAAATCAAAGCAAAAGGGTGAAATGTACCCTTTAAACCTCAATCCAATTCGAGGGAAACCAGCCGTCTGCTTGCTAACGAAGGCTCACCCAGACGAAAGCTGGTTATGGCATCGAAGGCTCTCTCATCTTAATTTCAAGGATATCAACAAGCTAGTTTTGGGAGATCATGTTCGAGGTCTTCTAGTTCTCAAATTCGACACAGAACATCTATGTGCAGCTTGTGAAATGGGAAAGCAAAGTCGACAAAGTCGTCCTTTTATTATCAACACAAAGGTGATAGAACCAATGGATTTGTTACATATCGATCTATGTGGTCCCTCCTCTATTGAAAGCATTGGTGGGAACAAGTACATTCTGGTCATTGTTGACGACTTCTCTTGCTTCACATGGGTATTCTTCTTGAAGCAAAAATCAGAGGCAACTCCTAAGCTCAAGCTCTTCATAAAACAAGTAGAGGTTCAACTGCGAAAGGTGGTTCGTAATGTAAGAAACGGTAATGGCTTAGAATTCAAAAACAAGGATTTCGAAGATTTTCTGGCTAAAAAAGGAATGCCGCATAATTTCTCTGCGTCATATACTCCACAGCAGAATGGAATTGTCGTAAGGCGAAACTGATCTCTGTGTGAAGCGGCTCGAACTATGTTAAGCTTTGCTTCTTTGCCTTTTTATTTTTGGGTTGACACTATTGCTACTGCTTGTTACACTCAAAATAGATCATATCTAAACAAACGATTCTCTATCACTCCTTACAAGATCTTGAACAACCGCAAGCCTAATGTGATGTTCTTTCATGTGTTCGGTTCAAGATGCTTCGTCTCTAACTCAAAGGAGAATCGAAACAAGTTTGATGCTAAGGCTGATGAAGGGATATTTTTGGGATACTCCTTTCAATCAAAGGCGTATAGAGTTTTGAATAAACGCTCAAAGAAGATTGAAGAGACGTACCATGTCACTTTCAATGACAATTATTGATGGGTTTTAGCCATAAGACCTTTCCTATGTGCGCATGCAAAACCCTAATGCTTGGATCTAGGCTTTCTAATTAAACATGCTTTGAATCCAAGACTTCTAATGACTAATTAGGTATAAGAACAATACAAAATCAGATCTAGAAGTTTATCTTTGAATCTCTTGTTTGATCTTGTTGTCTTGGAGCTCTAGAGTCACAATTGTCACTCCTCTAATGGCTTACAAACACCAACAAGCAAGGAGGATGATTTGAGAGAGAGAGAAGAGGGAAAATTCGGCCAGGGTTTTCTTCCTTTGGAAGAGATGCCGACCCCCTTAGCTCTAGGGGTCTATTTATACTTGTAGAGTCCTTAAGGGTTTCACCTTAAACCCTAGTTGGATAATCTTTCCTTAAAGCAATCCATATCCTTACCATAGATAAGCCTTGGACGATTTTGAGCTATCCTTAGCTCTTGAATTCGTCCATCCTCTATCCAATAAGGATTTACAGTCTAAAGTGTAACTATCAAACAATTGACAGTTTATACCCTCTTATTTAATTAATCTCTTTAAGTCACCAAATCAATACTAATTAATTTATGACTTATATTAATCAAATAACAATATTATTATTCCTTATATTATTCTCATAATATATTAATAATATTTATTCTCTCATAATAAATCATCCTGTCAAGTTGCTATGGTGAAGACAACCCAAAAGGACCATACACAACCGGGTCAAATACTTGCCTAATATAGTTGCAGCCTTAGACACTATTCCAACAGTCTCCCACTTAGATAAGTCTAGTAACTATATGCACAAGTACAATCCGATTCGTAATCATAGCTCTCAAAGACGCTGTCAAACTCTGATATAATCAATCTTGTCCTTTAGATAAGGGATCGTACAGTCCTCTGTTAGATATCATGCTGACAATTCTATGGAATGATTAGTCAAGCATTTAGGTTTCTCGATCTCCGATTTATTTGACATAGAACTTAATCGAACACATCAATTCAGTTCTGACCGGGCCCGGTACATAAGTCAAATCAAATCATCGAGCAGTCGAGATATCGCTTTTACCCTCTTGGAATAAAAGTTACAGATAAACTTCGACTTATATGCATTTACTTATTCATTAACCAACTATACACAACAATGTGTTTTATAACACCGAGTTACTGATGCGTTTTCGCATTATCAATGTACAACCAATTAACAAATAACAAACCATATATCTAGGTTTTAAGACTATATGATATTATCGTCATGCGATCACCCTTTTATATCATATTCCATAAGGTGATTCTAGCAAGCACGGGTTTGTTCCAATGCTCAAAACCAGTTCATAAGCACTCATGAATGTTGCAGCAACCCTTTTCTATGTCTAACACCATTTAGACAATCTACACACTAATTCACGACAATCTTCATTCATATCTACTTCCAACATATGAACGATTGTGGACAATTTGAATAATTCGATTATTCTTAATAAATTCAATTATTCTGGAAGTCAAAACATGCAAAGTGAAACAATAATTAAACAATTAACATAAGATAGTAACATTACTCATAAATAAAACTCCTTTATTTAATCATCAAATGTTAATTATATTTATCTATTACACGTTTCTAATACTGTCTAATCTATACTAATATCATCCTTCAGCCCAATACTCTTAGCATGTTGCAAGTGCTTAACCCTACTCAGTCCCTTCATAAGCGGATCTGTTGGGTTATCTTCTAATGATATCCTCTTCACTACGAGTTGTCCTTCTTCTACACGATGTCTAATAAAATGATATTTTATGTCGATATGTCGTGATCTACCATGATCCCTAGGTTCCTTAGTCAAGGCAACCGCTCCTTCATTATCACAGAAAATCTCCATGGGCTCCTTTATGGCAGGTACAACTCCAAGATCATCGATGAAGTTCTTCATCCATATTTCCTCCTTCGATGCTTCACTCGCTGCAATGTACTCTGATTCGCACGTTGAATCAGCTACGGTTTCCTGCTTGGAACTTTTCCAAGTCACTGCTCCTCCATTCAGGGTAAAGACCCAGCCTGACTGCGAACGGTAGTTGTCCCTGTCGGTCTGAAAGCTGGCGTCACTATACCCTCGTACCTTCAAGTCATCACTCCCTCCGAGGACTAAGAACCATTCCTTCGTTCTCCGAAGGTACTTAAGGATATTCTTCACCGCAATCCAATGGGCTCTGCCAGGATTCCCTTGATATCTGCTAACCATGCTCAAAGCAAAGGCTACATCAGGGCGAGTACAAGTCATAGCATACATGATTGAGCCAACTGCGGAAGCGTATGGTACTCGGCTCATTTCTGCTATTTCAGCTTCGGTACTCGGACTTTGAGTCTTACTCAACTTGGCATTACTTTGTATCGGTAATTCTCCCTTCTTCGAGTTTTCCATACTAAAACGTTTTAGTATCTTCTCTAAGTAAGTGTTCTGACTAAGTCCTATTAGTCTCTTACTTCTTTCTCTCACTATCCTTATTCCCAAAATATAGGAAGCCTCTCCGAGGTCCTTCATAGCGAAGCACTTCCCGAGCCAGGACTTAACCTCCTGCAAAGTCGGGATGTCGTTTCCTATGAGTAATATGTCATCGACATATAGAATGAGGAAGCTAACTATACTCCCACTGGCTTTGACATATACACACGATTCATCTTCGCTTCGTACAAATCCAAACTCTTTGACTTTCTCATCGAAGCAAAGATTCCATCTGTGAGATGCTTGCTTAAGTCCATAAATGGACTTCTAAGGCTTACACACTCTATTCGGATGCTTCGGATCCACAAACCCCTCTGGCTGAGCCATGTAAACATCCTCAGCCAACTTCCCATTAAGGAAAGCAGTCTTGACATCCATTTGCCAAATCTCATAATCATGAAATGTGGCAATCGCAAGCATCACTCTAATAGATTTTATCTTCGCAACTGGTGAGAAGGTCTCATCATAGTCAACTCCGGGAGTTTGAGTAAAGCCCTTCGCGACCAATCGCGCTTTATATGTGTGTACTTTTCCATCCACGTCGGTCTTCTTCTTGAAGATCCATTTGCACCCAACAGTCTTACGTCCGGGCACATTATCAACCAAATTCCATACTTGGTTATCATACAAGGATTGGATCTCGCTATCCATTGCCTCTTTCCATTTCGCAGACTTCGGGCCTGCCATGGCTTCCTTATAGCTATTAGGTTCATCAAGGTTTATTAGTTTACCATCACTAATATACGTGTCCCGTTCGGTAGTAATATGAAAACCATAAAACTGGGGTTGACCTCTAACTCTTTCAGAACGTCTAAGAGGTAAGGCTTCGTCAATCGGTTCAACCGGAGTTTCCTCCTCGGGTTGAGTGCCAGCGGTAGAGGTTCCTTCATCTATTGAATCTTGAATCTCTTCAAGCTCGATTTGCCTCCCACTGTCTCCTTGGCTTATGAGTTCTCGCTCTCGGAAAACTCATCTCCTCGCAACGAAGACAACATTGTCCTTTGGTCTATAGACGAGATATCCAAAGGATTTCTGTGGGTAGCTGATGAAAATACATCGCTCACTACGAGGTTCGAGGTTGTCGTGAGTATCTCGTCTTACGAAAGCCTCGCAACCCCAAACCTTGATATGTGTCAACGAGGGAGCTTTCCCTGTCCACATCTCGTGAGGTGTTTTGGTAACCTTCTTAGTAGGGACTCGGTTAAGGATATGGGCGGCAGTCTCTAAGGCATACCCCCAAAAAGAGATAGGTAGTGAAGCACGACTCATCATAGAGCGAACCATATCCAATAAGGTTCGATTACGCCTTTCTGCCACACCATTCAATTGTGGTGTCCTAGGTGGCGTCAATTGTGAAACTATTCCACACTCCTTGAGATAATCGTGGAATTCAAGACTTAGGTACTCTCCTCCTCGATTAGATCGAAGCATCTTGATTTTCCTACCCAATTGATTCTCCACTTCATTCTTGAACTCTTTGAACTTTTCAAAAGTTTCTGACTTTTGCTTGATTAAGTAGATATACCCATATCTACTATGGTCATCGGTAAAAGTCACATAGAATCGGTTCCCATCCTTCGTGGTTGATCTAAACGGTCCACATACATCGGTATGTATTAGGTCCAATAGACCCTCTCCCCTTTCACACGTACTTGTGAAGGGTGACTTAGTCATCTTTCCAAGCAAACAAAATTCGCATGTGTCATCTTCCCTAAGGTCGAATGACTCCAACACGCCATCCTTTTGGAGTTGGGCTATGCGTTTCTTGTTGACATGTCCAAGGCGACAATGCCACAAGGATGCCTTATCCATACTATTGGAAGAATCTATGTTCAAAACATCATTTCCTAAGTTATCAACAATCATAACAGTTTCATAAATTCCATTATACCATATTGCTTCAAAATAAAAGACACCATTTAGATAAGCCAAAATAGAACCATTCTCATTATTAAAAGAAAATCTAAAACCTTGTCTAAACAAACCATGAAATGAAATGATGCTTCTAGCCATTTCTGGCGAATAGCAACAATTGTTCAAATCTAAACTTAAACCATTCCTAAGCACTAAAGAATACACTCCAATCTTGGTCACAGGCGACGATCTTTTGTTCCCCATGATTAGATTAATCCTTCCATGCTCCACATCCCTGTTTCTTCTTAGTCCCTGCACATTAGAACAAATGTGGTAACCATAACCGGTATCAAGAACCCAAGAAATAGAATGAGATGAATCGTTAGATTTAATTGTGTATATACCTGCGAAAGACAGCTTGATCTTTCCTTCCTTGATGGCTTGCAGGTACTCTGGGCAGCTTCTCTTCCAATGTCCTATCTTGTGGCAGTGGTGGCACTCTACCTCCTTTGGGTTAGGGTAGGGCTTAGCAGGATCAACTTTGGTCCCACTAGAAGAGGCACCATCTCGGGCTTTAACCTTACGATGGTTCTTAGACGAAGCGTTCCTCTTCTTTCCCTTTCCTTGTCCAATAGCCAAGACAGGAGCAGCGGGTAGATTGGGAGTTGGTGCAGCACACTTTTCCTTGAAGTTGCTTTCAGCGACCCTCAAGAGACCTTGGAGTTTGCTTAGGTTGACCTCCTCTTTGTTCATGTGGTAGGTCATCCTAAATTGATTGTAGCTCGGAGGCAAAGAGTGAAGCACCATGTCGATCGCCAAGTCTTCCCAAAAGTCAACATTCAACTTGCGAAGACGGTCGACATACCTTTGCATCTTTTGCAGGTGCACGGTAAGAGACTCCCCATGACCCATCTTAGCGAAAATCATGTTGGTGAAAATCTTATAACGCTCTTGTCTCGCGTTTTGGTGGTATCTCTCCAATAAGTCTTGATGCATCTCGTATGGGTACATGTCCTCATAGGACTTTTGGAATTCGGAGTTCATAGTGGCTATCATGATGCAATGTACCTTCGTTGCATCGCGCTCATGAGTTTCAAAAGCGGTCATTTCAGCCGGAGTAGCGATTTCAGGGTTAATCTTCTCGAGCTTCTCATCGAGGACATACTTCTTATCCTCATAGCGAGCAATGGTGCGAATGTATCTTATTCATTCGCTAAAGTTCGTCCCATCGAAAGTGACCTTTCGACAAAGGCTCATCAATGTGAAAGAACTAGCAGCAGCGTTGTTTGCGTTCGACATCTACAAATAGAAAGGACAAAGATAGATTAGAATATGAATCCCTAATTATCACCCAATAAGAAAAATTAGGGCTAGGATCCAACAACAATATTTACATATTAGAAAAGGGATGCCGTAATCCAACATGCAAATAATATGAAGGTAAGTGAATGACGATTCACTAATTCTCCACCATAAAAACATAACTTTAAGTCCTAAATGTATTGAGAATTCCTAGGTTCGGATGAGATTCATTGAAACTATTCAATGGCATGTTTAAATCTCGATATGCCCCTCTTGTTTGTGACTGGGATACCGAGGATCACAAAGCGGGTGTGAATTACCATGCAAATTCACATGGTGCCTTCATTGTAACGATCACCTATTCGATGTGCCGGTAAACCACACACGCTCCATTGAACTATGATAAACAATGAATCACCCTTTGCCACCTTTGCTTAGAACCAATTAGTGTGCCGGTAAACCACACACGCTCCACTAACTTCTTAGCAAGGGTGCAAAGTGTAATTTCATGGGATTGCATCAATTCACTTTTCCTAAAGTAACCAAGATTGGGAAATTTATATGTAGTTACTTTATATTTCTTATTATACTTTTAATGAGAGGATGAGGTTGCCCTATCCTACCCGTTCGGCTAACGACCCTCCACCGATCAAGCAAGCGGGGGGTGTGAGTGTACACCCATTAAGCGCCATTTTATAGGCCGCAACCTTATACCCACCTTATAGATCGGCTTCGTGAATGAGGCCTACTAACGGTAAGACTAGCATTTTAGTTATACATAAATATATATTAATCTTGTAATATTATATTAGTATAGGGTTGTATTTTAAACTTTTAAAATCTAGGGTTTGAAATTTAAATTGTCTAAATTAAAACTTTTAATCACAAAACATAAATTTCAAAACATGAGGACAAGTTTTAAAACATTTAAAACATGGAGGATCAAATAACAAATAATTTTAGTTAACAATTAATTCCATAATTATCCATATTTGATTTATTCAAGATTTCTTGCAAGATAATTACCAATTTAATCAAAATAATTAATTAATTAATTATCATATAAGGAAATTAAATATTTTATTAGTTGATAAATATAACGCCCGGGTTTCAGGGCTAAGCATTTTTGTCAATGTAATAGTCTAGGTCAATTCTTGTAACTCTTTTTAAAGTAATAAAGATAAAATATTTGAGTATTATGTGAATTATATGTGTTTATTATTTAATTATAAATGTATAATTAATAAAGAATAAAAATGAGTGTCAAAATTAAAGTGTAAGATAATCCCGATATCTCTACATAAAGTTGTAGAATATGTCTCAAGGTTTCCGTGCATATAAGGAACGCCGAAATCCGAGTTATAACGAAGAAGTTATGACCCGTCGAAGTTTCACGACAGAACCGGCACGATACCGGGAAGCGTGAATTTACGATAGAGCGAGATTTAGCCTTAGTAATTTAAATGAAAGTCGTAGAATATGTTAAACTAAGAACATCGATAAAAAGAACGCCCAAATCTGACTTCGTATGAAGAAGTTATGAGATTTTAAACAGACCAATCCTGTCCCGGCTTGTTAAAAATATAACTTTAAAAATAAAGTCAAAATTAGCCGACGGAGTCTAAACGAAAGTTGTAGAGTACGTCTTCACCTACGCGTGGATATAAAGAACGTCAAAAACGGAGTTCGTATGAACGAGTTACAAATTATAATAGCATATTTACGTATTAAAATAAAGTATAAATCATGTATACGTACACATATATATACATATGTATATATCATTAGAAAGGTATCGACGATGCGGTCATTATAAGACTACTGTTGAGTTCTTTCGACATTAGTTTAGTATAAATATCATTAAATCCATTTATAATAGTATTATAGAGGGGTGTTTAGTTGTTTATATAACTAAAAGGTCATTAAGTAATTATGGAGGGTAGTTTTTGAAAATTCAATTAATATAAATAAGAGCCTTGGGCTCTCATATTTCTTGCACCATTCTCTTGATTCAAGAGTCTTTCTCTCCTTATCCCCCGAGCATTTCGGTCCCTCGTGATTCGACTTCTCTTTCTGTAGCTTAGTATAGTAAGGTGAGCGCTGAAGCGCTGCACGAATCTTTCTTAGAAAGATTCAGCGACGAAGTTCTGCCCCTGCAGAGCCCGACTCCTAGCTAAAACCCCCTTGTAAGTAAGTTATGCTTACCTTATTTTAATATAGCTTATATTTAAAATTAGTATTGTTATTATGAACTTATAATAAATATTTGAGCTATTATTATAACTTATATAAGTGTCGTTATAATATTTTTTTTAACTACTCGCGGTACGGGGAATCTAGTTTAAAGGGCCGCATAGGGTTGTTGGATTTCAGAAGTGTTATATGCCAAAATGGTCCTGCCCTCCGGTGTTTTATATCTGGCCCCTGTCTGTACATAGTGGTTGGAAAATATTGTTTAACGTTTATATAATAATAATAATACTAAGACTAATAGTTGGTCACGGTAAATATTAGACTAAAATTTAGTGATAATAATGCTAGGTTTCGTCGAAGGAAAATAGAATCATTAGAAGCAAGCGCTGCCCGATTTTGGAATCATCACCTTAACAAGTGAGTGCATAGTTACTTTCAACTTACACATAGATATGAAGTATTTTATATAAATTACGTGCTATGTGTGCATATTATCTGAATACTTGCTATCTATGCTAGATGAACGTTGTTATACATGTTTTCAATGATTTAAACTGTATATGTATTTTATATCTACGAAAATGTTGGGGTAAAACATGGGTAGATGCAATAGGTGATGTGTGATAAAATGATGATAGGCCTCGATGTTGATGTTGTTGATTCTGTCATCTAGCGGAGTATGGATGACGACCACGGACTCTTCTAGACAGTCCAGTGGAACACTAGCAGGCTCGCAACCTGTAGGTGTTTGTGAACGATATGTTCACCGGTGTACTCCATCCCCCACATGGTTGCCTTTAGGACATTTATTGCTGAGGAATCCCCTTAGCAGTAGTGTCCGTCCCGATGATGATCCTTAGGCTAGGTCCCTTATGACAGGTGTTTAGGGACGTAAAGTGAGGATAACGGGAACGGGTAATCGGGTTATTGTTGATCGATGAAATTAATAAACTTATTTATTGTGGGTTGAAAACCCTATGTGCTCACCAGGCTCCCAAGCCTGACCCACTCAGTTTTATGTATTACAGGTAGTGGCGCATGAGCATAGGTGTGATGTTTTGGACGAGGGACTACGGATATAGGCCTGTAGATATGAAATAATGTAGTAAGGCTTATATTGTACTGTTTATGCTTTTGATCTATACGAACATGACATCTCGAGTCTTTTAATGAAATACATTTCTATGGAAATGCTTTTGATAAATCTTTATCATATTTTTGTTTTGGGACAAATTCCGCAACACTTTCATTTAAAATGTAACTCTGATTTTTAAACAAAGCATAAACAAACCGGTCTTTTCTGGCCGTGATTTTGGGGATGTCACAATAAATATCTTTAATTAGATCAAGATTATAGTCATATATATGTATCAAAAAATCGGATTAGGGTTGATCTAATATGATTAAGGTAAGTTTCCATAAGATAATCATCAAAAAATCCCGAATCTGGCTTTTCTTGACGCTTGGACTCGCCGAGTGCACCAAGGGACTCACCGAGTCAAGCCAACTCGCTGAGTCCACAATGGGACTCGCCGAGTCCATGACCCAGAAACATGAAAATCGAATTTTGCAGTTAGGAATCAAATAAGCAAGCAACAATTTAATAGAAACCAAGCTAGGCTCAGATACCACTGATGGGTTTTAGCCATAAGAACTTTCCTATGTGCGCATGCAAAACCCTAATGCTTGGATCTAGGCTTTCTAATTAAACATGCTTTGAATCCAAGACTTCTAATGACTAATTAGGTATAAGAACAATACAAAATCAGATCTAGACGTTTATCTTTGAATCTCTTGTTTGATCTTGTTGTCTTGGAGCTCTAGAGTCACAATTGTCACTCCTCTAATGGCTTACAAACACCAACTAGCAAGGTGGATGACTTGAGAGAGAGAGAGGAGAGGTAAAATTCGGCCAGGGTTTTCTTCCTTTAGAAGAGATGCCGACCCCCTTAGCTCTAGGGGTCTATTTATACTTGTAGACTCCTTAAGGGTTTCACCTTAAACCCTAGTTGGATAATCTTTCCTTAAAGCAATCCATATCCTTACCATAGATAAGCCTTGGACGATTTTGAGCTATCCTTAGCTCTAGAATTCGTCCATCCTCTATCCAATAAGGATTTACAGTCTAAAGTGTAACTATCAAACAATTGACAGTTTATACCCTCTTATTTAATTAATCTCTTTAAGCCACCAAATCAATACTAATTAATTTATGACTTATATGAATCAAATAACAATATTATTATTCCTTATATTATTCTCATAATATATTAATAATATTTATTCTCTCATAATAAATCATCCTGTCAAGTTGCTATGGTGAAGGCAACCCAAAAGGACCATACACAACCGGGTCAAATACTTGCCTAATATAGTTGTAGCCTTAGACACTATTCCAACAATTATGTCAAGAAGTTGAAGACAACTGAAGCTGCAATGCAGGAAATCTTTCCAAAGTCTAGTCAAGTTACTGCACCTATCTCAAATCTTTTCGAGCAATATATGCTTCTCTTCGATGAACCTGAAAAAGCTATCGATTCTGAATCCAAAGCGGAAGATAACAAAGTCGACAGTTTGAAGCAAATTATCGACGATGCTCACAGAAGATGGCTACTGATCAACCAAAGGTAACCGAAAGACCCGACTCAAGCGAACCTTCTGGTGATCGTCCTTCTGCCCAAGGGGAGGGCTCGTCTCTACCAAAAGATCAAGGTTCTTCATTTCAGGGGGGAGCATTCAACGTCACAATCATCTAGCTCAACCGAAAGTCCAAACGAAGAGGAACATTCTGATCCGGAAATTGATCATGTGTCATCATTCGAGGGGGAGAACACAAATGTCAGTGATGACGATACAATATCAGAATTGGAAGAAGAAGTCAATGCAGAAATAGATCTTTCTTATGATCCAAATTACCCTCCTCTCATTAAATGGACCAAAGATCACCCTCAAAGTCAAATCATTGGGGAATCCTTAGAAAAGGTATTAACTCGATCACAGATGAAAGCGAAACAAGCTGCACTATTCTCTCAAGTAGAATTTTGCCTGTTCAACTCTTTTGTCTCCAAAGTCGAACCGAAGAGTGCAATACGTCTCTTGAACATTCTGATTGGGTTCAAGCCATGCAAGACGAGCTGAACAAGTTTGAAAGAAACAAAGTATGGCATTTGATTCCAACTCCAAAGGATGCTTCGGTTGTCGGTCTCAAGGGTGAAGCTCAAGCAGGTATAAATTCTTTTCTTTGAATTCATTATGTATACCTAGATGCATGCTGCTGCATGTTGACCAAAGCCTCTACAGATTCTGAGTGAAGCCTTAATAACATGATATATACAAATCATGTTTTCCCAACTTAGGCTGGTACATTCACTATAATCGTGAGCTACCTTACTCTTCTCATATTGAGTTTAGAGTTTTCTGCTTGGTCCCTCTTTTACATCAGAGGTACATTCACTTCTTATACCACCTTTATCATTTTTCTTCATTACATTTCATCTCACAAATGTAACTCTTGAGACTCTCAGCACTTACCACTGAGGTTTATGGTTATACAAAACTCTGTGTTAATGATCTTAGTCTCGTGTCACTACGTACTAAGTGAAACCCACAATTCAAAACCCTCAATGAATTGATGGTGCACCACTATCATGATCTAACTCTCATAATTGAAATCTCTTTTTCATTTGAGTGATCCTTCTGAATTTGTCTATCACCAAGATTTTTTCTTCCCCAAGGATCCAGTTATAATTTTTTTTTTGAGATTTCTTAATTGTCAACAAGTCACTGAATATGTTTCCTACCTACTTGTTTAACAGGCCACATTGGTCTCACAAGTACTTCGTTTAGTTTCAGTCTTATATCAAGTATCGAAATCATGAATTGAAGCGAAAGCCACCCTTTATATCCTTAATTAAAAAGATGCCTTTCAATACTTCTTAACAAGTACTTGATCGTTATTTAACGGGAAGCCACACAAGCACTTTGAAGTCTCTCTTGACTTTGAAGGAAGAGATTCGTGCCCGGAATCAGTTGCTTCATGTCTCAACAGACATCACAAATTCCCATAAAAAGTTTGCCTTATTCCTTTATCATTCACACTCTATGCACGAAAATCTTTGATTTTCTAAAAATCTGGTTCTATTAACGATGCGCTAATTTTTACAGCTTTAATTCCAAATCGCATTGTGGTAATCGGTAGAGATAAAGGTGATGATGATTCATGTACGTTATGTTGGTGACGTTTCAGATAAAGTTCTTGAATGGGTCAGCAATTATCCAAAAGTTTTGACGATTTGAAAAAGGGTTTTCTTTGGAAAGGCGCGTAAAAGTGAAACATCCTTTCTCTCTCCCGCATCATCATCGGGGCTGCCAACTGTTCACTCCATCCCATCAGGAACGGTTTCACATAAAGCAAAGATTTCAGCCGGATATTTCTCTCTCCTACTCTTACGTATAAAAGGATTTGTTACGCTCCACTTTACTCTTTTATCACTTACAAATCCTCACAAAGAAAAAGGCGATCTCTCTCACTGTTCATCTTCTTCCTCGACAAGCTTCGTCAATGGCAGAATCATCTTATGTTCAAGATACATTTGCTCACGCCAACCTTCTTACCATTAAGCCACAACAAAACCTCATCATTGACCTAACACCCTTCGTGTATGAACCCTACATGTTGTACGTTGTCGAATGCCTCAAGTACTCTCCTCTTGTTGTTGCTCTCACAAAGGTGGAAGTACTTCCCATGACCTGCCTCTCACACATCTATTCGACTGCTTTTTATGACCAGGTCGCTAAGAGGATTCACTTTGAAATTCACAACGAGAAAACCTCCATCTCGAAGAATCGCTTATGTGCCCTAATTGGTCTTGCTCATGAACCCACTTTGGTAAACCTTGACTCCATTACAACTGGTCAACTGTTCTCCATGTTCTATCAAATGGGGTACACAGAAACCCTAACCACTGTTACCAAGTTTAAGAAGTCTTGCCTTCCCCCTCAATGGAATGGCCTCTTCACACTCCTTTACAAGGGTCTCTCAGAGTGTAGCGCTGGTTCAGATGGCGCAAGCAAGTCATTTATGACTGTGCTTTATGGGTTGTATAATGGCGTTACTCTAGACTGTGGGGAAGTCATCTGGCAACAACTGGTTCAGAGCTTATCTACTTCTTCTCGCCATTCTGAGATTTCCTGTGCTAGGTACTGGTCCATTATCACGAAGTGGGCGATGGATCATCTTCACGTTCCAATCATGGCAGACTCCCTTCTTTCATCTATCACAACCTTTCACACAACAAAGATGGATCATTGAGTTTATATCGCCAGCTCAACCCTCACGACTGGATACTCCTCAACAACATTTTGTTGTCAAATCCTCAGGAGTATCAGCCGATTATAGACCATATCAAGCGAATGCTTGTTTGCTACATTCATGAAGTAGCAAATATGGATCAAGAAATCGCCTCTGCTATTCACAAGCGAACCACGATCAAACCAATGGGAAGAGCTGGCAATATAAACTCAATGATTAAGGGCAAAATTAACACAAAATATCACACTGTGATGTTTCTAAGGGGCGAAGGTCAAAAATGTTTGTTCGCTCTTATTGACAAGCACCTGTTCTCAACTGCTTGCTTGGAGCATATTTTAGAGATCATTCAGAGGTGTAATCAGAATTCAGCAGCCGACAAGAAGTTGTTTACTGACATGCTGAGATGGTATATTCAATTTCGGTAGACTCTTCTTGCTATCATTCCTCGGTTGTTCAAAGCTGTGAAGACAGTGAAGCCTACTCAAAATAAATAATCTCTCGCCTCATTTGACACAAAGGGGGAGATTGTTGGGCTTATTGTGTTGCGTCATGGGCTCGGTCCTTAGCCTAGTTTTGGTTGACGGTTTGGGCCTGTCCAACTGTGCATTATTTTATTCTAGGGTTTTAGTATTTAAGGTGCATGCATGCATCATTAGTTAGTAACGCTTTTATTATCTTTCTTATCAAGTATTGTAAACCCTAGCTCGCCTCTAGAATGGAAGTTCTTTATCGAGCTCTGTTGAGGTGTGACTATATTGGAATCATAAGCTTCATATTGATTCTATATTTTGTTCTTAGTCATATTGTGATTGATTTGTTTGTTCTTTATCAACATACCTGTGAAAGATCTAAACGATCAGAGATTTATTCTCATCATACTTGTATATACTTTTACCGCATCAAACACATATGTATCTTCAGGTGGAGGAGCCAAATAATATCGATTTACAACCAAACCGTTAATAATTGATGTCGTTAAAGTAAATCACTCATTCTACATATGTGTAGCTTAATTTAGGGTTGTTACACTTTAACCGAACAGGAAAGAAAAGTCTTTGTAGTCGGAGGAGTCAACTATATCGTTGAAGTGGGAGGCAGTGAAATAGGGAAGCATCTGAGCCGGAGACAGTGAGAGATTGTTTCCGATGGTGGGAGGAATAGAGGCGGTAGTAGATCTGGAAAGTGAAAAGGCAATTGTCGTAGGGGCATAGCGAGAGGAGACGTTGTTGGGCGGAGGGCAGATTAGAGTGGAGGGTCGTTGATTTTCTGCGTGAATCGTGAAGAACCAAAGCACAAGTGATCGTTAAACATAAGCCACTCTAATTATTAAAAGTTAAAAGACACGCGCGTTTAACCAAATTTGTTCTCAATTGTTCTAAATTTAAGAAATTTGCTCATTTGAACACACACACACAGATATATATATATATATATATATATATATATATATATATATATATATATATATATATATATATATATATATATATATATATATATATATATATATATATATATATATATATATATATATATATATATATATATATATATATATATATATATATATATATATATATATATATATATGGTGGTGGTGGTGAGTTGAATCCACCGAGTTTAGTGAATTAGCATTCCAAAAGTAACCTTCCAATATTCATAAGGGTTTCTTAAAGAAACCGCCACTAATCTTAATAAAAAGAAAAATCCACCTAGACCACTTTATGTCATTTCATTCCAATAAAAAATAGGGATAATAATTTGAAAGGGTAACGAACTTTTGATTTTTTTCACATTTAGTCACTAAACTTTTTTTCGTTGACTATTTGCCATTGAACTATTGAAACTGTTCATATTTTACCCTTATGACTGGCTGTTACCGGTCATAAGGGTAAAATGTGAACAGTTTCAATAGTTTAGTGGCAAATAGATAACGAAAAAAAGTTTAGTGACTAAATGTGAAAAAAATCGAAAGTTCGTTTCCCTCTAAAAAGTTCAATGACTAAATGTGAACAAACTTCCTCTTGTATTATGTTTTAGCAAATTATTTATTTTTGTTAAATTGTAGCAACATTTGTTGATGAAGAAATCTATGAAATAAAATAAAAAAAAAAAAAAAAAAAACAAACAAACAAAACCTTGAAAATATATTTAAAAAAAAACAAAAAACCGAAACCAAAATAAAAAACCATTGGTTTGACATTTTCCAAAATAAAAAATCAAAATTTCCAATGTGATTTTGGTTTTACTAAAAAATGAATCATTCTCATTGATGTGAATTATGACCATTGGTTTGGCATGCGAATTAAATAACACACAAAGAACACGGTGATTTGGGTGTTTAAAAGATGCATTCGATTATGAAAGGTGTTTACAAAAAAGGATCTAGATCTAAATCTATATAATTCACACACACTAACACTCTCAATGTTACATCTCTCAAACACACCTCTACATGTGGTATGAACCCACCTTATATAGATATGTTTACATGTCTCTCTCTCTATCTCTCATGTCATAAAGGGGGAGTTTTGTATAGAAAATTTTGAATTGAACGCTTTCTCATTCCCTTTTTGGTTTTATAATCATTTGTCAATTATAAAAAGGGGGAGGGATTTAGATATGGAAATCTGAAAGTTGAATTTTTGTAAAACCAAATCAGATTGGAAAATTATGATTTTTTATTTTGGAAAATACCAAACCATTGGTTTTTATTTCGGTTTCGGTTTTTCGTTTTTTTTAATATATTTTTCGGGGTTTTGTTTTTTTTTATTTCATAGATTTCTTCATCAACAATTGTTGCTACAATTTAACAAAAATAAATAATTTGCTAAAACATAATACAAGAGGGAGTTTGTTCACATTTAGTCATTGAACTTTTTAGAGGGAAACAAACTTTCGATTTTGTACACATTTAGTCACTAAATTTTTTTTCGTTATCTATTTGCCACTAAACTATTGAAATTGTTCACATTTTACCCTTATGACCGGCTGTTGCCGGTCATAAGGGTAAAATGTGAACAGTTTCAATAGTTCAATGGCAAATAGATAACGAAAAAAAATTTAGTGACTAAATGTGAACAAAATCGAAAGTTCGTTACCCTTTTCAAGTCATTATCCCTAAAAAATATGATCATATTATGTTTTTTTTTCTTTAATATAAATTAGATAGATTTATTTATTTTAATTTGTTAATAAATTATTATTTATATATATGTTATTTTTAATGATCTATTTCTTTTAAATCTATTTAAATTTCTATATGATATTCTACGTAGGGATGAGCGTAGGCGGGTACCCGCCTCATTTGGCGATAACCAGAACCGGAACCGGAACCATCGGTTCCTAGAAAGTTAGAATCGGAACCGCTCTAGGCAGTTCTTAAATGTTTGGAACCAGTTCCGGAACCGACGGTTCCTGTTCCAAGAGCAGGTAACCCGGTTAAATTAATTTTGTTAACTTTTGTCGATAAAACTGCAATTTAGTTTGATCCAAATCAAATCAATTCGGACTAAAGACGGAAAAAATCATACCAATATATTCTAAACCGGTGTAAGACACACACACACACACACACACACACACACACACACACACACACACATATATATATATATATATATATATATATATATATATATATATATATATATACCGGTTCCGGCGGGTACCCAGTGGTTCCGAAAAAATGAGAACCGAAACCGGAACCGCTTAAGGCATAACTTTAGGAACCAGAATCGAAACCGCCTTAGGCGATTCCAGTTCCAAAACCGGCTATTCCAAGGCGGTTCCGGTTCCAAAAACGGATACCCGGTTCCGAAAACGGATACCCGGTTCCGATGATTGTCCATAATTCTACGTACAAGTCGTTTCTTAAGAAATCTGTATGAAAATATTATATTTTAAGTTTGTTTCAATGAAAAAATTCTTTTTTCTGGTTACATTGTTATGTTAATATATTTGTTTTTTAAATAACTTGTTTTAATGAAATAAAAATGGGCGTTGTACACTTGTACTACATAAATATATTTTGAAAAATCTTTTAAATTATACTGTGTACTCTAAGTTGGTTTTGAATTATATTTTGGATGAAAATACCATAATTTGGTACATTATTTTAAAACATAATATGAAAATTAAAAATAAAAATAAGAATCTTTTCGTATGATAAATTACGTTCAAGTCTAAGAGGCTTGTATAGGATTGTTTTATATAAAGTCATACATGTGAATCACGATAGATTAAATATTTAAAACAATACAATGAAAAAATAAGGTACTAAATTACATCTCTTTCGTCATTTATGATGTAAGATGCTAATAATCTATATAAAAAAATATTTTTAACGTACGTTTTGGTGAATAAGTCTATAATATATGATGTAAGATGTTAATAATTTACATATATATAAAAAGATTACAAACACTATGATGAATAAATATATAATATAAGAATTGTTTGGATGGTATTTTATTCATTACACTTTTAAAAATCTAAAATAAATATAAAACAAAAAATATTGTGTATATTCTTTATGTAACAATATGTATATTTTTGGCATCATAATGGAAACACATCTAATCTTAATTATGCATCTTTAATAGTTTAATAATTTTTTTTTAACCGGTAAATATAAATATATATATATATATATATATATATATATATATATATATATATATATATATATATATATATATATATATATATATATATATATATATATATATATATATAATCTATTCCTAAACTAACACCTAATTTCATCTATGTCAACAACGGGACTTAAACCTTCGACCTTAAGAAATGAAGACACCACCTGATACCGTTGTGCATGTTGATATACCCAAACACTCAAGTTTTTATAATAATATAAAAAGTGTGGAGCTTTAATAAACATTTATTGTAAATATATAAATATCAAACGATTACAATTTAACAATACAAAAAATTTGATATTACAAAAAGTAAAAAATAAAAATAAAAATACTTAAATATATTATTGATTAGAGTTATTATTTAGGTTTTTTTGAGTTCAGAAAACAATCGTAGTAAAAAGCCAAAAAGGGTTTTCTTTAGTTATGGGATAATGACTTAAAATGGTAATTTATTTTTTAATATATACACATTTGATTATTGAGTTTTTCTCGTCAACATTTACATCTTCAACTTGTTAAATTGTATACATTCAGTACTTATGACCGGCTAATCCAGGTTATCCGATAAAAATGACTTAATAGGGTAATCTATTTCTCATTTTGTACACATTTAGTCCTTAATATTTTTGTACACATTTAGTCATATATATATATATATATATATATATATATATATATATATATATATATATATATATATATATATATATATATATATATATATATACAAACTAAGTCGTTTTTGATTTTGTACTCATTCAGTACTTATGAATGATTTCTTAAGGTTTTTCTCATTACATATTACGTGGGACAATCGTTGATGAGGTGTTTGAGACTTTTGATATTTATGTTCGTAATCTCGACTACTTGGTGGCTTATGTCATGTGTTCTGAACATTATAATTTCTTCATACGATCTCAGATTTTAACGATCTTTATATCCAAGCGTTCGTATTTTAGTCTACTACAACTTTCGTTTAAATTTCCGTTAAAAATTAATATATTTTTACTTATGAGCTTAATATCCATATGTTTTTTTTATGAATGCATGTGTGCATGTTTTTCTTTTTTTATAAAATCGTAAGTAAATATGTATTAAATTTTATTAGGAGGAATCTTAACGAAAGTTGTAGTAGACTAAAAAAACGAACACGTGGATATAAAGATCATTAAAATTTGATATCATATGAAGAAGTTACGACGTTTAGAACACATGACCTAAGCCAAACCACATGACCTACGCAACCGAACAGTCGAGATCACAATAGAGATAAACATCAACAACCCTAAACACCTCATCAATGATTGACTCACGTAAAATATCGTGAAAAAAACCGAAAAAAAAATCATTCATAGGTATTGAATGAGTACGAAAAACAAAAGAAAGTTATGACTAAATGTGTATAAAAATAATAATGACTAAGTGTGTACAAAATGATAAATATATTATTCGATTAAGTCATTTTTCCAGAGTAATCTAGAATAACCGGTCATTAGGACTGAATGTGTACAGTTTAACAAGTTGAAATGATAAATATTAAATAAATAAATAAACTTAACGACTAAATCTATCCGAATCAAAAAAATATATTTTCTTTTTAAGTTATCATGTAAAAGTAAAATAAAATAAAAGAGTTATAATAAAGACACACAGAAGCGGGTCCACTCCACTCTCCGCGTGATATAGATGTATAAGTAGTATATCGCTTTTTACTTCACAAATCATAATATTAATAATTGTGATTCAGCTTATCGCTTCACAAAATGATAGTGGATAGCTGGTGGTCATGGTGGTCAGAAGTTACCAGCAAGAAAGTCGAGATGCTCACTTTCCCAGTACTCACTTTATCGGCCATTTCAATCGCTATTTTAGTGTACATATCCAGGAAGACAAGGTCACGGTTGCCGCCCGGACCTCGTGGTTTGCCGGTGGTGGGTTACCTTCCGTTTCTTGGCGCCAATTTGCTCGATGAATTCACTAAAATGGGTCAACGTTTTGGCCCGATTTTCAAACTCCAGCTCGGAAGTAAGACCTACGTCGTCATCAGCTCCTCAGACCTGGCTAAAGTTGTGCTCCGTGATCAAGACGATACTTTTGCTAACCGAGACCCTCCGGTGGCTGGCATAGCTCTCACATATGGTGGCAAAGATATAACCTGGTCTGACAACAACAACTACTTGCGTAACATGCGTAAGGTGTTGATGTACGAAGTGATGAGCCACAAGAACCTGGAAGCTTCACTCTCTTTCCGGCGAGGTGGAGTCAGAAAAACTGTCAAGAATGTGTATGAAACAATGGGCACGGAGGTGGATATTGGTGAGACTGCGTTCTCTACGTTGTTGAGGGTCATAACCAGCATAATATGGGGGAAAAGTTTCGATGAAGATGAAGCAAGCAATACTCTTATGGTTGGGTTCCGGGAAGTGATTACAAATGCAATGATGGTTTTGGGAACCAACAACGTGTCGGACTATTTTCCGGTGCTGGCCAGATTCGATTTGCAGGGGGTGGAGCGAAAAATGAAGAAAGAAGCTCAGAAGCTCGATGGGATCTTCCAGAAGATTATCGATGATAGAGTGATCAGCCTTAAAACCAAAGAATCAGCAGAGCAACAGGGAAGAAAGGATTTATTACAGGTTTTCCTTGAGCTGAAACAAGAAAATAATGAGTCATCATTCACTGATACGCAGATAAAAGCTCTTTTCATGGTATCTTTATCTTATTTAAATTTGTTTGTTTTTTTGATGTGTAGTTTTTATAATAAAGATCAATTCAGAATAATAAAAATTTTGGTAAGAAATTATATATATATATATATATATATATATATATATATATATATATATATATATATATATATATATATATATATATATATCGAATTGAATCATTACATGATCCGTAAGAAAAAAAATTCTCAAAAAAACATTTTCATGATTTATTTTTAGTAAATCAAAAAATTTTAGTGAATAACAAATCGTGTTATTTTTTATTTATCTAGTGATTCATTTGTCTTATTCATAAAAAAATATGTCGAAAAAATCTTTTTACTATCCTACCAAAAAAAAAATTCTTACCAGATCTTTATCTAGTTTTTATATATATATTTGTTTCACTTCAACGCCTTAACCTTCTTTTGTTTATTGAAACAGGACTTTTTTGTTGCAGGAACACACACAACAACAACAGTGACAGAATGTACAATGATGGAGCTTTTGAAAAATCCAGATATAATGAAAAAGATACAGGACGAATTAGAACAAGTGGTAGGCCTAAACAACATTGTTGAAGAATCTCATCTTCCAAACTTACCTTACCTGGATGCAACCATTAAGGAAACATTTCGTTTACACCCAACACTTCCACTCTTGGTAACGCGATCTCCCAATAAATCTTGCAAGGTTGACAAATACACAGTCCCAAAAGGTTCTAACGTCTTTTTGAATGTTTGGGCAATACAAAGAGATCCTAAATATTGGGATAATCCTTTAGAATTCAATCCTAATAGATTTCTAAACCACGATGGAACTACCAATACCAAATTCGATTATAACGGATTGAATACCAATTTTCTCGCTTTTGGTGCTGGCAGAAGAAGGTGTCCCGGGGTTCCCTTGTCCGAGAAGATGTTGATGTACCTTTTGGCTTCATTGTTGCACTCGTTCAACTGGACTTTGCCTGATGTGAAAGAACATGAGATGTCTGAAAAGCTTGTCCCCAAGAAACAAAAATCACTCATAGCTATTCCTTCTCAGAGGTTACCAGCCAAAAAGCTCTATATATAATGTTCCATAAGATGTAATAAATATTGGATGCAGGTGTTGTAGGAAGATAGTTGGAAATCTCTATGTCTTTGGCAACTCAAGTCTTGTCAAACCTTCTTTCAAGTAATGTAATGTTATGATATGACCCATCGGTTTAGTTGGTTCTACTGCAGACGCCAATAAGTTGGAGTAGTAGCATTAAAATAAATTATTCTTCTATTTAGGTCCTAGCATAACACTATAAATAAAGTGTTCAATTCCTTGTTTTTGGGTTATGCATTAATAAAAAGAATTCTTGCATATTTTTTGAGTTTCCTTATTTCTCTCAAATTAGTAGGAAGGGTGGACTCAAGAATTTACATTATTAGTCACACCTTATACTAGCTACTAGTTGTAATTGTTTTTATGTTTTTTAACGGTTGCATTTTAATATAAAAAATTACACTTATAATTTGAAATTTAGTAGTAGCATGTGACCATCGAGAAACCCGCTAAATTCGCCACCAATTCCTTGTTTTAGGGTTATGCATTAATAAAAAGAATTCTTGCATATTTTTTGAGTTTCCTTATTTCTCTCAAATTATTAGTCGTGCTTGTTTTTATGTTTTTTTTAAAGGGTGCATTTTAATATAAAAAAAATTACACTTATAATTTGAAATCGAATAGTAGCCTGTGACCATCGAGAAACCCGTTAAATTTGCCACCAGGTACTAGTGGGTTCTAACCCTAGGCTTCGAATCAAAGCACATTATTTGGTATGGTATGAGAGCAATCCATTTGATTCTAGTGTTAACATGTTAAAAATCAACACTAGTAAAGAAGAAAACATTTCCTACTTTTAAAAAAAGGTTTTGACTTTTTTAATTATCAAAGTCTCAAAATTAACTAGATTTAGTCACTAAAGATCTGATTATGCTAAATTAGACCCTAAAGTCTGAGTTTTGACTCGTTTTGCCCCTTTACAACCTTATGACTATGTTGCAGATTACTTGCTTCCCTACTAATATGACATTTTAAAGTAGATTATGAACTTCTGAACATGCTAAATTAAACCTTCGAACTTTGGAAAAAATATATTTTTGTTTTATTAAAACTAAAATAGGTTAAAATGCTTTTTATTTTCATTTTTTTATTCTTTTAATCAAAAATAAATTTAGTTTTAAGTTTTTCTTTATTATTTTTTTTTTGTTTATTGTCATCAACTTGATACTCTTTTTTACTTTTTTTTTTAAAAATATAAAATGTACAAATATACTATAGTATATTACAGTTTTGGCCTTCAATTTCTTTTTCTATTTTTTTATAATTTTGATTATTTATTGGTTTTTTTATTTTGATTTAAATAAATGAAAATAATTATAACTTCCAAAGAATGAAAATTATAAAGAAAAAAGTTTGAGGAAACCACAAATATCAATATATTGAGAGCTCAGATATGTTATTTACTCCGTTTTAATTAATTGGTAATTTTAATGTAAAAAAGTGTTAAATAACGTTATACATGATAATAACTACAATATACATTTTCAACCGGTATAAACTGTTTATTATAAAATTATAATAAACAGATTTACATATAAATACTTATATAATTTATAAACTTAATAATAACATGAATAAATAAATATAAAACATATATATATATATATATATATATATATATATATATATATATATATAAAATAAAACTAGTTTAGTTTTGACTAAAAAAATTTCAAAAAACTTAAAACCAAGTTTAGTTTTAATAAAAAGGTCACTACTAGAAAAACAGCCTTTTACGACGCTCATTGCGCGTCGTAAAAGGCTCAGACGACGCGCAAATGCGCATCAAGGAAGGCACTATCATAAAGAGAGACGACGCGCATTTACGACGCTCATCTATGACGCGCGTTTACGACACGCAAAGCGTATCAAGGAAGGCCCTGTCATAAAGGAAGACGACACGCATTCGCGTGTCGTAACCTGACGACACGCGTGTTAATGACACGCAATGCGTATCAATAAAGCCCCTGTCAAGAAAGGTCATGTCATAAATGAAGATGACACACATTTTTGCGTATCATAATTTTTAATGTTTAAAAAAATATTATTTATAGATTTACTAATTTTCAAATTAAATAATACAATAAAAATCTCATAATACAAAATAAAATACAATAAATAACAAACATAATTCATTTCACTAATATGTCAAATACAAATAATTATTCCAAAAGTGAGTAAATATTATATAAAATGAACTCATTTATATACAATTGCATCATCTAGCTTACTATGTGCCAACAACTCTCTGTGTGTTTACTTTTGTTTGAGTCTCGTTTCCTCCAAAGCTTCTAGCCATGCCAAAATATGATATCTTGAGTCTCGTTTCAAGAACCAAAATCACCTTCAATCACCCAATTAAACTCTAGATCTTCTGTTGTTTGAAAGAAATTGGTGTTTGTAATCTATGAACAAAAAACGCAAAGACCAAGGTTAACATCTGCTATGTAGAAAGCACAACTGGACATATGAATATATAATACACAACATAAACATTTTCATGAGAATGATATAGACAAATAAGTAAGAGTGATGATATTGATACCTTAATTATGCCATTTAATTTATATCGATAAATGATAATAACAAAAATAAAAATTGAATCAAAATTCAAACCAAACCTGTAATTGGAGGTTGCTGTTGCTGCACAAGACTAGGAGGTCCAACTTGAACACCAACATAAGGCATGGAAAGATTAGCAGTTCTTGAGAGTAACCATTAATTAGTACACCTTTTATTTTTTATACTAAAAGAAAGACCAATTTGATAGCAGATTAGCAATAATGTAACTTGATAACAAAAAAACACAAAGAAGAAAAGGAGCCACAAATGGTAACACAAAGTAATAATACTTAAGAATGCAGAGGGCTAAGGACCTTTGATTTATCAATGCATGCATCCTTGAAAATTTAAATACAGGAAGAGTTAGCTTCTCTCTAAACAAAGGGTTTGAATTAATCCAGATCATTGGTCAGGTGAAGATGATTGGCCAGGTGAAGATGAAACAACACCAACGGAAATGGAAGGTCTTACTGAGAATATATGGAGTTGTTGCATTAATCCAGCTTGAGAGACTGCAAAAAAAAGGGTAAAGATGGGAAAAAATTATATAATTATGAGGGCATAGGCATACCTTCCATCCATTCACAATCGTATGTCTTCACAATAATCAAAAGCCCTTGGAATATTTTCAAGCCTTTTTGCCTTAAGGCTGTCAACTCCAATTATATAAGACATTATACACTTACTAGTACCTGGACAAACCATTAATGTATTTTCAAGAATTTGCACTGATACAGCAACCTGTTAAAAAAGAAGTTTATTTTATAGAGCATAAATAAACTCTGCATTTTTTTTGGTGACAATACTAAAAAGCTAAAAAGTCATATAATGTAAGGTTTCTTTTCAAAGTTTCTTGGACTTTTTTTCTATTCTTCCACTGTCATGGACATTTGCTATATTGGTTTGTTATCATTTTGTCTTTAAATGTCTCTTACATTGATCATATCGGCTGCTTTTCTTTTTGATATCTTTTTCCACTGTTATGGACATCTGTTGCATTTTGGGTTTTTGACTTTTTTGCCCTTAGCTCTTCATATGGTGTATTGCTGCAATTTTGGTTCTGTGCTTTAGGCTAGAGAATTTTGTTGTCAAACAGGGGGCTTGAAACTTTATTTGTGGCTTTTAATATCAGAAAAATAGTCATATATATAAATATCATTAATAATATAAGTATATATCATGATCATTTTAAGTTTAGCAGTAATGTAAAATACAATAAAATATAACTACGATATTATTGTGTTATTTGATCAAAAAGGAACAAATCTTTCATTATTTTTAATTGTACAATAAAGAAGTTATTTATTAAAATGCGTGTATAATTAATACTAATGCAAATATCTCTTAGCTCAACATATTTGATAAAGTTGGAATTTATCCAAGATCAAATCAATGAATAACTATTAAATAAAAACAAAATGGATTTATTCGAACCCATGTCTCCTGAAAGCCAAGATTAAATATTAAAAATTAAAGGAAATAAAAGTGTGAGTTTATTATTTGGTCAATTGGGTCAACTCACCACCCTGATCATGTACAGTATCAGCTAATTTATCAACATATTTGATAAAGTTGGAATTTCTCACAGGTGGGAAGCACCATTGGTAATGATTCAGAGAGTTTGAATGGATTCAAAAATGAGAAAAGTTTCAATCCCTTTAACTCTTTTTTCAATCTAACATGTCAGTTTCAACAACATTAACTATAAGAGTAGAATTGTCTTTTTACTGTATCAGGGGCATACATGTAATTTTTCATTATTTGGTTGTTATGAAAATAGTTAATTAGTTTATTTCTATTTATGTAATAAGTTCTGTAATGATTCAGAGAGATTGAAATGAATTATGAAATGAGATAGTTTCAATCCCTTTCAATCAAACAGTAATCGGAAAAAATTAAAGAAAATTCAAACTTTGCAAATGTTTTGTAGATGAACCATTTTGATGAGTAGCTGAATAAACATACCTCTGGGTTCCGGGTTTCAGGTCAAATTAAAAAGTCTTCACCAACCCATGACCCAACAATAGTCAAATTAAGTCTTTGACAAATCTCCATGTATATTACACTAAGTAAAATCGCTGCCAAAAGGGTAGTTTATATATATATATATATATATATATATATATATATATATATATATATATATAAGCTATTAAGATTAGGTTCAAAATTCATATCTGAAGCAAGTTTATAATATGAAAAAAGACGAAAATATACCACTGTCACATTTAGAGCTTAAAACAGAATGCAAGTATGAACATTTTGAATCGTGCGGTTTTTTCTGTTACTTCCAGGATGCTTGCAGCTGCCCTTGCCACTAGTCTGCAACTCTTTGAAATCAGGAAATCTTAAATGAGCAAGCTTGGACTTGAATGTTCGTGGTGGTACAGCTGTTGCCCCAGGAGCCCATAATGTCTTTAATAAATCTCCAAATGCCATTCAAATCTCACCCTGTCATCATACCCATAGGTCATAGCCATAAAAAAATCAATAATCTTCTACTTGTTTGTTTGCTGCTATAACTATTCTTGCAGAAATACAAATGAACAAAAGCAATCATTTATATGGGACATTTAGGGCTAATTACATTAATGATGACCAACACCAACTGATGTGTTATGGAGTACAAGAAGGGCAGACATCAAAACAAACAAATTACAAAACCATGTAAGCAGGGTAAATTCAATTTCATTCTTACTTTTTTCTTTCATGTATATGGCGTACAAGAAGGGCAACACCAAATGCCCCCTTTCCAAATTGCTCAAGCACTTCGTATTGATCCATGTAGATACCAATGCATTTCACTCTATCGTATATACACAGTTATAAAACCGTGTAAGTATGAAATGTCTTAAAAACTTGTCGTGAGGTTCAATATAAAGATCAAATCGTGAAGATACTTTGAAACAACACATCCACAGTGAACAGGCTGCAATTTTTTTTTTTAAATAATAAAATTGTTGAGCAGAAAAAATCAAGTTCTTAAAGATTTCAAGAATGTCAGATTTGAGATTAATCCCACCAACCGGGTTTGTTCAGGTGGAATATTTCACAGTATGTTACTTTATCAGGTGGAATCACAACCAAAAAACTAAAAGACATCATCATTACTACCAAGTTCCTACCACTTCCTTGATCAAATAAGCATTAATATGCATCAACTGAAAACACAAACAAACCTAATCAGCCAAAAAGATGAACCAATGAAAGAGATGAGAATAAAACCTTGAATTTTGGTACAGTTCACACAAGTCTGCCACCAAGTGATTATAGAAATTGATTTTAGGGACAGCATTCTTCAAATTACCTGCTCTATAAATGAAAAAAACCTAATATAGTGTTAGAAAACCTTGAGCAGCCTAATTCAATTGTTGACTTGATTTTTTGCCAATTGAATCGCACAATAGGGACATGAATGTGTATCTGGTGGTATCTCTCCAATCTGCCTTTGCTAAATTCTACCATTTCCTCTGTGTGCGTGAAGAGCCGCAAATCTGTAAATGGTGCCCTACAATTGGAGAGATACCACCTTGAATCGACAGATGACATAATTCTCTCATCTGTACAAACTCAAAAGGAAACAAACATTACCTCTACTTCTTCTTCTTCATCTTCATAATCATCATCTTGTCTAAATGGCTCGGTGAATTCCCTAATGACAGATGCAACTTCAGAATTCATACCAACTTGATCATTTTGTGAACCATCATTAGAGCTCAAATTGCCGAAAGCATCAAAATTTCTGAAGAAGAAGCCCTAAGCAGCTGCATATCCATGAACCATAACAAGAGTTAGTGAATCCTCCTTGCTGTCGAAGGTGAAAATGTTGATAAATCTTGGTTCATTGCTGGAACAACGAAACCTGAGATGCATAGAGAGTAGATGCATAGAGTGTGTGCAACTGTTAACAAATTATCAGAATGGGATCGAGAAGCAGAAAAGTACGGGAGGAGGATCTCACACCTAAGAAATCAAACAAGAATGAGAATAAGGGAGAAGGAACGAAGAATACCTGAGATGCATAAAGAGTAGAAGTGGGGATCGTGGAATGAAGAGGAGATCACGGTCTCCTCCACAGGGATGTGAACGAACCCTAACAAATCAACTCCGAAAATATAGGCATCTTTCACTTCGATCGATTGAAGATAATGAAATCGACTGGAGACATTGAAACGAACAATTGAAGATAGTTAAAGAGATAAGAGTATAACAATATCAAGAAATATTACCTAAAACTTTGAATCAACAATGCCATGAAATCGAACCGGAGGGTGAAGAAGGTGCGAATTCATCCAAGTTCTCATCGTTTGAATCAATTAGGGATTTAAATTTGGGTTTTTTTCTATTGGGCGTTTTAGGGATGATGTGCTAGGGTTTTTCCAGGATGATGATTTAGGTAGGGTTCAAAATCGAATTGAAATATCGGGGCTTTATATGAATGAATGAAATATGAAACAACGATTTGATTTTCATGTTGAATATTTTGTGAATGAATAAGAAGATGATTATGGTGAAAGAGAAGGGTGGAGAGAAAGGTAGGAGAAAAGTAGCAAGTGTGGATCGATTTCATGAGGGTTGACCCACTCATCATTGTTATCTTCCATCCCTAAAGTCACCGACGTGGCGTCTTTTTTCTTTGGAGCCACCGTCGCTGTCATATTCTTTCCCTCAAGCCACCATCGCTGTGAAGATCAGTGATATGAGACAACATTTGTTACAGCCATGGGAGATCTCTACGAAATCGCAGATTGGGTTTTAGGTTAGAGAGAGAGAGAGAAGGGAAGACGAAGACCCTAGGCTTCTTTCTTGCTAATTGGAATAGGAGGCGGGGTTTTAATTTTTGAGATTTCATTTCCCGCTTGAAACGCGTGTTTCATTAAAAAAAATATAAAGCGGCACACTTACATGACGCACATCTTATGAAAGGCATCCTCCGTATTTCTTTTTTTTTCTTTTCTGACACTAATTTTAGGGCGCGCACAAAAAGCGCATCCTCTATCCTTCAAATTTTAGAAGAGATGACATTATTTTTGGGGCACACACTTTTGCGTATCGTAAATCACCGCGTGTCATTGTTTGCGCGTCATTAAAGGGCTTTTTTCTAGTAGTGGGTCTAATTTAGCATGATCGGAAATTCAAGGTTTAATTTAGAATGTCATATAGACCAGGAAACCGGATATTCAGGACGTTATAAGTGCAAAACGAGTCAAAACTCTAACTTTATGGTCCAATTTAACGTGATCAAATCTTCAATGGCTAAATCGAGTCAATAGTAAAAAGATGAAAACGAAAATGTTTCAATACAACATTTAAGTAGTTATTAACATAAATTAAGGAAAGTGAATAATTATTAAAATGCCCTTCTTTTTCTAATATTTTTTCTAACCTTAGTTTTTGTTTGGCACCTATAAACTAATTAAGATCTAATCATATGTCAACATTTACTGTTAACCGAAGGCAATGTAATGTGTGGATTATCGCTACCAATGATTGTCAATCATTTATTATAAGAAGTAATCGTTGACTTAATATATAACAATGATGTCATTAATCTTTACTATATTATTAAGGATATTGCCTATTTCTTGAAATTTAAGAGGTACTACACCTACTGTATAATATACAATCAATTTATTCATATCTTTTAATACTCCTGTCACATTTCCGTTTTACAAATTAATTGCATTAAATATTCACATTTTCGTTTGTCAAATTAATGGCATTAACATTGACGTTTCATAAATTGAATCAAAAAAGTAAACATACTATTTTTCTCCCTGTCCTTTACACTCGCATTTTCCCTCAAACAAATAGCAAAAACCCTATTTTGAAAAGCCGACATCGCACCTCATCCGCCTACTCATCGTCATCATCTCCATCAGTAGTGAATCACCACCCACTCTCCAACCTCGCACCACTCACTGTATCTGTATCTGATCGTCGTCGCCGCCACCTACTGTGCTCTCGCAACACTTTTTCGGTGACAGGAAGCCACCATGCTCTCTCTTTATCTCCTCTATCTTCTACACTCGCACCGCTCGCTTCAGATTACTTCGAGGATTAGCAGCTTTCAGATGAGATCCAAGCACTCTATCAGCCGTAAGTTTTTTTTTTTTGCAAATTCGAAGTTGAAATTGTCATGTTCAAGAGAAATGAATCTGAAAAAGGGGCTCAATGAAGATTGAATTTGATGTCAAAATTAATGTGCAAATACAAATTTTTTGTTCCAGTTTTGATGTCAAACCTAGCTCTTTCAAATTATTACATGTTCGAGTGTCGTCTATGTGTCTCTAGCCTCAAAACCCACGTCTGTATAAGGTCAAAATGCTTAAGGGTATCGGTAGTCACCCAAGGCAAAGTTCTGTTTTTGAGGTTTTAGCTTTGTTGGGATATTGGTTCTCTCAGAGTTTTAATTTGGTAATCGTAATTCCAAAAACACGTGTTTTATGAATTGCTGATGAAACAGGTGACTTTTTGAATTTGTTTGTTTGTTGCTCTTCTTGTTGAACCCTAACTTCAACTTTACAATAAGAAACAACCTTTTTGACATCAGAAGCGAAACTTTCTTTGGCATTCCTGGACCATGGTATACTCTTTTAAATAAAAAGAGTTGATTTTGTTCATGTACATTCAGTAAACACTTATTTGTACATGTAAAAATGCAAATATATTGAAAGAATGAATCATATGCTGATAAAGTAAAAAGAAATTTGTATTTAAAGCTACATATTTTCAATTCAAGATGGATAATCAGTACCAGAGAGATGTCATTTCCAGCTTTCTTAATTTGATTGTAGAGATGTGGTGCTTAGGATTTGAACATTACTGATTATACTGTTATCTGAAATTCATCTATGATTTATCCAAACAAAAACAGTTTTACTGAATTTATCATATTCCTATAGGTGCTCAAAATGTGAGCTCTAAAAGGCCACTTAGGCAATTCGTTACAAGTAAAGACAAGTCAGCAGGTAGAAATTCAAAGGGTCGTATCACAATTTTCCACAGAGGGGGAGGGGCAAAACGGTCACAAAGAACAATTGACCTAAAACGCAACACTTTGTCAGTAGGTGTAGTTGAACGAATCGAATACGACCTAAATCGCACTTCACAGATCACAGTGGTCAGATGGGTCGAAGGGGCAGCTTTTGACCGCCCGAAAAAAGTCAACTCCCTCTAAAAAAACTTCACCTCACCCCCAAGATCCTACCCTCCATCTCCATCAAAGTTCGATTTTCATTCTCTTCAATTCCCGGAATGTTAGAAGACAAAAAGGTGGAATCTTTAAGGCCTAAACAGATCATGTAGTGGTTGGACTTTCAAAAGGTAGTAGGACCTTGAGTAGTCAAAGTTAAAGTCAAACGGGGACCCACATGAGAAATGTTAAGGATGTTTTCTTGTCTGCATTTTCATCTTCAAATGGGAAAAAAAGACATGATGCTCCTTCTTCGTTTGTGAACGTGTTGGGTGTTCCAAGAATGGCGGTGGCAGGGGCAAAACCGGAATTTTTTGTTCCAAGAATGAAAGATGATGTGAAAAAGAATAAAAGTTTGTTGCTTAATGAGGTAAAAAGGTGGGATAAGGATAGTATTGTGTAGGGGGCATAAGATGAAACGAAAAGCAGTTGTTTCTTGGGGGAGTTTGAGACAAAGGGGGATTTTAAGGGTTGTTAATGAGTCAGAGTCAAAGTCAAAGGTGAGAGAAAGTGAAAAGGTGGAAAAAGATGGGAAATTTGGAGTGGATCGAGCTCATGTGAGTTATATATTGGCTACCTAAGTGTCGATTTATCTGTTACCTAAGTGTCGATTTATCTGTTACCTGTCTGTTGTGACAAAAAAAAACAACATAAATCATAATTATACTAAAAAAAATAAATATCTAATCGGGGTTGTAATCAAGAGTGTACATTTATATATTATTATTTTAACATTTGTACAGTTTGACATAATCGGATTTGTAATCAAGAGTGTACATTTATTTATTATTATTTTAATTTTTGAATAAAATATCCACAATTTAATCGTCTCTACAATTTAATTTTTGAATAAAATATTCACACCCGGCGCTTGGCGCGGGTAAATGGCTAGTTTGGATGAAAATATATTATTGATAAGGAATGTAAAACATAACCGAACCTAAATTAAAGAAGTTGATGTGAATCCTAATCAATAGTCTTCGTGATTAAACAAAATTGAGATTCTATGTTTTGGAGGTGATGAAATAGCAACTTGTTGTACAGGGTTGACTCAATTAGAGTAGGTTAGAGAGGAAAGTTTTAACGTCCCAAATTTCAAACCAAAGTTTTTCATTTAAAAATAAAATATTTGTTCCAATTACAACTTCAAAGATCTAAATAAAATCATTTAGTTCATGTAACACCTATTCCAGGTAAATATTTCATTTATGTCTTTGGGCAATTAAAGAAGTAAAATGTGGGTTTTGTGATGGCCACGACATGGTGAAGAAACGCCACGAAATGGCCATGGCGGTATATAACATGTATCATTCTTGTGTGCCACGTCGTGAAAAGCTAATGGCCACCAAATGGCGGCCACCTGAGTGCTTAACCCTAATTATGGGGTTTATGCCCCTATTTATGGGAAGTGAGGGCTAGGGTTTGCACACCCTCAACCTCTATTTCACCCTCCAAGAAACCTTAGCCTCCATTTTTGACATTGTGAGCTCTTTCTGGTGATTTTAGCCCCCTTGAAGAAGAAGAAAGTGTTCTTGGTGCATTGTTTCAACTATTAAACCTCACCTCGTCATCTTGTGTTGTTTTAGGACTCTTGTAAGTCCTCAAGTTCATGCCTATTGTGTCCAAGCATGGTAGATCTAGGTTTTTGTCTCTTTTCATCTATGTTTGAGGTAATTTGAGGGATCAGATCTCATAAAGTTAGCAACTTTATGAGTCCTTGAGGTTCCTTGGTGGCCTCTTGTCCCATATCTGAAGGGTTCTTGAGTTATGAGTTCAATGCATGAGATTTGATCTCATTTTCCTTCATTTTGACCTAAATTGTGCTCAAGACATGTATGTCTAAAAAGTAATAATTTTTATGATGCTTTAGGATGGAGAAGGCACTTTGGAAAGTCAGAGTGCATAATTTGAAGGATTAAGAGCTTAATGCATTAACCTATCCATAGTAGTTTCCGTTACGATGTGGCTACGATCAACCTCGCGACTATTTTGTCTTAATGCTACCACAACGTAGCCAATAGGTATCCACGACATAGCATTGACTTTTGACCATTGTTAACTTTGGTCAACTTAAGAGTTTTAGGGTGTAGACTCTGAGGGTACTCTTATATTATGTTTAGGCGTCTTAGTTCTGATCTTTTCTATCAAATAAATGTTGTTTTAGCCTGTTATTTTCAAGGTGAGTCGTCTCACTATATTACCTATGACATGGTAGAGTGAATGCTAGACTAGCTGAGTCTTATTTGATGATTATTGTTATGTGTGTTTATTGATTTGTTGATAACTCCAGGACTACTGATAGTCTCTACGGTTGCTGATAACTCATAGGGTTGTTGTAAGCCCATATGATTGTTCATAGTCCCAGGGTTGCTCATAACCCATAGCTATTTACTATGTTGTGTTGTATGTGATATTTTGTGGAACTCACTAAGCTCCATGCTTACATTTTTGGATTTAAATGTGTTTCTGATACTCCAAATGATCACGGAAAAGTGAAGGCTCGAGTGTACACTCTGCTTGGAAGCTTTCATGATTCCATATTTTGTGATACCCTGATTTTTGAACAATTGTATTTTGATACTTATGGTTTACATGACTTGTTTTTCCTAGAAATAATGTTTTATTTAATTTAAAAATAGTTGGTCTCAGATCCCTGTTATATGGGATTTGGATGAACACTCAGGTGATTGCAGAATTAAACTAAGGATCTGAGAAACTTTCATAATTTTTTTTATAAAAGACTAATTTTAAGGAAGGAATAGGAGGATGTGGAGTGTACAATCAGCTGAAGCTCGAAAAGTTGTAACATCCCCAAATCACAATAAAAATTTCATTTTCAAATCAGAAGAAACCTTTGTTTTTAAACAAAACCCATAAAAAACCCAAGTAATAAATACAAATATCCCCAAGATCAATATAACAGAAATCCCAAAACATGTCATCAAAGGATCTATACGATCACGCCTTCACCTTGCCACGGTCATCTGAAGTACCTGAAACTGTAAGCCAAAGATTATTGAGTTCCCCCAAAGTACCACCATCCAACAAGTAGCATATACAATCATGCATGCAAGGCCTAATCAGTCATCAGACTGGAATACCTTCATGTCCACAAGCATCGGCCTGGACTACCCCAACCCAATCAGTCATCAAACTAGAATGCCACTATACAACACGTCCAATCAATCATTGAACTGATATACCCTCGGGTCCACAACCATCAGGTTGGATTTGTTGGATTATGTGTCTAAGCCCATAACTATTTTTGGTATGTACTTGATTTGATTATGAGCATGGTCCTTTTGGGTAGCCTTCACTCATGCAACTTGATACGATGACAAGAGGAGAGAGAGTAGAATTTATTATATGAATAATAAATTGGTACTCAAAATGGTTTTATTAATATATTACAAGATTAATATATTATTTGGAAATCATATTATTTAATTAGTATTTATCATAAATTAATTTGGAATTAATTTAGTGGTCAAAAGAGATTGATTAAATAATTGAGGGACTGTTATGCAAATCATTGATAGCTGCATAAATGGGATGATGGACTCCATAGAGTGGAGCAGATAAATTTCTATATGGAAACCTTATAGAATTCGTCCATGGGCTCTAAGGAAAGGAGTTCATGGGCTGCTTGTTGCCTAAGTCGAGTACTAGGGCTTCCACCTGAAAACCCTAGCAGCCACAGCTATATAACGAACCCTCTACTAAGGATTTTCGGCCACTAAGTCTGTCAAGAGAGCCTTAGCCGATTTCCTCCCTTCTCCTAAGTCATCTTGTTGCAAGAGTGTTTGTGACTCCATTAGAGGTGCAACACTTGAGGCACTAAGTTTTCAAAGGTCAAGGAGTTCTTGTTATTACTACATAACAAGTTGAGGTAATCATTCTAACTAGTTTATATGTCAATTTCAATAGTTATATGCTAGTCATAGGGTTATTGCTTTGGTATTCATAGTTATATGTTCCAATTAGAAAAACCTAAATCCAAGCAATTAGGGTTGCATGTACACCATAGGAATGATGTTATGCTCATAACCCAACAGGATTACCCCTGGTATGTTGGGTCACACACATAACATTAAAGCCTCAACCCCAAAGCATACTATGTCAACATATGCAATAGATAAACATATAAATAGTTAAAATGCAACAGGCAGATCAACAAATCTCTATTTCATAGTACATCCTATATACGAGGATATAAATTTAACACATCACTAAAACATAGGAACATCCTATATACCAAGATACAGATCTAATTGATCAATACAACTTAGCAACATCCTATATACCAAGATACATATCTAACAGATCACTACAACATAGCAACTTCATATATACCAGGATATAGATCTAACAGATCACTACAGTATATCAATATCATGTATACCAGGGCATATAACCTAGTGGGCCATTATTAGTACCTTCGACCCACAAGTATAGTGAGGAAAACTCACCTCTCAGTCTGAAAATATAGTTGAACAGGACACTACTTCAAAAATCAGCTCTACTGATCACCTATTCATTGAAAAATGACCAAACTCAACTATAATTCAAAATACCAAAAATACCCCTAGGTCAAACTTGTGCACTTAGCGTATTCAAAAGTTTGACCAAAAACGGGTTGTTGACCACATACGCGCAGCGTACTCCAGCATACGCCCAACGTATGTGTCGGCCAACTTCTCATTCTATTAAGAGATTAATCCCTTAATCCCTTTGGTCCAAAATCCAGATCCAGACCTCAAATGATGTCCTTAATCACAAAGTTTCTAACTTTATGATCTTGCATGGCTATTAGTTGCTCAATACCAAAAACCTTAACTTCTTAACTCATTAAGACATCTTAGTCCATGCATGGAGGGAAACTAAGGACCAAGAGTACATTTTTATGATTCTAAACACTCCAAAACATCATAAAGGACAGCTCAAATGAATTAGAGTAACCCACACTCAAATACATCAAACTTATGTGACTAAAATGAACACAATCCATGGCTAACCAAGATCTAAGCAAAACTTTATCAAGATCAGAGCTTTTTACCTCCAATTGGTGCAAAATGATGATGTGCTTCTAGATCCCAAGTGCTTTATGTTGAATTAGGAGTCTAAGCCCATAACTATAATTGGTATGTACTTGACCCGAGATTAGCATGGTCCATTTTGGGTTGCATTCACCAGAACAATCTGATAGGATGGATATTTGAGAAAGAGGTTATTTATGATTTATTAATATATTATAAGTATAATATATTAATTGAGAAATCATATTATTTAATTAGTATTGATCAAGAATTAATTTGGAATTAGTTTAGTGATCAAAAGGGACTAATTAAATTTACAGGGGTTGATTGTGTAAATCAATGATATATATATATATATATATATATATATATATATATATATATATATATATATATAAATATATATATATATATATGTGTGTGTGTGTGTGTGTGTGTGTGTTTGGCTAATAATCCGTGATTGATTAGTGATGGGCTAAGCTTATGTAAGTATCCATGTAGTGTTAGTCCATTACAAGCCCAAGTGTAAGAATTAGGGTTTACACATAACCCTTAGAATTCTACACTATATATATGTAATCCCTTGGCTAGAATGAGGACACTAGTGATCTTAAAGATACTATAGCCGATTTTGAGTGCCTAACCTCTCTCTCTCTCTCTCAAGTTCTCCAATTATTGGTGGTGTTTTGTGAACCATTTGAGGCATCACACTTGAGGTGCTAAGTTCTTAAAGGCCAAAGACAATAAGCTACAACAAAAGGTAATCTTCTAACTAGTTTTTATGATTCATATATCAAGTTGTATGCTAGTTTAGGCTTCATGCTTTGGAAAATTTTTTATTGCATGTATAACTAGAGAAAACTTAGATCCAAAGCATTAGGGTTGTATGTGCACCATAGGGATGTTATAGTGCTCAAAACTCATCAGTGGTATCAGAGCTTAGGATTGTTTTTTGTTATATTGATGCTTGGTTGTTTTTTTAAAGCTGAAAAAGTCATTTTTCTGGCCTCTGACTGATGAACTTGACGAGTCCAATGATCTGACTCGACGAGTTCACTCACAGACTGGCAACTCGACGAGTCCAGTTCATGCACTCGTCGAGTAGAACCTTCTGCTTGCAGATTTTTGAGCCTTTTGGCCAGAATTGGATTAGGATTATTACCGCAAACTGTTTTGTATCATAAAACTCGGTTTTTTCTGATATGGTAGTGATTATCCTCATCCAATTAAAGGACAATTATCAAATTTTAAGAAAATAAGTTGATTATTTTTATTATTTGATTTGAGTTGCCTTGCCTTATGAGTTAGATTAGATCAATGATAAATTATATGATAATGTTATTAATTAAAATTGATCTAAATGTTTTTTAAAGAACTCCATAACTTGTCATAAAGTTATGGAACATCAAGAGTCTCATTCATTAAAATATATTCACTCATAAGTTATTGAAACCTAAAAGTTTTGAAGTGTTTCAAGACTTGCCCTCAAGTTTTGGAATTTGTAAAGTCTCACTTATGAAACATTTAATTCCAAACCTTAAAATTTTAAAAGTTAAAATTCAACCCTTATACTATTATAATATTATAAGTATAATAATTATATATATATATATATATATATATATATATATATATATATATATGTATAAGACAAGTTAGTCTTATCGTCAGTTGGCCTCATTCACGAAGCTGGTCTATAAGGGGTTTAAGGATACTGCCTATAAAATGGTGGTTTAATGGGTGTCCACTCTCACCCACCGTTTCCTTGATTAGTGAAGGGTCGTTAGCCGAACGGGTAGGATAAGACATTAATTTTCATTAAAAGTATAATGATAATTATAAAGTAACTAAATGTTTTATAAAATTCTCAATCTTAGTTACTTTAGGAAAAATGTGAAAATGATGCTATTCCATGAAATTGCACTTTGCACATTGCCAAGTCATTAGTGGAGTGTGTGTGGTGAACCGGCACACTAACTTGGACTAGTAAGGGTAACAAAGGGTAGTTTGATGTTTGTCATAGATCAATGGAGCGTGTGTGGTTAACCGACACATTGATTAGGTTATAAATGACATCAAGAGTACCAAGCACATTTGCATGGTTATTCACACCTTGTTTGTGATCCTCGGTATCCCAGTCACAAACTTGAAGGGCATAATCGAGATTTAAACATGCCATTGAAAAGTTCAATGAATCTCAAAAGAATATAGGAATTTAAATTCTATTATAACTTAATAATTAATTTCATTTTTCATGGTGGAAATTTGTAAATCGTCATTTACTTACCTTCAAATATTTTGCAGTTGGATTATGGCATCCTTCTTCCGAATTGTAAAATATTGTGTTGGTTTCTAGACGTAGTGTTTCATTTTGGTGTTATATTAAGGATTCTTATCTAATCTAAACTTTGTATTTCTTTTCCAGATGTCTTCCAACACTGCTTATGGCTCAAACCTTTTGGGCTCTTTTTCCCTCATGAACTTGTGTGGGAGGGTCATCATTGATGGTTCGAACTTCAATGATTGGATTCGGAACATTAGGATGGTCACTCGCTATGAGGACAAGGAATATGTTCTCGACAAAGAGCTTAAGGAGATTGATGAAGCCACTGCTACTCCTGAAGAGGTTGTTGAGTATAGGGCACATGAGAAGGATGCCATAAAGGTGTCTTGTATCATGCTTGCCACTATGACAACAGAACTTCAAAAGTCCTATGAGGACTACTACCCTTTCGAGATGCACCAAGAATTGATGGAAAGATACCATCAAAGTGCTCGTCAAGAAATGTATGAAATCATCGCCTCCATGATTACAACAAAGATGAAGGATGGAGAGTCCATCACGACTCACTTGCAGAAAATGCAAAGGTTTGTGGACCGCTTGTTAAGTTGAATGTGAACTTCGATGAAGAGTTGGCCATTGATATTATCCTACACTCTTTGCCTCCTTGTTGTGATCAATTTCATATTAATTATCATATAAATAAGGAGGAGGTCACTCTAAGTAAGCTTCAAGGCCTTTTGAGAACTGCTGAAAGTAGTCTAAAAGGAAAATATGTTGTATCTACTCCTACTCCTACTGCTACTACCCCGGTTCGAGCAATTGGACATGGGAAAGGGAAGAAGAGGAAGGAACCTTCTAAGAGCCGCAAGGGAAAGTCTCATGATGGATCCTCTTCTAGTGGGACCAAATTTGGTTCTGTTAATCCCTCTACCAATCCAAAAGAAGTTGAGTGCTTCTATTGTCATGATAAAGGGAACTAGAAGCGAAGCTGCCGCAAATACTTGCATGTTGTCAAAGATAGGAAGATAAAGCCCACCCATGTAGGTATTTACACTATTCTATCTAATAACTCATCACATTCCAGTTTTGGGTCCTTGATACAGGTTGTGGTTTCCATATTTGTTCTGATTTGCAGGGTCTAAGAAGAAGTATGGATGTGGAGCACTGGAAGATGAACTTGATCATGGGGAATAGGAAAATGTCGCATGTCACCAAGATTGGAGTTTATTCTTTATTGATTAGTAGTGGGTTAGATTTAGATTTGAATAATTGTTGTTACTCGTCCGATATGGCGAGAAACATTATTTCCTTTCATGGTTTGTACAAACAAGGTTTTAGATTTTCATTTGATAATGAAATTGGTTCTATTAATGCTTTTTATAATGGTGTATTTTATTTTAAAGCATTGCCTTGTAATGGGGTATATGAAACTGTGATGGTTGTAGACAACCTAGGAAATAATGTGTTGCATATTGATTCGTATAATAATTTGGACAAAGCATGCTTGTGGCATTGTCGTCTTGGACATGTCAACAAGAAGCGCATAGGCCAACTCCAAAAGGCCGGTGTGTTGGAGTCATTCGACTTAAATTCGGAGGACACTTGTGAATCTTCTTTGCTTGGACAAATGACCAAGTCACCCTTCACTGGTACTTGTGAAAGGGGTAGGGGATCATTCAATCGAGAACATTTCTTATTGCGGGAACATTTGAGAACAAATTTGGACCACATAATCTTTTTAATTAAAACTATAAAATAATATTCATAAAAATCAATCAATTGTTACAAACAATTAAAAAAACTCACTAACCAAAACCACTCACCACCCATCACCACTCGCCACCACCACCAACCACCACACCCACCACCACCAACCACCACACCCATCACCATGCACCACCACTCATCACTACCGACAACCACCACCCACCTCCACCACCGCCCGTTACCACCAAACCCACCCATCACCCACCAGAACCACCACCCACCACAACCATCACCACCTACCTCCATCACCCATCACCACCTATCTCCATCACCCATCACCACCACCCTCACCCACTTCAATCATCTATCACCACCACCCGCCACCACCACCTATCAGCACCCGCCACGACAAGCACCGTTCACCACCATCATCACCCGCTAACACCACCCCCAACCATCACCACTAAAACCACCATCACCACCTACCTCCACCACCCATCACCACCACCCCCACCCACCTCAATCATCAATTACCACCACCACCAACCACCATCCTCCACCACCAACCACCACCACCACCACCCATCACCACCATCCTTCACCACCACCCACCCAAACCACCACCTGCCACACCCAACACCCGTCACCACCATCACCACCCACCATAACCAGCACCTGCCACCTACCACCACCACCCGCCACCACCATTACCTACCACCCATCACCACCACCAACCACCACCACCCGCCACCACCACTACCTACCACCCACCACCACCAACCACCACACCCACCACCATGCACCACCACTCATCACTACCGACTACCACCACCCACTTCCACCACCACCTGCTACCACCACCCCCACCCATCACCCACAAAAACCAGCACCCGCCACAATCATTACCATCTATTTCCACCACCCATCACCACCTTCTCCACCCACCTCAATCACCCATCACCACCAACCATCACTTACCACCATCACCACCTATCACCACCCATCACCACCCATCACCACCATTCTTCACCACCACCTCCATCCACCACCCGTCACCATTACCTGCCTCCATCATCCCTACCCACCACCCACCAAAACCACCACCCACCCACCTCTACCACTCATCACTACCATCATCCCACTACCCACCATTATTACCACCACCTGCCATTACCACCAACCACTAGCCACCATCCATCACCACTACCACCATTTCCTCCCCCCACCACCTATCACCACCACCCATCACCCACCAAAACCAACATACATTATCACCACCCTCACCACCAACCGCCACCCACCCACCACCACCACCTATCATCTTCACCCATCCCCACCATCCATCACCACCACTTGCTACTGCCACCTTCCACTCACTATAATCACCACCCTACATGTCACCCCCAACAACCTTCACCACCACCACCACCACCTACCACCTACCACCACCAAACATCACTACACACCACCACCACCACCACCTGTGATTATGTGTATATAATCACATGTGATTATTTGTATTTAATCACATATGATTTATATGGACAATATTCTTTTTTGTTCATATAAATCATGTGATTAAATACATATAATCACATGTGATTAGATATAGTTAATCAAATGTGATTAGATATATTTAATCACATATGTCATTATTGCATTCTCGATTCAATAATTATTTTTTGTCAACTTTAATCATATGTGATTAGATATGTATAATCACATGTGATTATATGTATCCAATCACATATGATTTACCTATACAATATTCATTTTTGATTTTTTGTTTCAATAGTTTTTCTCATATATTTAATCACTTATGATTAATGTAGACATAAATTTGTTTGAATGTTCTTGATTCAATAGGTGTTCTCATGTATATAATTACATGTGATTATATATATTTCATCACATATGATTTATTGAAACAAGAACGTGAAAACAAATCTTTTTCACATAAATCGTGTGTGATTAAATACATGAGACCAACTATTTAATTAAAAATGCAAAAATAAATATTGTCCACAAAAATCATATGTGATTAAATACATACAATCACATGTGATTATATGTACCTAATTATATATGATTTATGTGGGCAATATTCATTATTTCTTTCTCAAATCAATAGTTGTACTCATGTACTTAATCACATGTGATTATATGTATCAAATCACATATGATTTATATTGATAATATTTGTTTTCGCATTTTTGATTCAATATTTTCTTATGTATTTAATCGTATGTGATTGTATGTATTTAATCACATATGATTAAGTGGAAAAAGAAAAACTATTGAATCAAAAACGCGAAAATGAATCTTGTGTACAGAAATCATATGTGACTAAATGTATAAGAATAACTATTGAACAAGAATGTGAAAATGAATATTGTCCTTATAAATCATATCTTATTAGATACATATAATCTAATGTAATTAAATACATAAGAACAACAACTGAATTGAGAACGCGGAAATAAATACTTTCCACATAAGTTCTATGTGATTAGATACATATAATCACATGTGATTATATGCATTTAATCACATATGATATATGTGGACAATATTTATCTTTGTGTTCTCGATTCAATAGTTGTTCTCGTGTATATAATCATATGTGATTATACGTATCTAATCACATATGATTTATATATACATCATTATTTTTTGTCCATATAAATCATATGTGATTAGATACATATAATCACATGTGATTATATGTATTTAATAACATGTGATTACTGTTGACAAACAAAAATTACTGAATCGAGAATGTGACAATGAATCTAATCCACATAAATCAAATATGATTGGATACATATAATCACATGTGATTATATGTATATAATCACATATGATTTGAGGTGGACAAGAGTCATTTTTGCCTTCTCGATTCAATAGTTGTGCACATGTACTTTATCACATGCGATTATGCATATAATCACATTTGATAAAATAAATGAGAAAAACTATTGAATCGACAAAGCAAAACTGAATTGTATCCACATAAATCATATGTGATTAGATGTATTTAATCACATATGATTAATTTGGATAAAGATTTGTTTTCGTGTTCTTGGTTCAATATTTGTTATCGTGTATAATTACATGTGATTGTATGTATCTAATCACATGTGATTTATATAGAGAATATTCGTTTTTTTTCAAATAAAATGTATTTAATCACATATGATTAAAGTGAAAAAAAACAATTATTGAATCGAGAACGCAAAAATGAATCTTAGCCACATAAATCATATGTGATTAGATACACATAATCACATATTATTATATGTATCTAATCGCATATGATTTATGTGGACAATATTCATTTTCGTGTTCTCAATTCAATAGTTGTTCTCCTGTATTTAATCACATGTGATTATACGTATCTAATCACATATGATTTATGTGAATAAGATTCAAATTCACATTCTCATTTCAATATTTATTATCATGTATTTAATCATATGTCATTTTAGGTATTTAATCACATACTATACGATTAATATGGACAAAGAACAACTATTTAATCGAAAACACAAAAATGAATCTTATGCATATAAGTCATATGTGATTAGATCATATACTCACATGTGATTTAATACACGAGAACAAATAGCGAGTCAAGGATGCAGAAATGAATCTTATTTCCTTGACTCACTAGAGAACAAACTACAATCTGCATTTCCTTGTTTACTCTACCAGATTAGGGTATCCATGAACAGTAATATAAAACAAGTAATACTTACATAATATGAGGGTTACTGTAACTCACCTCCTTGAACCTGAAAATTAGCTAGAATGAGATAGATGAATCATTTTCTTTCTGAAAACCTAAACATCAGTTATAACATTATTTATCTTGTGCTTTGTTGCATTATTCTTATAAAACTTATGGACATATTTCCTTATTTTTTCTTTGATTCTAGTGTTATGTTTGGGATCTGTTTTCTTACCTTTAAACCCATTGTTAAATTTTGATAAAATAACATTGGTAAATTTCCCCCTTTTATCTTTTTAGGAATATAAAAATCTCGTTCTAATGATTTTTTTTTTATTTTATATTAAATTTACAAGTTAGTAACTTTAAGCTGTCACTTTCTGGACCACTCAACACTCTTGGAATAAATTGTACCAATCTACCACAAATTACATCAGACCATTTATATGTGGGAAACTATACATCCATATCTAACTATAGGCTTTGGAATTTTGGAATTTAGAGTTTTGATGAATTTATTATGATTTTTTGAAGACAATGCATGAAATCTGTGACAACATGGACCAACCTAAGAAGATTTCCAATTTTACCCCTCAAGGATTTGGAATTTCGAAATGTGATTCAAAGTTTGAAGAAACGAGACACACTAATATTTCCAGAAAACTAAGTCTCATGATTTTTAGGTGTTCTTATTGACTTTCATGATTTTTAGAAGTTGGAGGACCAATTTGGGAAAATTGATCATAATAGCTTTTAAATCACTTTCGGTATTCTATTAAGGGCTTAATGGTTAAGCATTAAGTTTATCACTTTTAATATGATTTTTGGTTACTTATTAGGATATTGAGATGTGAAATTTAATTTAACCTAAAGGCCTTAATGCTTGGTGTTGAGTATTTGAGATATTGAAACTGATTTGACATATATGGTTATTTAGGGAAACATCATTAGGGTTAATCATTATATGATTCCCTACGGTGCCTTTACAACAGAAGTTCTTAATCAAGCTCTTCTAAGACATTGGTTTTATTTTAAGGCATAGATTTTATATTTATGGTATATATTTATTGTTCCCTATAAATAATCATTAGGTTAGCTTTTGGTGTAAGCTTTTTACCAGATTAGGGTTTTTCTCTGTACGTTCATATCATATTCAATGTACAGAAAAACCTTTATCAGATTACTTGCATATGATGGTGATTGATTCTTGATTGTTCCTGATATTCCGCATTCATCATCTCAGATTTATTCCCAACAAGTGGTATCAGAGCGGGTTCTTATAGATCTCAGCGATTTTTTAAAAAATCGATCTTGTTTATGGCGTTAGTTTATCTTGAATCTCACCTTGTTCTTCAAGTTTTGTAAGCTTTCTGAAAAGAAAAAAGTCTAATATCTCGTTTTATTGCAAAATCTTGTTCAGATTTGTTATCATCTACTCATTACTTCATCTGATTTGTTCTTGAATCGTATTCTGGAAGAGTGTTGGAAGTAAATTTTCATGTTTATTTGAATTTTCATGTTCAGGTCCACTTTTTCTCTTTAAAATCCATCTCAGGTCTGTTTTCTCTCTCTAAAAACCATCTTATATTCGTTTTCTCTCTCTAGAATCCTTATCAGATCTACTTTAGCTCTCTTCAAGTTCTATCATTTGTTGAAGATCTAATGGATCTTTTATTCTGTAACTCCATTTTAGAACTTGGATTAAAGGTCACTAAACCAATCTATGGTGTCAACAAAAGGACTTTGTTTCAAGTTCTTGGAGATTTTACGTTAAGGGGTGTTACTGAGCTATATAATTCTTTTGTTGATGAGAAAATAAATGAATACTCATGTATTAATGAACGTGAATTACAAAAGAATGAGAAAATAGTAGACCAATTTCGTATTATCTATGGACATTTAGATCGAGATAATAAACAGATATTAGAGATGAAAAGAGCTAAAAAAGAAAAAGAAGAAGTTCATGATGTTCTTGGTGAAGTTCATAATGGTCTTCATGGTTCTGAAGAAAAGACGACTCCAGATGTTCTTGTCGAGGGGGAGTCAAGTGGTTCATGTTTTTCAGAAGTTTTACAATCTGAATCTTTGTGTTCTAATGATGTTCTTGAAGGATTGGTTCCTTACAAAAAACCAATAATTCAAGATGTTCAGATTTATCAAACTCCGATTTTGTTTAAAAGTCTTCAAATGTTCATATTCTGAAAGAAGAAAAGGTTGTTCAGATCCGAAATTTGTTTCTAAAGCCTAGAAATAAGAAAATGAAGAAGAAGAGAAAAAACAAGAGTAAAATAAAGAAGGTTTGGATGCCCAAGGTACAAGTTTCTAATGCTTTTGAAAAAGTTGAGAAAGTTGAAGTCAAGCATGTTCAAAGAAACTTTAATTCTCATTTTTCTTCAGATAAAAATGTTAGAAGTTGGAAGGGAAAGAGAAGGGAATTTGGTTGGTTTAATGAAATTTATGAAAATTTTTGTTTTCCAACTAAAAGTCGGGTATTATTTTCGGAAGATGATAGATTTTCATCAAATAAGTGGATGTGCAAGAAACATACATTCGGCAGTTGATAATAGTATTTTTGGAAATTTGTCAATTATTTCAACTTATTATAACACAATTTCAGGGATTTGATTTTTATATCATGAAATTAGGGATTTAAATTTTGAAATCCTTAATCATTACCTTTTACATACTCTATCTCTTATAAATATAATTGTCACTCTCTTTGTATACACCATTTACATCTCGAGAAAAAGTTCCCCTCCACTATAATCCTGTATTCCAAATAAAAAAACATCAAAGTTATTGAATGTTAGTTATTATTTACTCTGTAGTCTTTAAATCGGTTCATATTTGTGTTTTATCTAATTTGTATTAAAAAAATGAAAACTTTGTTGGTATTCCTCTTAAAATAAAAAATAAAAAACTACTCAACGTTACAACATTTTACTTTCATTGGTTTCCCTGTAACCAGTAAATATCATCATTATGTTATTTTTTAGAAGGGAACATTCCCTTTAATGGCAATATACTTTAAAACTTTTTTTCTGTTTACTTGATAATTTTTTTCTATCATATTGACGAATCCTACTTTTTTTCATTTTAAACCATTTAAATCTTATGATTACACCATTGTACTTTAAAATGTTTTTTAGTTTAATATTAATGGAACATTCCTTTAATGACAATGTACTTTCATTGGTTTCTATGTAACCTTTAAATATCATAAATATGATATTTTTTAAAAAGGGAACATTCCTCTTTATAAGAGATAACCTCTAAATATCATAAATATGATATTTTTTTAAAAAGGGAACATTCCTCTTTATAAGAGATATCACACAGAATCATGGTGTAAATTTATTTTAATAGGGTCTATTTACGAGTATTTATCTTTATATGGATCAATTTTGAAAATATATTATCAAATACTTTATGTAATTCACTATAGTTTGAATATTTGTATTGACAATGAGCATTGCTTCAAATTTTAAAATGTAGTGACCATTTATGTAATCTAGATACAAGATTTGAATAATTATATTTTATAGAAACCAACTTCTATTGTTGTGTTCTTATTGTCTATTATTTATAATATTTATGTTCATTATTTTAAACATGGAATATTTATGTTTTCATATTTCAAAGACATTTTCTTTTAACTTTTTTAACAGGGACCATCTATGTTCGGTTATAAATTATATCAAGAAACTCATAATTAAAACCACGTAATTATAACTATTGTCTTTCTATATTTGTATATCTCTTCTTTTAGCCTACTCTACAATGACCTTTAACATATAAAAATAATGAGAAAAGATCACGAAGATAAATATGAAGAATGTTCAATACATGAAAAGTACATATTTATATGCTAGAATTCTGTAACCATACTTTTCTCTAAAATGAGCACAAGTAGCTCTTCCTTTCCAACTTAATTTTGATAGATTTTCATTAGAACTTTAAAATATGGTTATTGTTCTAATGAAACCACAAAGTGACTTTTAATTTAAAATGTTTATTAAAATGATGTAGATAATAGATATATACATATTTGTCATGTCAAAATCATCAAATAAACTTTTCTTAACATTTGTTTTACCGCTTTTATATTTGTATGGCATGTTATGTTCACATACTTTATCTTCAAGTAACGTTAGTGTAATCTATGCTTCTGTTATTCCTTTTTTTGCATAATCCCTACTCTAATAAAAGAGTACTCATTTTGCCACGTGGCTTCTCATGGTGCCTCCCTCAAGCTTTTTTCCCGCCCAATCTCTCAATGTAGATTTCCATAAATGCCCTTTGATACATAAAACGTCCATATGCCACCCCATACGTTTCCTACTTCCTGAATTATTGCAACAAACAATTAAATTTTTACCATTATCATGTTGTTTTTTTTTAAATTTAAGATCCTTATATAAATAAAAATAGTACGTAATCATAAACTAAATCTATTGATCTATACATACTACTATAATTATGAAAAAAAATTCAAGTTATTACTAAATTTAACATAGTATTTACTTGCATATAATCAAATGATTTAAATGGTTTAAAATTAAAAATCTCTTATAAAAACGTGAAGACTAATTATTTCATCTTTGCCAGAATATTTACCTTCATATATCCTGTCAAATGGTATTTACCATTCTATACCTGTTCAATATTAAAACTCGATCGATGAGTCATTGAAACCCCCAATCATTATTAATTTAAAATCTCTATACATTCGGCAGTTGATAATAGTATTTTCGGAAATTTGTCAATTATTTCAACTTATTATAACACAATTTCAGGGATTTGATTTTTATATCATGAAATTAGGGATTTAAATTTTGAAATCTTTAATCATTACCTTTTACATACTCTATCTCTTATAAATATAATTGTCGCTCTCTTTGTATACATCGTTTACATCTCGAGAAAAAGTTCCCCTCCACTATAATCCTATATTCCAAATAAAAAAAACATCAAAGTTATTGAATGTTAGTTATTATTTACTCTGTAGTCTTTAAATCGGTTCATATTTGTGTTTTATCTAATTTGTATTAAAAAATGAAAACTTTGTTGGTATTCCTCTTAAACTAAAAAAAACTACTCAACATTACAACATTTACTTTCATTGGTTTCCCTGTAACCAGTAAATATCATCATTATGTTATTTTTTAAAAGGGAACATTCCCTTTAATGGCAATATACTTTAAAACTTTTTTCTGTTTACTTGATAATTTTTTCTATCATATTGATGAATCCTACTTTTTTTCATTTTAAACCATTTAAATCTTATGATTACACCATTGTACTTTAAAATGTTTTTTTGTTTAATATTAATGGAACATTCCTTTAATGACAATGTACTTTCATTGGTTTCTATGTAACCTCTAAATATCATAAATATGATATTTTTTAAAAAGGGAACATTCCTCTTTATAAGAGATAACCTCTAAATATCATAAATATGATATTTTTTTAAAAAGGTAACATTCCTCTTTATAAGAGATATCACACAGAATCATGGTGTAAATTTATTTTAATAGGGTCTATTTATGAGTATTTATCTTTATATGGATCAATTTTGAAAATATATTATCAAATACTTTATGTAATTCACTATAGTTTGAATATTTGTATTGACAAGGAGCATTGCTTCAAATTTTAAAATGTAGTGACCATTTATGTAATCTAGATACAAGATTTGAATAATTACATTTAATAGAAATCAACTTCTATTGTTGTGTTCTTATTGTCTATTATTTATAATATTTATGTTCATTATTTTAAACATGGAATATTTATGTTTTCATATTTCAAAGACATTTTCTTTTAACTTTTTTAACAGGGACCATCTATGTGCGGTTATAAATTATATCAAGGAACTCATAATTAAAACCACGTAATTATAATTATTGTCTTTCTATATTTGTATATCTCTTCTTTTAGCCTACTCTACAATGACCTTTAACATATAAAAATAATGAGAAAATATCACGAAGATAAATATGAAGAATGTTCAATACATGAAAAGTACATATTTATATGCTAGAATTCTGTAACCATACTTTTCTCTAAAATGAGCACAAGTAGCTCTTCCTTGCCAACTTAATTTTGATAGATTTTCATTAGAACTTTAAAATATGGTTATTGTTCTAATGAAACCACAAAGTGACTTTTAATTTAAAATGTTTATTAAAATGATATAGATAATAGATATATACATATTTGTCATGTCAAAATCATCAAATAAACTTTTCTTAACATTTGTTTTACCGTTTTTATATTTGTATGGCATGTTATGTTCACATACTTTATCTTCAAGTAACGTTAGTGTAATCTATGCTTCTGTTATTCCTTTTTTTGTTTGAAATTAAATAATTCATTGTACTTCCTTTTTTTAAGTATTACAACTTGTATTTTTCAATTATAGATAATGTTTTTTTTCTTAAACCGTGGTTTCTACGGGTTTTAACCTAGTTTAAGTATATATGTCTCATATAAGGATGGCTTTCAACGTATAATTGTTAACTTATATAAACATAGGTCCATATCTAATGGTGATTTAGTGTGGCTAGGTTACAATGTGGTTTCACTTATACATGATTAAGATTTATATTTTTATTGACCCGAAATAACCGGTTGTTACATACTTGCATAAAGTCCACAACTACCAGATGTTGCATGTTGTGGTGCATTCCTAATAATTTAAATCTAGCAGGAAATGGTAAACTTATATTAAAAGTAGAACACTAATATGACAATCCATCAATGCATTGTATGAATTTGTAGGATGAAGCATAAAAGGTAAGGATATAAGGTTTCAAAATTTTATTTTGACTATTGAACTACTATATGTAGTTAACTCGTTGGATCCATTGAGATTCAACTCACAAACTAATATCGAATTCTATTATGTAGTTTACCAAATCTAAAATAAGGGGGAAAAAATACAATTATGGCGTGAAATTCGTTACGTTCTCAATATTATATGCAATCATATCTCATTAATTTCCACTTAAAGTTCACCAGCTTGAGAATGACATGCATAGGATACCCACTCTATAGAGCTAACAATAAAAAGCGCAAAAAGTTTTGGTCAAAATGCCAAAGAGGAGACGAAATAAACAACCGAAGCGACGCCAAGTGCTTTCAACGTAGTCATCATGGGCATCTTTCCTTTGTCGCTCCTCAACAACATGGCTTCATATATTGGCCAACTATTTATCACTCCAAACCCAGCTATGAATAATTGTGCAAATAATTCTTCAAATCCACCGTTCTTAAGAACTTGTATTGTACCCATCAAGAAAGCTAACAAGTTGACAACTGCTGCTATTGAAATCGTCAAGAATAATGGTGATTCTACCCCAAATTCAAACAAACCTGCCTCGTAACGCTTCTTTAGCTCATCATCTAAAACCTTGCTTGTAACATTGAATTCTATCGTTGACAAACCAAGAGACTTGAGCACCCAATCGACCATTGAAAATGGGTAACTCGAACATCCCAAAGCCAACCACATTCGTGTACTATTCCTCCATTTTACAAACGTTCCTCCAGCCACCAGAAATTCAAAAAGACTTTTTCCATATGCTCCAAGGAAAAGAAACGCATATAATGGAAACCAAGTGTCTGAAACCTGTATATATATCACCAAATTTGCCTTTATTAGACTCGTTAATCAACAAAATCTTTACCGAGTGAAAGAATGAATGAGTTTACACACACCTTCGGGAATATTGAGTACGAGTTTAGAAGAGCTAGTTGGGGTAAGAACGCGTAGATGACGATTGGAATAGCCCAAAAAGGTCGAAAGTTGTAGTGTGCGTAGCATAAGGCATGAATAGGATTCATATACTTAAACCCATATGTTATCGGATTGTGTTTGGACGTTACCATTTCGAGAAATCCTACAAACCATCTTTTTGATTGGAGTAGGAGATCACTAAGCGCCATTGGGGAATTCCCGAGGAACGATGGTCTTTCTGGGTCACAGAAAACAGACGTCCATCCTTGACATTGCAGTCTGAAGCTCGTATAAATGTCCTCCACCAATGAACCATACCTAAATCCCATCTGCAAAACAGCAAAAGTCGCGGACTTGCTATGAGAATCCAAAAAAAAAACGAAATCAAAGGAAACCACTTTATAAATCGTACCTCTAAACCCCATTTGGTGTTTTCCTCATACTGACAACCTGCAACACGGTGTGCTACTGCTAATATATCGTCAGATTTCATCGATTTATTTCCAAGACAATGTGTTTTTGCTTGTTTGATGTCAGAAGGACCAATAGAAGCTGGACTTCCGAGTAGAGCTTGTCGTTTGAAGAAGCCACCACTCCCTATAAACATCGTCCCACAAATACCATCCATTCCCATAGGAATCGTTCGTATCTCAGGCAAATGTTCAGCACCATAAGTGTCGACCTTGTTAATGTCATGGAAGCATTGAGGAAATTGAACGAGTGCAAGATTTGGGTCAACTTTAGGATCCAAGAAATGACATAAAGTATAAAGTGCTGTTTTTGGGTTGTTTGAGTACATATCACAATCTAAGACTAAGAAGATTGGTGCATCTGTTAATGTCGCGGACACACGAATCTACAAAAAAAAATGTACATATTAAAATAATGATCGATATTAGTTGAAGAAAAAGTGTAGGAGATAAGTGAAACGTACTACACTGTTTAGGGCTCCACCCTTAAAATTATGATGCACAGACTTATTTTTCTCTCGTGAAACATAGATAAGATTCGGCAATGGATGGTCTGTAATGTCTTTGTCTTCATTACTTTCTAACAAAACCTGTTTTTTAAGAAAGAAAATGTTTAAACAAATACGTCTTGCTTTTGTTATCATATTGAAATCAAAATTTTGTTTATATTGTATCTTGATTTATGAATAGGGTCAAGAAATTAAACCTCAACCACTGCAGGATGATTTTGTGGTGTGAATGTGGGTGTCCATTTATCAAGAGCTTTCAACCAACGTTCATCGGTGATTAGATCAGGACTAACGGTTCCACTGTCAACGACCTTCTCAATTTTGGCTTTCATGGTCTCATACATCACCTTCATCAACACAAGAAAAAAATTAGTTTATTTCTCAAGATACTACAATAATTAGTAAAAGATATGGTTCTTGTTACATTGACAATGAGATTTCATTTCTTTTAGGTTCTTATCATATAGCTAGTGGTGGATTCAGAATAAAATGTGAAAAGTAATTACACTACACGGAAAAATTTCTCAAAAGATTTCCACCACCCCTAAAAAATTGAGGGGTTGTATGGGCTATCCCGTGATCCTTGGTAGATCCACCCCTATTATCAAAGCACTTGTAACCACACCACAATATTATTACACGGTATAGAATTTTCATGGTGTGGTATGAATTGTGCGGTTTGCAGTTTTTAACTACAAAATCACATTTCAAACACACATGCCGCATCTAAAAACGATATATGTTGATTATTCTTAGTTAACCATTTTATGTTTAGATGAAAAATAGTGAAATTTCAAGGCATAGAGGAAAAGTTAAGGCAATGGGTGTTTTTTTGACAAATTAACCGTGCTAGAGTATTTTAATCTTAAAGTCAACTCAATATGATTTCGAAAGAAAGAGCCAATTATTTACATCTTTGTGCTTTGCCTTTTAACTAAAAACAGTTATTTTCTAGGTCTTAATAAATATGGAAGTTGGAAGCGACGCAAACACAATGTGCTGATGGCTGAAAATCCGAATCTAATAGGTACTTTTTTGTTCATTATATAAGCTAGGATTTTATCCATCTAAGCTGGAGGCTTAATTTATTTATCTAAATAAGCTAGGATTTTAAACTTTAAAGTTTATAAGTAAATATGGAAATGTGTAATCTCAATCTTAAATTCGATTATGAAATTATATTTCAATACGGGAACTGATTTGTACATAACATTTTTTTTCCGTTACAACAATTTATGTTTTAAAGTGTTGTATTGTACAATTCTATAATGCATGAATTGTTGTTTATGGTAAAAAAATTGTTATGTACGAATCACCTCTCATTTCATTATGATTTCTCTTGTTATTTAGTAAGTAATCATCGGGTTTCTATATATATTGTGGTTATCGGGTATTCCTTTTATGATATTAATAATTCAAAATTTATTAGTTGGAACTGATATTACCTAAAACTCATTTGCAACCACATGACATCAAAAAGATGTTTTGATTTTTGAATAATTTCAATTTCTAATTACATCAAGTTTAATCTAAAAAATATTGCATTAATATATTTATCACCATAAAAAATTTATAATATCTAAATTTCATGATAAAGTAATAAATACTAAACATAAACATTAAAAACAATATTAGAAATTACATAACAAAAGTTTCTTCTTATACTATAACATTAAATATTTTAATATAATTTTGAAATTATATATTAATAATAAAAATACAAGTACAATAAAAATATAAATGGTTTAGGGGCGGGGCGGGTATGGATATGAAATTTGTTCAATTAAACCATTTTGAGAGGTTTGGTATGGTCTAAAATAATTCTACGTATATAACATAAAGTAAGACTTAATAATTATACATAAAGACTATTAACGTACACTCTTCAATCATGGCCTATTAAAAAAGCAACCATGCTTTTCTAGGATATGATATTTGTAGCGGATAGGCGACAGAATATTTAAATAATAAAATGAAAGAAAATGGATTTCACTTTATATAAGTCCACTATTTTTCAGTTACGTGTAGACTTGCCAATTGGGCAAATTTGATCCAAACCTTTTTAATAACTTTTAAAATCTGATCCAAACTCGTTCTATAATTAGCAGGGTTTTGAATAATTAAATTCATACTCTTATTCACAGAATCAATGGATATCTAAACTCGTCCCGTAACCCATAAGCTTTTTGAATTATCAAACATATTTTACTTAATTCATAAAATAATATTTCTTAAATTAAACAAATGTTGATTTAGAAAACACATTACGCACTCGAGGACTTCTGATTGAAATTAAAAATCACTAGTGTAGTAACTTATAATTTATTTTTTACTGTCAATTGTAGTGATAAAGAATAGCAATGACAAAGTATCTTTCAGTTGGTTGAATGAATTTATTGATTTATTAATGAAATATGATGATTTCTTGATGAAATATAAATGAAATGACATCATAATTTTTAATAGAAGACTAGAAGTCTAGAAGTTGACTGCTTGATTCTTATGTATAAATAGTTTGGACTTTGGTATTTTCTCTTTGGACTTTCTATTGGAATTAAAATTAAACTTTAACCAATATAAAATATAAACCAATAATTCAAAAACTATACGTGGCGGGTTATAATTGGAGCGGATCAGTGATGATCTATACCCGACCCTTTTAATAAAATGGTTAGCGGGTATGGGTCGTTAACGGGTAAACAAATCAAAAACTATGTTCCAAACTCATATAATTCTAAAGGGTTTGGATCGGATCAGAGTCAAAACTCGCTCCATTACCAGGCCTAGTTATGCACGAGAGAAAAACATGTACAAGAGAAATCAAATCGTAATTCAAAAGAGAAGGGAGGATAATAATTAATAACGCACCTTGATTTGATATGCTTCAGGGAAGAAAAATGAATCACTTCCGAAGTAAACTTCTGGAGACCTGTCCATTATATCGTACTTCCTGCAATATGGCAACCAATGTTTTGCAAACTTGGCAGCCTCCATGAACGCAAACAGAGTAAGCTGTGACCCTCCGTCGTCCGACACATATACCGACAACTTTTCCGTTGGATATTCATAAGCCATCACAGACAAGGCGGTGTTAATCACCCTGACTGGTGGTTCCCTGAAAGGATCTGCCGTACAAACCACCACATCCAGCCCCGGGTAATCGCTCTCTTTTACCACCTTTGTCAGGTTCTCCGGGAAAACCTTTCGCTGGATCGGATTCAGGAGATAAGCCTGCCATGTTGCCCATACCAATGCTAACACAACATCTGCTAGCAGTAGGAAAATGGTGGTGAAGGAAGGATGGTAAACTAGGTTATAACAATGGCGATATACGAGTGCAAAAATGGCAGCTGTGTAAACGAGGGTGTAAGCTCGATTGAACCATCTTTCCGGGGAGGGTTTCCGAGTGTTAAGGGGTGCTTCCAACATGGCGGCTTTAGTGGGGTTTTTCGTTTTCTGTTTCGGAGTTGCAAGTATAAAAAGGTGTTGGGGTTGGTATTTATGATAGTGGATTGCATATCTTGATTTTATTTATTTTATTTAGATTTGTACATGATAAGTGTCCATACGATTAAAAAATTATTTAATATTGTACGTCCACATCGTTCTTCATAATTGTTTCAAGACTTATAATTTATAAACATGTTTTTTTTCGTATACTCCGAAAATATAAAAATACATCTTTTAGTTGCTAATAAAAGGAACTAAATACTAAGTAAATTGTCAACGATCAAAAAGGATAGATTCTCGACACAAATTTCAAAATGCCATCTTTCCATTTCCATTTTCTGACACTAATTTTAAATGCCATCTTTCCACTTTCATTTTTAAATTATGTAAGAGTTATTACACAGATTATATTACACTTTATTAAGATTACATAGATCTTATTCAATTTTATATTTATTTTTTTTTGGGATAAAATTGCAAGAATTGCCTTTATGTTTTGAAAATTGTCATTTTGGTCTAAACATGTTTAGACTAACATCAGTGATCCAAAATGTTTGATTTTGTTGCGAGTTTTGATCTAAATTTTAAAAAACGTTTTATAAAGACATATTTGTCCTTAGTATTTTCTTTTTTTTTAATTTTTGTATTATAGAAATAAAAAATACCCATCTCTCTCTCTCTCTCTCTCTCTCTCTCTCTCTCTCTCTCTCTCTCTCTCTCTCTCTCTCTATATATATATATATATATATATATATATATATATATATATATATATATATATATATATATATATATATATATATATTGATATTTGAGTTCCATTGAAGACCTTTGTCTTCTTCCTCGCTTCAATCATCAGAGCTCTATCACCCCAAAAAAAATTGTAAAAACTCATCACCATCTTTGTATCTATTAGAAATCTGGGGTATAGAAAGACTTGAAAATTTTAAGAATTGTGGTATCACTTTCAAATTAAAATATTTGAGTGGTACTCCCAATCTTTAATCGGATAAGATTCAAAAATTGAGAGCAAGAACAGAAAATCTAATTGTTATGAATTTTAAATGTACCATCAAATGAAGACCAAAATTAGTTAAATACATTTCCCATCAGAAAACTGTCACAAGACAATTGTATGTTTGAAAAACTGTCACAAAAAACAGTTTGATATCTGAAAATTGTCACTAATTCGGGTTCTTTCTATAAGGGTCAAAACAAAGTCAAAAACATGGTTTATTTCCAAAAATTCAGATTTTGACCCCAGCCAGGGGCTCTGCCCCTTGAACCCCGCTCACAGGGGCGCTGCTCCCGGACCCACATTCGTTTAGAGGTTTCACCCCTAAATGACAGTGTACTTTAAATCTTTAATAAACTTAAACAAATGTGCACTATGCACCTTCCTTACTTGTTTAATATTCATCAAGATTGATTTTGGTGAACAAATCAATCCATTACATTGAAATACACATTGATGATACAAAGTCACCAACGGTATCTGCAACTTCAATCACAAAATCTCTCACGCACACCTCCACTGTAACACAAAATCAGGGGACGGTTTTATAGTGGGAGTTCCATCCACATCTCCGGTTAAACGAACCGTTAATTTCCAAAAAAATGTAATATAGGCTCCATTCAAACCAAAAAATATGAAATGATTTCCATTCAAACTTGTTAAACAAACCAATGATCTCCCATATATTGAACAACCCCCCCCCCCCCCCCCCCCCCCCCCCGAAAATTCAAACTCGACACAAGGGAAAAAACAAGAAATTTTCTAACAAACTAAATCGGACATCCAAGAATGATCTAACCTTTCAATTTCCTGATTGTGTACATACTTGTGTGTTCGTCACAATAAACCCAAATAATCTAAAGCCTATATTGTGTGTTAATCACAACAAACCCAAAAAAAATAAAAACATGTAAAAGCATAATGGAAGCTTTTAAGAACCACAAAATTTTTTATTGTGTGTTCATCGGAGATTTGATTGTGTGTTCATCCTAGAAAACTCAAAAGCTTCGATTATGTGGCCATTGAAGCTTCGACATTATCAATTGTGTCACAAGTGATATATATCCACTACTTCATCTAACAATGGGGCAAAGAGCTAGTGGGTTAATTCTATAACCAAAAATGATGAACAAGATAATTATAGATGAACCCTAAAATCTGAAACCAAAATGTATATATATATATATATATATATATATATATATATATATATATATATATATATATATTGTAGCACCCGATTCCTGATACGTAAATCTTATTTCAGTATTTCCCTTCTTTTAGCCTTGGACTCGGCGAGTCATAGGTCCGACTCGCCGAGTGGATGCGGGACCCGGGACACGTTTAAGTTGGCGACTCGGCGAGTCCATATCCTGGACTCGGCGAGTCACAGTTGTTGGATGAAACCCTAAGTTTCAGGGGTTTGCACCCTATTTAAACGACTTATTCGCCCCAACCTCGCCCCCATTCACCCTCAGAGCCCTGTATCTCTCCCTAGCCTTGCTTCCTTGTGAGTTTGAAGTGTTTTTGTGGTGTTCTTGAAGTTTTTGAGGGAAAAGAAGAGGGAATCAAGAAGAGGAGAAGGAGGCCAAGCATCTATGTGTCATTCCAACGTTTCCCCTAAGGTATAGCTCATTTCCCCTCTGTTTTTAAGCTTATTGTCCCTTATAGCTCCATTAAAGTCCTTTTTGAGCTATTTCCAAGATTATGTATGCTTGAGGGTTTGTAATAAGTCGATTGGCCTCTAGATCTAGGCAAGATTGAGCTCCAGGAGCTCAGATCTGTTAGCTTTATGGTCCCATGTTGCTTGTCCACCCTAGATCTACCCTTTTGAGGCATTTTGAGCCCTAAAATCCATATTGGTGAATATCTACACGTAAAGTTGGAAACTTTACGTGTGATTCGTGTCCTAAAAGTCCAGATCTGTGAATGGCATGGACTGCAATCGAGCAACTATGTGTATTTAGTGGGTGCATGCCAACGACTCGGCGAGTCGTTCATGTGACTCGGCGAGTCTGTTCGCGAGTCTCCGAGTTTGTCCCCTTTTCGTAGTGTCGAGTGAGAAGTGAGTCACGGGGTGTGACTCAGTGAGTCAGAAGCTGAACTCATCTATGGAGGTACTCGGCGAGTCAATGCCCTGACTCGGCGAGTTCAAGGCAATCTCCTTAGATTAAGAACAGACTCGGCGAGTCTTAGCATAAGTGTTTGTCGGATGAAGATGAACTCGACGAGTTGTTCATACAACTCGGCGAGTAGAATGAAGGACTTGAATATCAGTTTAGAAGGCAAACACGCCGAGTCGTCGCCTAACTCGACGAGTAGGAACAGGATTCAGGACAATCGTTTGGGTAGGGACTCGGCGAGTTGGAAAGCCAACTCGGCGAGTCGGGTCAACTGAAAGTTGACTCTGACTTTGACTTAGGGCATGATTAGGGGTAAAATGGTTATTTTACCCAAAGGACAGTTAGCAGTGTTTGATTGAGTATGTGGTGGGAATTGCAGCCGGAGGATTTCCGGAGCAGCAGCAGCAGCAGTAGACAGTCAGTTCCCGATCAGATCAGCAGCTACTTCGAGGTGAGTTACCTTCCAGTAGCGGTGGGTCTACGGCCACAAAGCCGGCCCACCAGTAGGAGTCGTATGTTGGATGATTGTCTTTGTGATGTCATCTAGGTTTGCTACTACCTGATATGTTATGTGCTAGCATGATATGTTATATGAGATAGAAGTAGAAATCGGTTGATAGGACCGAAGGGTAGTCAGACACCCCAGAAACGTCTAACAGTACGTGATGATATGTTTGCATGCTGGCTTGTTATGTTATATGCGATAAAGGTAGTAAGAGGGGACTAGTCCCCGAGGATCGGTTATTAGGACCGATGGGTAGTCAGCACCCCAGAATGGCTTGACACGGGTAGTCAGCACCCCAGAATGGCTTGACACGGGTAGGACGGCACCCCAGAATGGCCGTACCGGGTAGTCAGGCACCCCAGAATGGCCTGACAGTATGTTATGTTATGTGCTTGTATGGTATGTGGTACGGTGGGGGAACTCACTAAGCTTTGTGCTTACAGTTTTCAGTTTTGGTTTCAGGTACCTCCTCAGCTAGGGGAAAGGAGCCGGCGCGGTAGCAGCATGTCACACACACACACTCTCTGGTTTCCGCATTTACGAGATTCTCTGGGATTTATACTCTGATATTTGATTGGCTGTATGATTTGGCTTTTAGACATGGTTTATGTTGTGTCATGGTTTGATCAAACAATGTTTTTAATTATTAATGTTTTCTAAAGTAATGTTTTAAAACGAAATTTTTGGACGTGAAAATTGGGTCGTTACAAGTTGGTATCAGAGCCCTGGTTTGAGGGATTCGGACACACCTTCGGGAGTGTCTGAACTCAAATCGAGGGATTAAAAGATTTTCTAAAAGAAAATGTTTTCTAAAAAAATTGAGAAAAGAGTTTCGAGAAAGAATGAAGTGTGTGATGTGCGCGACCGGCCGAGCTCAAGTAAGTATTCCCCAAAGTACCCATACAAGTTTATGTTATGTTTATCAGCTTTTGTAGAACAGCATGCTAGAATAGGACTAAGGATCTAGGAGTGATGCCTTATGTGCCTGTTTTATGTGTTTCAGTTGTATGAAAATTTCATGCTAGATATTGAGTAGACAGTAAGTAGGATAGCCTGATTAGGTTATGCCTGATGGTATGAGTTTAGCACTTTATGCTAGCTCAGTTCCTGTAAGCAGATAGAGTTGATTGAGATTGTTACCTTTGTCTGAATGTTGCTTGCTTCGTGCTACACAGAACTCTGAATAATGGAAGTTAGCCATTAAGCGAGTGCATCACGTCACATGTGTTCAGGGTTGAATAAACTTAGAGTGTCGGATTTGATCCTACTGCGCAGCTCTTGTTTGAGTCCAACCGTTGTAGGGACGATTCGGGTACTCGAAGGATTATATGATCCACGTCACATGTGATGGTATTCGGGTAATGGCTAATTGGTATTACAAGGAGGCCTGCAGCAGCTAAGGACTGGATAGAGTAGAATCAGAGATTTCCCTAGGGCAAGCCTAGGATGAGTATAGCAGCGATCAGCAGTTGTGAAAGGGGTCTGGTGGAGTCGAGGCATTCCGTGAAGAAGGTACGGATAGATGTGGAAGGTAGTATGGGCCCGTACTACTGAAAGCAGAGGGTCCGTACCCGAACCAAGGAAGGCCAAGATAAGACCAGGGAACTTGTAAGTTGCGGTGATCCCTCAGGAAGTATCAATATCTCTAATGTTTGTTGAGATGTATTGCAGAATGGTGGTACTTCGATCGAGGCCGGTAGATGGCGGTTTAGGAGAGGGGTCAGGTTCGGGATCAGGTTCCGAGCTGGTTGATGAGGGACTACGCGAGTTCATCGCGTCAGAGATCACCAGAGGCATCCTTGAGTCGACCCCCATTCTCTTTGGGTCGATCAAGGAAGGGATCATGGAGTTGATGGAGGATCGCCTTCGGGCATTCCGGAGTGATATGGCATCTAGCTAGTCGGGATCTCGCACACTGTCCTTCAAGGACTTCAGGGGCAGTGGTGCGTCGGATTTCCATGGGGTGAAGGACCCCATTGCTGCCAGGCGATGGATTGCAGACATTGAGTCTGCACAGTTGACTAGCTTCTGCCCCAAGGGGTCGAAGGTGAGGTATGCAGCAGGGTGTTTACGGGACCGAGCCCGGGATTGGTGGGAGTCAGTGGGCAACTTGTTGGGAGCCTTAGCTATCGAGGCTATGACCTGGTCGGACTTTGTGACCGGGTTTAGGGCAGAGTTTGTGCCGGCTGTCGAGCTTCAGCAGCTGGCCAGGGAGTTTCTAGACATGAGACAGACGACAGAGACTGTGGCGGAGATCACCGCCAAGTTCCGGGAGAGGGCTTTGTTGGTGCCCCAGTATGCTGGTGACGAGGACATGAGGAGGACTCGTTATCATGATATGCTACGAGCTGACATCCAGGAGCATGTTAGCTTTTCGGCTTGCCCTACCTTGGACTCGATGATTGCCAAGGCGAGGGAGAGGGAGATAGATTTGGAGCACATCCGGAAACGGAAATCAGAGGAGGGTCAGACAGGAGGGGCTTCGGGGAAGAAGCCCAAGGGATCATATGGTAGGCCGAAAGGCCAGTCAGGACCAGGCCGCTGCAGGAAATGCGGCAGGCCGCACGAGGGGGCGTGCAGGATAGGATCATCAGGCTTCTACAAGTGCGACAAGTCTGGGCACATTAGCAGGGATTGCACTGCTCCGGCAGCAGTTATTCAGACATCAAAGTTGTTGTGTTTCCACTGCAACCAGAGGGGCCACAAGAAGGCCAATTGCCCCCAGTTGACAGTTTCAGCGCCGGTGAAGGCGCCAACTCCAGCGACCCTGCGGATCACGGATGGCCGGCAGGGCAAGGCAGAGGCTCCAGTGGTGAGGAGCCGAGCATTTCAGCTGACTACCGAGGAGGCACGCGTCGCACCCGATGTGGTGACGGGTATGATTCTTTCCCTCTATCTTATTTTTATGATGTTATGTTATTGATATGTGCTTCGTAGGTATATGTATGCATTAGGATTGTTCCATGTGAACAGCCTTCCAGTTCAGGTGTTGTTCGACTCGGGTGCGTCCCGATCATTTGTTTCCCTTGCGCTTAGCAAGAAGTTTCATGAGTCATCGGGCGAGTTAGATTGCCCTTTGGAGGTGGAGATTGCTGATGATCGATCGGTGCAAGCATCAATGGTATTTCGAGATTGCGTGTTGCGTTTGTTTGAGGAGTGCTACTTGGTAGATTTGGTTCTCATTCCGTTGCGTGGAAACAAGGTGATTATAGGCATGGATTGGCTGAGCCCTAATGGGGTGGTGATAGATTGCGCGCAGCAGCTAGTGCGGGTCAGGACCCCAAGCGGGGGAGAGTTAGTGATTCATGGCGAGAGGCCGCAGTGTGGACCTACTTTATGTTCACCAGCGAGGGCTAGGCGCTACCTTCTGCAGGGATGCGCAGGATATGACGCGTATGTGATGGATACCCGGGAGACGGGTAAGGCGACAGTGAGCGAGGTTTCGGTGGTTTGAGACTTTGCAGATGTTTTCCCGGAGGAGCTTCCTGGGATACCTCCGGAGCGACAGGTGGAGTTCAGGATTGACCTTGTTCCTGGTGCGGCTCCGATAGCCAAGGCGCCGTATCGGTTGGCTCCTCCCGAGATGCAGGAGTTGTCTACGCAGCTGCAGGAGCTGCTAGACAAGGGATTTATTCGTCCGAGCAGTTCGCCCTGGGGAGCCCCGATTCTGTTTGTGAAAAAGAAGGACGGGTCGCATCGGATGTGTATAGATTACCGGGAGCTGAACAAGTTAACGGTGAAGAACCGTTACCCGCTCCCGAGGATTGATGACCTCTTTGACCAGCTTCATGGGGCATCTTGGTTCTCCAAGATTGATTTGCATTCGGGTTATCATCAGATGAGGGTCAAGGAGGTGGATATGCAGAAGACCGCGTTTCGGACGCGCTAAGGCCATTATGAGTTTGTGGTGATGCCGTTTGGGCTCACCAATGCTCCTGCCACATTCATGGACCTCATGAACCGCGTATGCAGACCGATGTTGGATCGGTCTGTGATAGTCTTTATCGGTGACATCTTGGTTTATTCCAAGACACTGGAGGAACATGAGGAGCATCTGAGAGAGGTGTTGGAGACCCTGAGGAGGGAGAGCTTGTATGCCAAGTTCTCCAAGTGTGAGTTTTGGTTGCGCGAGGTGCAGTTTCTCGGACACCTTATCAACCAGGACGGGATTCTGGTCGATCCGGCCAAGGTCGAGGCCGTAATGAGATGGGAGGTTCCAAAGTCTCCATCTGAGATTCGGAGTTTCCTGGGATTAGCAGGCTACTATCGGAGATTTATTCAGGATTTCTCCAAGATAGTCGTACCCCTGACGCGGCTGACGAAGAAAGTCGTGGTCTTTCGGTGGGGACCTAAGCAGCAGGCTGCGTTTGAGACGCTGAGACAGAGACTGTGCGAGGCGCCGATCTTAGCCCTGCCAGAGGGTGTGGAGGATTTTGTGGTATACTGTGACGCGCCCATTTCTGGGTTGGGCGCGGTACTGATGCAGAGGGGGCATGTCATTGCCTACGCTTCGAGGCAGCTCAAGCCTCACGAGGCGAACTACCCGACGCTTGATTTGAAGTTGGGGGCGGTGGTTTTTTCCCTCAAGATTTGGCGGCATTACCTCTACGGGGTTCGGTGTACCATCTACACGGACCACAAGAGTTTGAGGTACCTCATGGATCAGCCGAATCTGAATATGAGGCAACGTCGGTGGTTGGACGTGGTAAAGGATTATGATTGCGAGATCCTCTACCACCCGGGGAAGGCCAATGTGGTGGCCGATGCGCTTAGCCGCAAGGCGGCGCCGATCAGGGACGTTTGCATGAGGATGACCGTGGTGACTCCCCTGTTGGAGCAGATTCGAGGGGCCCAACAGGAGGCTATCAACGAGGAGCATCGGAAGAGTGAGCGTGTTGTGGGTCAGGTTTCCTCCTTTGATTATGATCACCGAGGACTTTTGACACTACACCGTAGGGTGTGGGTACCGTATCACGGAGGCGTGCGCCAGATTTTGATGGAGGAGGCGCACAAGTCCCGATTCTCTATTCATCCCGGGGCGACGAGGATGTATAGGGATCTTCGTCTAGATTGTTGGTGGCCCTGCATGAAGCGGGATGTGGCATGGTACGTTGAGCGCTGCTTGACCTGCAGGAAGGTCAAGGCCGAACATCAGAGGCCGCATGGAAAGATGCAGCCGTTGGACATTCCACTGTGGAAATGGAAGGATATCACGATGGACTTTATCACGAAACTTCCTAGGACCGCACGTGGAGTGGATTCGATTTGGGTCATCGTGGATCGATTGACCAAGAGTGCTCAATTTATCCCGATTCAGGAGAGCATATCGGCCGAGAAATTGGCCGACATCTATATCAAGGAGATCGTGGTGCGGCACGGGGTGCCAGTTTCAGTTATCTCGGATAGGGATGTGCGTTTTACTTCCAGGTTTTGGAAGAAATTTCATGACGAGTTGGGCACTCGTTTGCATTTTAGCACCGCCTTCCACCCGCAGACGGATGGTCAGAGCGAGTGGACCATCCAGACTCTGGAGGATATGTTGCGGGCGTGCGTGCTAGACTTCAGTGGTAGCTAGGATACCTATCTTCCCCTGGCTGAGTTCTCCTACAACAACAGCTACTACGCGAGTATTGACCGTTCCCCATTTGAGATGTTGTACGGTCGGAGGTGCAGAACCCCGATATGCTGGGGTGAGGTTGGCCAGAGAGTCATGGGGAGCACCGAAGTGGTGCTCAAGACGACCGAGAGGATCCAGCAGGTCCGGAGCAGGCTTCAGACTGCTCAGAGTCGGCAGAAAAGCTATGCCGACAAGCGTCGATCCAACTTGGAATTCCAAGTCGGGGATATGGTCCTCCTGAAGGTGTCGCCTTAGAAGGGCGTCATTCGATTCAGGAAGCGAGGCAAGTTAGGTCCGAGGTTCATCGGACCATTCAGGGTCGTAGCCCGGGTGGGCAAGGTGGCGTATAGACTGGATCTGCCAACCGAGCTCAGCCAGATCCATAGCACTTTCCATGTTTCCCAGTTGCGGAAGTGCTTAGTGGACGATTCAGCAATAGTGCCTTTGGAGGATATTAAGGTTGATGACAGCCTGAATTACATTGAGCGCCCAGTCGCAATCCTCGACAGGAAGTCGAAGGATTTGAGGAACAAGAGGGTGGAATTGGTGAAGGTGCAATGGCAGCACCGCAAGGGTTCGGAATGGACTTGGGAGCCGGTGGACGAGATGATGGAGCATTATCCCGAGCTGTTTCGGGATCGAGCAGCAGACTTCGAGGACGAAGTCTAAAATAAGTGGGGGAGATTTGTAGCACCCGGTTCCTGGTACGTAAATCTTATTTGAGTATTTCCCTTCTTTTAGCCTTGGACTCGGCGAGTCATAGGTCCAACTCGTCGAGTGGATGCGGGACCCGGGACACGTTTAAGTTGGCGACTCGGCGAGTCCATATCTTGGACTCGGCGAGTCACAGCTGTTGGATGAAACCCTAAGTTTCAGGGGTTTGCACCCTATTTAAACGACTTATTCGCCCCAACCTCGCCCCCATTCACCCTCAGAGCCCTGTATCTCTCCCTAGCCTTGCTTCCTTATGAGTTTGAAGTGTTTTTGTGGTGTTCTTGAAGTTTTTGAGGGAAAAGAAGAGGAGAAGGAAGCCAAGCATCTATGTGTCATTCCAACGTTTCCCCTAAGGTATAGCTCATTTCCCCTCTGTTTTTAAGCTTATTGTCCCTTATAGCTCCATTAAAGTCCTTTTTGAGCCATTTCCAAGATTGTGTATGCTTGAGGGTTTGTAATAAGTCGATTGGCCTCTAGATCTAGGCAAGATTGAGATCCAGGAGCTCAGATTTGTTAGCTTTATGGTCCCATGTTGCTTGTCCACCCTAGATCTACCCTTTTGAGGCATTTTGAGCCCTAAAATCCATATTGGTGAATATCTACACGTAAAGTTGGAAACTTTACGTGTGATTCGTGTCCTAAGAGTCCAGATCTGTGAATGGCATGGACTGAAATCGAGCAAATATGTGTATTTAGTGGGTGCATGGCAACGACTCGGCGAGTCGGTCATGTGACTCGGAGAGTCTGTTCGCGAGTCTCCGAGTTTGTCCCCTTTTCGTAGTGTCGAGTGAGAAGTGAGTCACGGGGTGTGACTCAGTGAGTCGGAAGCTGAACTCATCTATGGAGGTACTCGGTGAGTCAATGCCCTGACTCAACGAGTTCAAGGCAATCTCCTTAGATCAAGAACAGACTCGGCGAGTTGTTCATACAACTCGGCGAGTCTTAGCATAAGTGTTCGTCGGATTAAGATGAACTCAACGAGTTGTTCATACAACTCGGCGAGTAGAATGAAGGACTTGAATATCAGTTTAGAAGGCAAACACGTCGAGTCGTCGCCTAACTCGACGAGTAGGAACGGGATTCAGGACAATCGTTTGGGTAGGGACTCGGCGAGTTGGAAAGCCAACTCGGCGAGTCGGGTCAACTGAAAGTTGACTCTGACTTTGACTTAGGGCATGATTAGGGGTAAAATGGTTATTTTACCCAAAGGACAATTAGCAGTGTTTGATTGAGTATGTGGTGGGAATTGCAGCCGGAGGATTTCCGGAGCAGCAGCAGCAGCAGTAGACAGTCAGTTCCCGATCAGATCAGCAGCTACTTCGAGGTGAGTTACCTTCCAGTAGCGGTGGGTCTACGGCCACAAAGCTGGCCCACCAGTAGGAGTCGTATGTTGGATGATTGTCTTTGTGATGTCATCTAGGTTTGCTACTACCTGATATGTTATGTGCTAGCATGATATGTTATATGAGATAGAAGTAGAAATCGGTTGATAGGACCGAAGGGTAGTCAGACACCCCAGAAACGTCTGACAGTACGTGATGATATGTTTGCATGCTGGCTTGTTATGTTATATGCGATAAAGGTAGTAAGAGGGACTAGTCCCCGAGGATCGGTTGTTAGGACCGATGGGTAGTCAGCACCCAAGAATGGCTTGACACAGGTAGTCAGCACCCCAGAATGGCTTGACACGGGTAGTCAGCACCCCAGAATGGCTTGACACGGGTAGGACGGCACCCCAGAATGGCCGTACCGGGTAGTCAGGCACCCCAGAATGGCATGACAGTATGTTATGTTATGTGCTTGTATGGTATGTGGTACGGTGGGGGAACTCACTAAGCTTTGTGCTTACAGTTTTCAATTTTGGTTTCAGGTACCTCCTCAGCTAGGGGAAAGGAGTCGGCGCGGTAGCAGCATGTCACACACACATACACTCTCTGGTTTCCGCATTTACGAGGTTCTCTGGGATTTATACTCTGATATTTGATTGGTTGTATGATTTGGCTTTTAGACATGGTTTATGTTGTGCAATGGTTTGATCAAACAATGTTTTTAATTATTAATGTTTTCTAAAGTAATGTTTTAAAACGAAATTTTTGGACGTGAAAATTGGGTCGTTATATATATATATATATATATATATATATATATATATATATATATATATATATATATATATATATATATATATATATATATATATATACCTTGCAGTGGATGATGTAGAGAGAGTCTCAGTCTTATTAATGGCGACGTGGTAGTTGACTCGAAATACAAGGTTTCTCGTAGTGTCAAAGACGGTGAATCCGTCGCAACTGAAGAGTAGGGATTTCTTCTACACAATAAGGATGATGGAGGATTGTGTAAGGAATCGAGGCCGGTCAGAAGGAAACGGATGCGGAATTGAAACAAGAGATTTAGGGTATACTTTTGTCATCACTCCGATTACTTGCGATTTTATGTGTGTGTGTGTGTGAGAGAGGGAGAGAGAGAGGTGGGTATTTTTCTTGTTTTTTTATTTCTATAATAAAAATTTTGAAAAAGAGAAATACCAACGGCAAATATATCTTTATAAAAGGTTTTCAAAATTTTGGATCAAACTCGTAATAAAATCATACTTTTAAACCATTTGATACTTAATCCAAACTATTTTAGACAAAAATAACAATTTTCAATAAACCACAACGATAAGTTTTTTCTTTTTTCCAAACTAATTAACTACCCAAAATTGAAGTCATAGAAATATAGAATAATTTATCATACGGATGGATCTAGAAGTAATTTCAGCACTAGATGAGAACATGATTGATATAATATAGTCGGCCATTGTTGAATCTTGAAAGTCGCGCGTGGAAGATAATTTAAAGGGTTGATCACAAGAACACTTAAATGAATTTGTTTTATAGTACAATATCACTTTTTTTAATAATTATTTCTAAACATTTTGCAAAGATTTAATGAAAAAATTTATCGTGAAATTGTTTTTATATGATTTTTCTCATTATTAAAATAATTTTTGTAAACCGATCATTAATTGTTCTATGGGTACATGTTATTATTTGACAAATTAATGGTATCATTTGGCAAAATAATAATTTAATTTTGTCAAAGCAAAAACACTACAGAAGGTATTTCGAAAACAAAACAGAAGGTATTTGAAAGGATAAATCAAATATCTTTTTATTTTTTTCTCCTATTATCTTCTTACTACTTAAGATTGTAACATTTTTTTATTTAAGAAAATTAATAAATTTTTATTACAATTATTATTATCTAAAAATAATAGAAAAATAAATATGAAGAATATATAGAAAAATATTAAATTTATCATTTCAAAGTTCGTTTTAAGGATAAATACAAGTTTATAGAGCTTTTAACTTTTCATCTTTTTATTTTTATTTTATAACCTTTAGAGTAAATTACACCGAATGGTCTCTATGGCTTAGGATAATTTGCATGTTTGGTCCCTAACTTATTTTTTTAACTCGGAAGGTCCCTATTGTTTGTATTTGTTACACGCTTGGTCCCTATCCTACCTAAAAAAACTATTTTGCCCTTGATTTTCTATTTTATTTAAATAATTACACCGTAATCCCAACTTCCTCACCTTAACTTACCTACCCAACCATTTTTCTGTATTTAAATAACAGACTTTTTAGGAAAGACAGAGACCAAACGCGTAACAAAAACAAACAGCAGGGACCAAACACGTAACAAAAACAAATAATAAGGACTTCCGAGTTAAAAAAATAAGTTAGGGACCAAACATACAAATTACCCTAAACCATAGGGACCATTCGTGTAATTTACTCTGACCTTTATGTTACTTTTCATAAGTTTTTTAAAGTTTTTGTGATTTTATCCTAAATAACCTTCTTTTTTCAATTTTATCCGAAGTATATATTTTTCTAGTTTTTCCTAATCATAATTCGGACGCCAACTAAGCATTATTCATGATTCTTACAAAAGATTTATAAGAACGAAATCTTTAAAAGATATATATAAGATCATATGAAAGTTTATTCGTATATTTACCCGTGTATTAGAAACTAATTTATAATCCGTAGAAACCATAGTTATAAAATTAATTAAACTTTTATAGTAAAATTAAAAATTATTAATCAATTATTTTAAATACATTATTAACTAAGAAATATTTTTTTAGTTATATAAAATTATAATTGTTGATTTAAAAAAATATGTAAAATTATATCCCATGATAATCTGTATTAATTTATTTTAATATTTATTCTAATGTTATTAATTTAATGTAATTAGTGTGAAAAAATTTAAAATGGAGAATCAATAGGTTGACAAGAGACATCACATTAATAGGGTGATACATGACCAATATATATATATATATATATATATATATATATATATATATATATATATATATATATATATATATATATATATATATATATATATATATATATATAACACCAACCAAAGAAGAGATGAATAAATGACAATCTTTTGTAGTTCTTTGTATCCTCTTGGGAGGTTTATGTGCGTGTTTATATGTCTGATTAGACTGATGTATGGAATGCTTTTGTCATTGTTTTGGCATAGAATCATAACCACCACCACCGTGAGGTGGTAGCTGCCGTCGACCACCACCGCCCGAGGTGGCAGTGGGTGGTGCCCGTCGTAGTGAAACTCTAGTTAACCTAAAAACTTAACCATTGGACGTAATTGGCATATGTTTAGGTTGGAAACCCTAATTAGGGTTTAAAAAACCCTAATCTTGGAGATTTTTGTTTTGGACTTGTCGGGACCTGCATTTTGGACCATTGGATTAGAGTTATGAATTATGCCCGACCACATTGTATGATTGACCTAAGGATGGACTTGATGGATTAAGTCCTTAATGGGTTAAGTGTTTTTACTTAACATAATCAACATTTTATGTGAAAACCCTAATTGTGTTTGGGCTTTGAGTTGGGCCTTTCATTTGGGCTTAGGTGTTTGGGTTCTTGTGGGCCATCTAAGAACAAGTGTGTAGACTAAGATTTTTGGATGGGCTTAAGGGTAAGGCCCATGTAAGGGGTTTGGGCCTAATTTGGAAAATTTGGCCATATAGTGGGCCTTGGTTGATTGTTTGACTTTTAGGCCTTCAGAGTGTGAGTTTAGGCCTTGGGCTTGGATCAAGCTAGGTTGGGGGTAAAATGGTCTTTTTACCCCAAGTATGGATATATGGTTATGCATTGGAACCCAATTATTAATTGGGTGTTGTTTTGATGTTGATAGTTCGGGGATCTGGTCAGCTAGCAGTTAGAATTTTATCTGCGGGACTTCAGCAATGCAAGGTGAGTTTCCTTACCGGGTTAGCGGGTCGATGGCACCAATACCGACCCATGTTTATGTTATGTTATTATGGTAGCTGTCTTCGTGACTCTTGCATGTGTATGTGTTTATATGCTTTATGGGCTAAGGTCCGATGTCGGGTGGGGCCCGAAGACTATTTGTATGTTATGTATCTATGTGATTATTGCATGTGTATGTGTTTATTTGATACATTTTTTATGTATGATGGGCGGGGCCTGATGTCGGACGAGGTCCGATGACAGCGGGGGGGGGGGGGGGGGGGGGGGGGGGGGATAACTGGGATAAACCCATTATATGTTTTGTTATGTATGATATGTGGTATCTTGGGAAACTCGCTAAGTTTTTTGTTTACGGTTCTCAATTTATGTTTCAGGTACTTCGGTTTTCAAAAGGAAGAGCTCAGGTTGACTGCATGGCGCGAACACTTATTGTTCCACATTTGACTTTTTCTGGGTTTTTTACTCTGATTATAATGTATCGGTTTTATTTAAACAAGTAATTGATGATCCTTCTTTTATAAATAAAACGAAATTTTCTATCAATATTTTTGGGAACATTACAACCATTTTGCCATTTATTGCTATTTGTCAATTTTCAACTTATTTCCTTTTCTTTCTCACATTCTAAACATCCAGATTTTGGGATGTTACACATATTCATATAGTTATTCATATGCATATGCATATAATTATTCTTATGTATATGCATATACATATACTTATTCATATACATAAGTATAATACATATGTATTTAATAGCCTTATGAATATACTTTTTCTTATGCATATGCATATACTTATGAATATGTATATGCATATACTTATGAATATTCATATGTCATATACTTATTGTTATGTATATGCATATACATAAGCATAATCATATGTATTTAATTTTCTTATGTATATGCATATGCATATGTCATATATATATATATATATATATATGCATATATTTATTCATATTTATATGTATATGTATATATATATATATATATATATATATATATATATATATATATAGAGAGAGAGAGAGAGAGAGAGGCATTAAAAATGTTTTTTTCTAAATATGCATGTGCATATGCACATGTTATATAAAAATATGTAATACCCCGACCCCCAGGTATAAGTTTTAAAGCATTTTGTACATGTTTATTGACCTACTCGGCAATTTGGTTACCCCAAATCGTCTTGTAGAGGTGGGTTAGCCCGCGTGGATTATTAGATCTACTCGACGAGTCGGAGGACTCGGACTCGACGAGTAGGAGTTGGGAGATGAAACCCTAATTTTTAGGGTTTGCACCTTATTTAAAGGACCTTAATTCCTTACCTCCAGTCCCTTATCACCTCTTAACAGCCAGAAGAAAACCTAATTGCTATTAACCTTGTTCTTGAGTGTTTGTGAGGCTTAAAGGGTGATTTTGGTGCATTTTGTGAAGAAGGTCTAAAGTATAAGAAGATTGGAGCAAAGAGGAGCTTGTGGATCTGACTCTAATTCATCTTGGCATCATTTTGATGGTAACAATTCGTTACCTTGGCTTACCTTTAGCTAGATCTTTTCATGTTTAGGTGTAGAGCCATCTTTAGCATTTTTTGGAGTCATTTCGTGTACTGGGCATGGTCTGAAGTTGTAACTTCAGATCTGGACTCCTCTTGGTCCCTATAGCCATAAAGTTATCTGATTTAGCAAGCTTGGGCCTTTCTCCTTGGGTTAAACCTTCCCCTTAGCTTGGGTTTGGCATTTATGACCATGCATGCACGTAAAGTTTGAAACTTTACGTGGAAATCGTGCCCTAGGAGGATAGATCTGCATTATGGAGCTTTGGGGTGGCTTAAAAACATCTAGATATGAAATGGACTGCATGAACTCGATGAGTCGCATAGACGACTCAGCGAGTCCGATGAAGATTGACTGTGGTTAGTTTCTACATGGACTCTGCGATTTATAAGACGACTCGACGAGTCAGTTAGGGTTTTCCCAACTTTTAGACACGCATGGACTCGACGAGTTGTTTGGAAACTCGGCGAGTCAACTAGGGTTTTCACGATTTCTCGAGTTCTGGAAGGAATCGACAAGTCAGTGAAGTGCACTCGCCGAGTTGGGTCAACATGGACTATTGACCTTGACCCTTAACTTTGACTTTGAGCAAGGGTTGACCAGTTTGACTTCTGAGGATATTTTAGTAAATTGGGAATTTATGGAAGTGGTTCTATAGTGAATATAGGTGGTGGAGTTCGCGGCTGTGATTCGAGAGTTTGACCTTATCACTACAGTTCGACAGTTATGAGGTGAGTTTTCCTCACTATACTCAATCGTCTAAGGCACCGAGGCCAGCCCTTTTGGATTGTTATCCTTATAAGTTATACTATTATGATCTGTTACATCAGTATCCTGGTAGATAGGATGGTATTATGTTGTTATGATCTGTTAAATTAGTATCCTGGTAGATAGGATGTTATTATGTTGTTATGATCCGTTAGATCGGTTTGTCTGTCTATAAACTGTTATGTGATTATCTGATATATGTGCACATGTTTGATTGGTGGTTGAGGCTTATCTACTTTGTGCGAAAGCCAACAGACCTGGGCATTCCAACCCGATGGTTGTGGGCCTAGGGTATTCCATCCTGAGGATAACTGGACCCATAGTATGTTGGCATTCCAACCTGATGGTTAAGGGCCTGGGGTATTCCAACCCGATGGTTGACTGGACTTATAGTATGTTGTTTGTGACTATATGTATATTGTTATGTATATGGGTATTTTGGGGGAACTCACTAAGCTTCGGGCTTACAGTTTCAGTTTTGGTTTCAGGTACTTTGGATGATCGCGGGAACGCAAAGGCGTGACCGTACAACTCCTCACATTTTATGATTTTGATTTTTGGGATACTCTGACATGAAACTATTTTGAAAACACATTGGAATAATCAATGGTTTTAATTGGTTGAAAAAGTTTAACATGGCATGATTTTTATGGATGTTACAAGTTGGTATCAGAGCCTTGTTTTAAGTGAATTGGAGGAACACTCGTGTGAATCCAGTCTCAAATCAAGGAAAAGATTTTCAAAATGATTTTTAAATGGTTTTCAAAATACTAAAGGAGGAAGCAGAGTGTACGATCACCCGGAGCCAATAAGTAGACCCAAAAATATCATACAGTTATTTGATTTGTGATATGTTAGAATAGCCTGCTAGTACTAGGCTAGGGATCTTCGGGAATTACATGATAGAATTGCCTAATTATATGATGCCTGATAGCCTAGGGTTTTCCTTATATGAAATTGACATCATTACTATAGTTGCTCAGTGCATGCATCATACGTTGTACATAATTAAGATCTTATAGCCTGAGAATATTTGGTTTAGCTTTATTTCCTGCTCCTTGTCTGGTTGTGGACTTAGAGTAGGACCGAGTATTTGAATGTCTATAGGGTCCAACGTTATGTACGGCTAGCATACACTAGCGCTACAGGTTTGGTGGACGTTTCATGGATGGTTGAGTTGTGCGGGGTCAGTAGGCCAGTTATGAGATAGTTAGCCTTCCTCTAGGAGTGAGGATTGAGCGATCACCATGCACATGTATATTGTTAGGGTGTTGTGATGACACTTGAGACAAATATGGGTAGGCGTGGAAGGTTGTATGAGCCCGTACTACTTAAAGCATAGGACCCATACGCGTAGCAAGGAAGTCACAACCCCTAGGATTTAGTTGGGAGTTGGTTCCCAGTTATTTGTGTAGATTATCTGATATCTTCCTGGTGTATTTTTCAGTATGATGGTTACGAGGCATTTTGTGACTGGATTCGGATCGGGATCAGGGCAGGGCGGTCAGGATGACCCGACAGTGCCCGAGACTATCGGCCAGGATGGGTCAGTGTTGACAGAGGATCGTGTCAGGAAGATCATCCGCGAGGAGGTGGTCGAGATTGTCCGGTGTCAGATTCTGGAGATGTTTGGGTCTATTAAGACCGCCATGATGGAGTATTTTGACGACAGATATGCAGCCCTAGCTGAGACGGCTAGCGCAGCACCTACAACAGCTGTAATAGCAGCATTGGGAGGAGCCAGTAGGGGTTTTCAGTTCCGGGACTTCGATAACATGAAGCCCCCGAATTTTGATGGGGCTTAAGATCCAATCATAGCCATGAAGTGGTTGTCTGACGTGGAGGGATGTTTCTTCACGTGCTCATGTCCTGCTGACCAGAAGGTCAGATGTGCCCTGAACTTACTGAGGTCTGGGCCAAAGGACTGGTGGAGGTTGATGAATAGGTTTTATACAGATGATTAGAAAGTTGTAGTTACTTAGGAGCAGTTCATAGATATGTTTCGCGCTCGCTACATTCCACAGGTCGAGCGCGAGCGGCTGTCACTAGAGTTTTTGGATCTGATACAGGGTACGGAGTCGGTGATGGAGATCACCCGCATGTTCACTAAAAGGGAGATTACTTCTGAGCAGGCTCAGATGACACGTTATCTGAGCATGCTCAAGACAGATATATGTCAAGTTGTTGCTACCCAGCGATGTGATACACCTTTAGAGTTACAGGAGGCCGCTAGGCGGTGTGAGCTGGAGATTGAGTTACAGTTACGAGAGCAGAGGCAGGCCTTAGCGCAGTCACAGTCGGCGCCGAAGCGGTCCAAGACCGCTGATACTAGGATTGGGGGACAGCCGGCCGCACTTTCTGGGAAGTGTGGAAAGGCTCATTCAGGGGTTTGCCTATCGGGGAGCGGGTGCCACAAATGTGGCAAGCAGGGCCATCTTGCCAGGGATTGCAGGCAGAAGACTCTAGCTCTCAGAGTCAGACTTTGCTACCATTGTGAGCAGGTGGGCCATCTGAAGGCCCAGTGTCCCATACTAGTCGCACCTTCCGACTTTGTTACCATTGTAACACCACGACCCCCGGGTATAAGTTTTAAAGCATTTTGTACATATTTATGGACCTACTCGACGATTTGGTTGCCCTAACTCGTCGTGTAGAGGCAGATTAGCCCACATGGATTATTGGATCTACTCAACGAGTCGGAGGACCCGGACTCGTCGAGTAGGAGCTGGGAGATGAAACCCTAATTTTTAGGGCTTGCATCCTATTTAAAGGACCTCAAGTCCTTACCTCCAGTCCCTTATCACCTCTTAACGGCCAGAAGAAACCCTAATCACTATTAACCTTGTTCTTGAGTGTTTGCGAGGCTTAAAGGGTGATTTTGGTGCATTTTGTGAAGCAGGTGTGAAGTATAAGAAGCTTGGAGCAAAGAGGAGCTTGTGGATCTGACTCTACTTCATCTTGGCATCATTTTGAAGGTAACAAGTCGTTACCTTGGCTTATCTTTAGCTAGATCTTTTCATGTTTAGGTTAGGGCCATCTTTAGCATTTTTGGGAGTCATTTAGTGTATTGGGCAAGATCTAAAGTTGTAACTTCAGATCTGGATTCTTCTTGGTCCCCATATCCATAAAGTTATTATGTTGTTATGATCCGTTAGATCAGTTTGTCTGTCTATAGACTGTTATGTGTTTATCTAATATATGTGCATATGTTTGATTGGTGGTTAAGGCTTGTCTGCTTTGTGTGAAAGCCAACAGACCTGGGCATTCCATCCCGATGGTTGTGGGCCGTGAGTATTCCATCCCGAGGATGATTGGACTTGTAGTATGTGGACATTCCAACCCGATGGTTGTGGGTCTGGGGTATTCCATCCCGAGGATGACTGGACCCATAGTATGTTAGCATTCCAACCTGATTGTTGAGGGCCTGGGGTATTCCAACCCGATGGTTGACTAGACACATAATATGTTGTTTGTGATTATACTTATATTGTTGTGTGTATGGGTATCTTGGGGGAAGCTCACTAAGCTTCGAGCTTACAGTTTCAGTTTTGGTTTCAGGTACTTCAGATGATCGTGAGAACGCGAAGACGTGATCGTACAACTCCTCACATTTTATGATTTTGATTTACGGGATGCTCTGACATGAAACTATTTTGAAAACACTTTTTAATAATCAATGGTTTTAATTGGTTGAAAAAGTTTAAATTTGGCATGATTTTTATGGATGTTACAAAATATGTATATATACAAAATATATATATATATATATATATATATATATATATATATATATATATATATATATGAATATGCATTAAAAATGCATTTTTTTTTGAAAAAAATCTTTTTTTAAGTATTAATTTTGCAATGTAAGGAATATTTTCCCTGATTTAAAAATTTTAAAAATAAATAAAAATATATAAAAAATTATTTTTTTTAAATAAGTTAAAATATACCTTATATTTCGAAATTAAGATTTAGAAAAAGAATTTTCAAAAAAATGCATTTTTAATGCATATTCAGATTTTTTTTGTGTAAATATACATTTTCAAAAAAAATATGCATATGTACATGCATATAATTTTTTTTTACATTTGTCTTATATATATATATATATATATATATATATATATATATATATATATATATATATATATATATATATATATATGTATGTACATTCACATGTGAAATTTGATACCTAAATTCATTATAGTTAAAAAAAAGTTAGTTATCTCCCTCAATTTAGTTTTCCATTGATCTTGCATATATATATATATATATATATATATATATATATATATATATATATATATATATATATATATATATATATACACACACACACACACAAAGAGTGAGAGAGAGAGAGAGAGAGAGATTACACTTAGTACCCTCTAGTCTTAGGTAATTATAATAGTGTCTAATATTTGGCGATAGCAATACCGATTAAGGGTGTTGATCGGGTAATATTTTCGGGTTTCAGGTAATTCGGGTTTTCATGTTAAAAAAAATCTCTGTTACCCGACCCAAATTAAATTTGGGTAATTCGGGTAGTGGGTTAGGTTTGGGTAATTCGGGCATTACCCGAAATATATAATTTTTTTTTAATGTTAAAAAACAAATACTTAAAGATATTAGTTTAAAAGTTTAAAACGTTTAAGATAATTATATTCATAAGTTTTTGCCATGTTCTGAAATTTTGTCAAGATAATGTGTTTGTTAGTTGTAATAAAAACTATAATCTAGAAAAAACTTATGTTTTAAAGAACATGGTGACATATAAACAATTGCTTTTAATATTTTTGGTGTCATACTGTCATAGTAAAAGAGATTCATGTTTTACAATAATGATAGTTAGTTTAAGCATGATCAAATACTTGCTACAGAGTACAAGCTCTATGAAAGAAAAAAAAAAGGAATATTTAAAGTAATTCGGATATACCCGAAACCCAACAAACGTACCATATACCCAACCTGAAAAAAATCGGGTTACCCGAATACCCAATTAACCCAATACCCAAACAAATCAAACGGGTAATTCGGGTATCGGATATTTTTGATATGGCTAATACCGAGGTGTTTTATCTTTTATTTTTGTTATTTTTCAATGAATCAAAGAGATAAATCATTTTCTCATTATTGAAAGAATGAATCAAGAAGATTCATTATATACAAGGATCTTTCTACTTCTTCCTTTCATCTAATAGACCCAACAACTAACTTTACTAAACTCAAAATATTTACATAACCAACCCTAAACTATATACAACTATACACATTTGTCTTAAAAGTAAATATATTCCAATACCCCTCCCCCCTCTCAAGTTGGAGGATGATCAATCATACCCAACTTGAAAACAACGTCAGTATGGTCTGAACCTTTTATGACTTTTATGAAAACATCAGCAAGTTGTTGTTTGGTAGAAATGTGGGATAATGTAATCAATCCTCCTTGAAGCTTTTCACACACAAAATGACAATCAAGTTCGATATGTTTTGTGCGCTCGTGGAAGACTAGATTCTTTGCAATATATATCGCTGCCATATTATCACAATGTAAAGGAACAGGGGTAATTTTAGGAATTTCAAATTCTGTCAGCAATCGACTTAACCAAGCGAGTTCAGAACATACTCTTCTCATGGAATGATATTATGCTTCAACAGAAGACAAAGAAACAATTGCTTGTTTCTTTGAATTCCCTGAAACAGGACTACCTCCCGTTGTTATATAATAGCCACTAACAGAACGTCGAGTAGTTGGGCAAGCTGCCTAATCGGAATCGCAAAATGCCTCCAGCTGATAACTTGGTTTATTGTTCAAAAGTAAACCTTTATAAATGGTATTTTATAAGTAATCCAATACATTTTTTTGTTGCATCAAAGTGACTTTGACATGGAGAACTGTTGAATTGACTCAGAAACTTCATAGTGAATGCAATATATGGACGTGTGTCGCACCCCAAACCGGAACGGCGGAAACGTTCTGGGGTGGATGACGTCATGTCAAGTATCACAACATATGCAGTATAGTAATCAAAGTACAACAACCTTTGCATTAATAGTAATAGTTTTACATGGTTTATATTACACAGATACATCAAAGTAATACAAGTAGTAATATAGGTGCAGCTTAGTACTATATTGTCTTCACCAAAAGCGCCTGAGATGTACCTGTCTATAGCTGACCTGAGAATACAAGTTATTTTGAAAGCGAGTATCAGCATTTTTATAAATGCTAGTGAGTTCATAAGTATTTAGTGTCGTTTGTGTAAGTTCAAAATAACTTTATAAAAGTAGTAGTTTAGAATCAACAGTGTATTAGAGTCCTTTCCAGAAAAACCTATATTTTCTTAAATAAAAGTAGTCTTCTACCAAGACCCGACAGAGTTATGTTGTAAAAAGTAATTTTCCCTTAAACACTACCATTACCAAAATACGGTGTTTGATTTTAAAGAAAGTAGGAGAACATCAGGGAAAATAACATACGCCTCAGCAGTGAAGACTGCTGACTAAGGCAAAAGAGATCATAGACTCCAGGAGAGTATCGAATGAACGATACGCCTGGCTCAGTCTAACAAAAGAGAGACACAGACCCCAGACGGTATCAAATGAAAGATACAGCTAGTAAGGTCCAAAACAGTGAAGACAGACCCCAGACAGTATCAAATGAAAGATACAACTAACAAGGTCCAAAATAGTGAAGACAGACCCCAAACAGTATCAAATGAAAGATACATGTAGCAAGGTCTAAAACAGTGGATACAGACCCCAGACAATATCAAATGAAAGATACAGCTAACAAGGTCCAACATAATGAAGACAGACCCCGGACAGTATCAAATGAAAGATACAGCTAACATTACACAGATACATCAAAGTAATACAAGTAGTAATATAGGTGCAGCTTAGTACTATATTGTCTTCACCAAAATAGTGAAGACAGACCCTGAAATTCATTTTTTTTGGGTTCTCACATCATCCCCCCTGTTAGCTGTATCTTTCATTTGATACTGTCTGGGGTCTGTCTTCATTATGTTGGACCTTGTTAGCTGTATCTTTCATTTGATACTGTTTGGGGTCTATATCCACTGTTTTAGACCTTGCTAGCTGTATCTTTCATTTGATACTGTCTGGGGTCTGTCTTCACTATTTTGGACCTTGTTAGTTGTATCTTTCATTTGATACTGTCTGGGTTCTGTCTTCACTGTTTTGGACCTTGCTAGTTGTATCTTTCATTTGATACTGTCTGGGGTCTGTGTCACTCTTTTGTTAGACTGAGCCAGGCGTATCGTTCATTTGATACTCTCGTGGAGTCTAAGATCTCTTTTACCTTAGTCAACAGTCTTCACTGCTGAGGCGTATGTTATTTTCCCTGATGTTCTCCTACTTTCTTTAAAATCAAACACCGTATTTTGGTAATGATAGTGTTTAAGGGAAAATTATTTTTTACAACATAACTCTATCGGGTCTTGGTAGAAGACTACTTTTATTTAAGAAAATATAGGTTTTTCTGGAAATGACTCTAATACACTGTTGATTCTAAACTACTACTTTTATAAAGTTATTTTGAACTTACACAAACGACACTAAATACTTATGAACTCACCAGCATTTATAAAAATGTTGATACTCGCTTTCAAAATAACTTGTATTCTCAGGTCAGCTATAGACAGGTACATCTCAGGCGCTTTTGGTGAAGACAATATAGTACTAAGTTGCACCTATATTACTACTTGTATTACTTTGATGTATCTGTGTAATGTAAACCATGTAAAACTATTACTATTAATGCAATGGTTGTTATACTTTGATTACTATATTGCGTATGTTGTGATACTTGACATGACGTCATCTACCCCAGAACGTTTCTACCGTTCCAGTTTTGGGGTGTGACAATGTGTATGCAACACGAAATTAAGCTTTCCTGTTAACTGTCGATATGATGTGGCATCCAAGAGAGGATCATCATTAGTATATATGGATTTGATCTTGCTTGGAAGTGGAGAAGTAATTTGTGATGATGATGAAATGGAATATTCATTAAGTAATTCCTTTATATACTTGTGCTGATGCATGATGATCCCATCTTGAGTGTGAATAAATTCAAGACCTAAGAAGAAATTAATCATTCCTAGATCTTTTATTTGAAATCGTTTATGAAGTAATCTTTTTAAATCGAGGATTTCTTGTTCATTGTTGCGAGTCACAAGAACATCATCCACATAAACTGCCACAATAACCAATGAATTGTCACTTTTCTTTGTGAATAATGAATGATCATTCTTGGACCTTACAAAACCTTTATCATGTAAAGCAGATGATAATTTTCCATACCATTGACGTGACACTTGTTTGAGCTCATACAACGACTTTTTCAATTTACAAACCATAGTTGATGAAGAGTCCATGCCTGGGGGTAATTTCATATACACAGTTTCATGTAAATCACCATGCAAAAATGCATTATTCACATAAAATTAATGGATATTCCAAGCCTTTTTTACTGCAAGATTAACTAGGCATCGGACTGTATTGAATTTTATGACTGGTGAGAAGGTTTCATGAAATTCAATACCTTCTTTTTGAGTGAAGCCTTTTGCTACAAGCCTGGCCTTGTACCTCTCAACTGTTTCATCAGACTTGTACTTCACTTTATAAACCCATTTGCATGAAATTGGTTTCTTGCCCTATGGAAGAGGAGTTATATCCCAGGTGTGATTAGAATGTAATGCATCAAATTCTTTCTTCATTGCTTCTTTCCATAAAGGATTTCCCTTAGCTTGATGATAAAATTGAGGCTCAACAATCTTAGATTGGACATTTAAAGCTAAGAAATCAACTTGATTGATATAATGATCAAAAGATGGCTTGTCTGGTATGAACCAGTTTGTGATTGTGTTACAGCATTCATCGGAACAATCACCTTGTGTTTGAACATTTGAGCAGATATAATCATTTAAATGAACATGTTTGATAGATATTATGTTTGTTCTTCGTAATTGGGTTTGAGGTTGAGGAGGAATTTGTTGAGGTGGTTGGGGTGGTTTAGGAATATGATCATTCGGTTCAATGAATTGATCATTTGAAGAAAGAGAAGATTGAGTTTCAATTAGTGACTGAGAAGGTTCTATAAAAACAGTGGGGAGGTATGAAGTATCAAGATTATACCCATTGTGTAATGGAAATTGGTCTTCAACAAAAATAACATTCCTTGTGACAGAAATACCCTTGGTATTCAAATTGAGAACTTTATATCCTTTTTTACCAAAAGGATATCCAACAAAATATACAAGTATCAGCTCTTGGTTGAAATTTGTCTATGTTATGAGAATTTGTGGAAGCTTAACATAGACATCCAAAAGATCTTAAGTTGTTGAGATTTGTTTTGACTTTGAACAACATTTCATATGGTGAGGAATTGTTGATAATCTTTGAAGGTATTCTATTGATAGTATATGAAGCAGTAAGAACACACTCTCCCCAATATTCTTTACCAATTCCAGATTGAAACAATAGTGCTCTAGAAACTTCCAACAAATGCTTATGTTTTCTCTTAACAATTCCATTTTGTTGAGGGGTATTGAGGCAAGATTTTTTATGAATGATTCCTTGTTCTTGGAAAAACTTAATACCTTCATTGATTGAACCCATTTCAAAAGCATTATCTATTTTTATAGTTTTAACATTGATGTTGAATTGATTCTTAACATATTTGATGAAAGCTTGAATAACAGTGAATGCAGAACTCTTATGTTTCATCAAATGTACACATGTGCATCTTGAATAGTCATCAACAAGTGTTAAGAAATATTTAAAACCATTATAAGTCTCAACCTTATAAGGTCCCCAAACATCAACATGAAGAAGATGAAACGGATTATTTGACACAGAATCACTAGTATTAAATGACAGCTTATGTTGTCTTGCTTGATGACAGATACCACAAGAATCAAAAGTTTGTTCATTACAATCTTTCTTCAGTAAAGACACACTTTTCATCTTATAGATTGGTAAATGACCTAATCTATAGTGCCACAGATGATTATTATCAATCTTATTACAGTTCATACAATTTTTGGAAAAATTGTCTACAAATATCGGATTCTTCAAAGTCTTGTAATTCCAGATGTATATCCTTTTTCTAATGATGAACTTATTCTTGGATAAAGGGGCCTGCATTGCACAAAACTCATCAGTAAAAGTCACCCAAACCTTAAGTTGAGAAGTGACCTTTGAGACTGAAATGAGGTTGTGTTTGAACTCAGGAACATATAATACTTGTGAGAGTATGATTTTATCATGATTGGGTACAGTTCCATATTGAGTAACTTGTATAGACTGATCATTGGGTAACCCAACTAAATGAGATCTTGAAAAATTGTTTAAAGTAGTGAAAAGTAATTTATCACAACAAATGTGATCTGAAGCCCCCGAATCTATAATCCATGTCGAATGTTCTTTATTTGAACTCGTAACAACATTGAATGCATAAAAAAACATGTTTTAATGTTCTTTATTTGAACCCATAACAACATTGAACGCATAAAAAAACATGTTTTCCATGAGAATCAAGAAAATTACCTAATGTATCCATAGCACCATGAGAATCAAGAAAATTACCTAATGTATCCATAGCACCATCATTAAGAACAAAATTAATACGAGTAGAATCATTTATGTTGACCTTTGATAAGAGTTTAAGGAGTTGTTTGTACTGATTAGGTGAAATGCCTTGATTATTGTATGGAGTATTATCAACAACGTTGTGAAGTGGATTCAAATTTCTTTGACTTTGTAAATTTGAGCAGTGGATTCAAATTTCTTTGACTTTGTAAATTTGAAATCAGATAGAAAACCGATCCATCTAGGGCTATGTGGATTCAAATTTCTTTGACTTTGTAAATTTAATTCATGCTTAGAACTGATAAGATTTCTTAATTTAGTGATGACGATCAATTGTAGTAGGCCTCCAATGCAAGTTTAGGACAGTGTAAAATATATTTTTCTTGTAGCGACCCTGAACTGCTGTTGAAACATTTTACATACATCGTTCACATTCCTGCATCATGACATGATACATATCCAACATGTAGAATCTTTAGATACATCGTCAAGCACTTTTTATAAGAACCATACAACACATTCAATTTTTAGCTTGTTGTTACTCTCATTATCAATAAAAACAAGAAAATGGCACTTGGTAAAGGTAAGAAGTGAAGGTAAAGGAAATTACAAAGATACACCAAAAAACCAGGAGATTTTTGCCTATTAAAGCAATAATAAGATTATATACAATCACAAGAAAACTAAAAAAAACAACTCCCCATCAGCATTAAAACGTCCAAATACCTCTCTCTAATATACACATCATCATCATCATCATCATCATATCTTACTACTACTCCTAATATCTTCTTCTTCCTATTCCTTCAAGAGCACAGGGTCAAGTCAGTCACTCTTTTTTCTACCAAATTACCATCCATATCCCCGACCCCTCTTTTATCATCCGCTTTTTGTCTTAAAACCCGACAGGACACCCACCCGAAATATATATTTTTTTTCTTAAAAAAAAAAAGAAAAAGAAAAAGAAACTAGCAAGGGGAACATTAATTAATTAACACCACTCCACTCTTGTAAATCATTTTTCAATAGCTTCTTCATTCTCTATCTGCTGCTGCTGCTTATAACTTCCCGCCCTCATTTTCTTCACATCCTGACTCGAACATATCAAGATCCTTTTCACCATGTTACAAAACTCCCTACACAAATCACCACCATAAAATATATAAATTCATTCTTTTATTTTATTTATTTATTTTTTAAATATTTAAAAAAAAAACTTACGGCCACGGATCGTCACCCATCAACATCATGTCACCTTCATCATCAGTAAACACAATTTCCCATTGGTTCCGTGGGCGTAACTCTCCCTTGATCTCAAACATTTCTTCAAGTTCATCAATCAACTCATTGTACCCTTTTAACACTGTTAAATCCACTGCACGCCCCACTGCTATCCCTTGCATTTGAACCTTTCATTTTTTTCATATATATTATTATTATTATTAATTATTATAAAATTATCATAAAAAAATTTATAGAATAATTAAGTGCGTACCTTGGTACGACTACGTGTAGTAGTAGTAGTAGTACATGTGGTTTGTTTGCTTTGAACTTCTTTTGGGGACACATGCAACTTTTCTTGTTCTTTGTCTGATATTACAGCTGATAAAGTGCTTGCCACCTGTCCTCCTTCAATGGAGGATTGTGGTGGTTGTGGTTTCTCAATATTAGGGATCTTTAAGTCGAAACCAAATATTCTACAACTTGAAACATTTTCTGGTTTCTTTTTTTCAACTGAATGTGATTCATTTGTTGTTTGTTTGATGGATTCACGAGGTGAGTAAGTTGACCAAGCTGACAGACCTTGACCTTGACCTTTTCTATCTTCACCTTCATCTCCATACATGTTTCTAGAAGCTTTTACTGGAGAAGATGATGATAGCCAACCAACTTCCATTTGAGTCCTTAAAAGACACCCGTTTTTATCAACTCTTTGCCCTTCAGGGGTACAACTTAATTGGGCTGAATCATGTGAAGGGTTCCAAACAGTTGATACTGTTGAACATGTAGGCTCTACAACACAACATAATAAACTACAAGTTAATATATTAATTATATGGAAAAAAAAGTGTTTTTATAAGCTAAAAAAAAATAATTTTTACTCACCAAGATTAGGGATCTCCATTGGAGGTCTAGGCCTCTTGGTTTTTGGTGCAACTGGTTGAGGTATACTTGTGGGAACAGGAGCTACAAAAGTTTCAATCTCCCATGGAGAAACTCTTTCAGGTCTCATGATAGATGCAGATTCATCCCATTGGACCTGAATTAGTCAACAAAAAAGTTTGACCATGTTTAGTTTTTTGAATCTTCACTTCTTTTTTTCAAAGTGAGAGAAATTATTAACCTTTAAAGAACGCCATTTAGAACAGTTCCATTGAGGAGATATGTCTTCAACTCCAACTATTGTGCCTGTAAACCTGATCAAATGAAGGAAATTTTTAATTTTTGTGCATCCAAATGTAAAAAAGATTAAAGACCCGGATTAAAAATATTTCATAAATTTATGGGTTACCTTCTTTCTGGAGAATCCTCGCCCTCAAACCGCATCTTGAATCTCATGCCAACAGTAAACCCATTGTTTACAGCTTCTATATACTTGTTTAACCCTATGATGAACTGACTTGTCCTGAATAATTTTTTACCATATTGTAAAAAACTAAAAAGAACTTCTTTGTATAGCTAGAATCAAAAATCAAGATTCACTTTTTTTCTTTAATTTACCTTGGCTTGTAGTAAACTGCAAACCGGGTTTGAGTTGAAACAGCATGTGATGCGGTTGCAAGCACTCCAAGATGCATGCTCTGGCTTGAAATTACTGAAGAGGGCATGGAGCTTTGTTGGCGAGCTTGGCGTCTAACTCCAACACGTAATTCCCCATTCTCCCCTCTATTAACCAGATTTTTATCAAGATCAAGATAAATTTTTCTTGAAAATGGAGGGTAGAATAGGGAAATAAGAAAAAGAAATCCGTACGTACCTAAGGAATACGAAGGAATCTCCAGCAACTAATCTCTTATTCGTGACAAAAGTACTCCATCCTGTTGTAAGCAGATGCCTTCGTGGTTGACCTCTGAAGATATGTTTAAATCGCCACTCGGTGCCATGTAGATCTGTTGCTGCTAACTCCTGAGTTGGAGTAGCTTGTGTCATGTCCTGAAAATATAAGATTTTGGTGAATTGGAGCATGAAAAAGAGAGTAGAGAGAGGAGGTGGAGGGTATAGAAGAACAAGAGAGTTTACCAATGGAGGGAGGCATTCATTTGCATGCTTCCGGAGGACTGAAAATCCACCATGAGTACTCGTGTCTGAAGCTGTTAAGACTTTGCAGAAAGAGTGAACAGTTGGCCTCACAGGCTCGGCTAGAGATTCATCAGGACTTGTTGGATCACTTTGCTGTGTATATGTTAACAGAAAAGTGAGAAAAAATAGAAACTTAAAAAAGTAAGTTTTATATGTATATGCTTACATCTATCTCAGGCAGTAGAGTGATTTGAGCATAAACTTCATCTGTGTCTTGTTCAGCCTACAAAGGCATAGAAGAATTATAGTATGAAATTTTAGAAAATAAAAAAGAAGCCCAGTAGAGGAATTTAACATTTTTAACTACCAAATACAACCATATATTTTGATTCGCTTCCTACCTTTTAAGCAATTAGACATAATCTAAATTTAAAACCTCAATCGATCCGAAAAATATATATATTGTAAAGGGAAAATATTACATACCATTAGCTGAGTATGAACAACACGACAAAGAATCTTTGATTTGAGGTTGAAGAGAGGAATCCTCTGATTTAATTCCTGATTTGTTGAAGCCTCTAACTGTACAAAACCCACAAATAGCAAAAGAAAATTAGATAAATAAAGCCAATTACAGTTAAGAAATTAAAACTTGCATATTAAGAGAAACTCCAACAAACAGAGATCTGAAATTTTCAAGCCAAGAACAAGAAATCTTTCACATACTTGTTCCATGTGGCCTTGAGGAAAGTAGAAAACTCTCTCTCCATCCCTTGGAACATCCACTAGAGGGCCCGCACATGCCTTCCATAGCTCCTTATACAGCAGATCTTCACAAAATTAAGAATCACATCATAATCAAAATTTAGAAGAAAAATAAAAGAAACTTACATCAACAGTCAGTACCAACGTGAAAAGAAAACAGGAACAAATTACTACCGTTAGCATAGAATAGTAGAGAAATGAAAACCTCAAATCGATAATTAACTTAATTGGGGAAAGAGGTATATGCATATAATTTGTAGCATAGATACATAAAAGCAAGGAAATTTTAACCATGTTTAGCAGGAAACCGCGAAGGAGTTTCACCTTCAGGTGAGAGAAAGGATGACCCTCGATTATCCATGGTTAAAAAACTAAATTGAACAGCTCAGACCGCAGAAAGTATTCTGAAACACAAATCTCCGGGAAATTAAACCTCCAAAATCATGAATTTTTCCGCATTATATGCATAAACCAGTGATAACGGCAGCCTTTCAATAAATCTCGCTTTTATGAGGAAATTTAACCAGGTAGATGAAACCCTAAACCGTCAATCTTCGGTTACAAAGTACACAGATCGGAAAACGGAAGAGATGATGTTCAGCTCCAGAACTCTGTTTCTCTCTCTAAAAACACAGTACCTCTTCCTCTCACTACAATCCAGGAAATGTGAAAACGCCGTTACTGAACCCTGAAAACAAGTTAATATACGCCTTGATTTCTTCTCTCTCTAAAACTTCCACTTTCTTTCTCTCTCTCTCTCTCTCTCTCTCTCTATAAGCCTGTGTTTGTCTCCTTTCTTGGTGGTGTGTAGTGCGTGAAGCTAACCTAACTAACCATGGTTGAGTTTGTGCTTTTTTTAGTCCTATGTTGAGTTAACTTTTTGTATTTTCATTTTTTCCAGTAAAATACAACTTTTATTACAAGATATAGATAGAATGATAGATAATTATGATAACTTTTATATAGGATTTTCTGGCTCTATAACCTTGTCTTTTTCGATACATTTCTATCATCAAATTATCTTACCATATGTATCAAGAAATGGTTTATTTTTATTTTTTAAAATGTTGAGACATGTGAAATGTATATCTATAGGTAATAATTTATTTACATTAATTACTCCTTTTATGATGCTGCTTATGTTTTTTATTAAGTAAATAAGATGTTTTTCTCATGATCTTTATATGGTGACCAATTAATAGTTTTAAAATCTAAAGTAAACGTTATATTTGGTCCAACCAACCTAAAAATGTAGTTATGAATTTCTTTTTTTCATGGAAAATAAATAACATTTTATTCCCATCTAATCTCTTCAAAAATTAACTATTAATTAAATATTCTAAATATAAAAATTTCAAAACGTAGTATCACAATCTTTTCATTATGGACTACAATTGGTTTTAACGATATATTGTAATAAGTGTTAATATTTGGGTCGAAAAATATGTAGTATGTTATATATTTGTTTATGTTTATTCATTATGTACTATGAGTATATATTAGTATTAAGAACAAGTGGGTTTATGAGATGTAAAGGTGGGATTAATTAGTGATGTCACTCGCTCTAAGAAGGATAGTATATGTCAAAGGTTCGATTGACGGACATTATAATGATCCTTGTAATCATCAAAACTAGTTGTAAGACTCATGTATTACATGGATTAATTTAATATATATATATATATATATATATATATATATATATATATATATATATATATATTAAAATATTTGAGAATTTTGAATTTATAAGAAAATAAGAAAAATAATGATTTACTGTAATGGAAATGTCTTTTTATCTTTTCAATTTAAATAAAGAAAATAAACTAATGAGTTTTAATTTTGAGAATTTTAAAATTAAAAGTTAAGTTTATTAGTGAAATTTAATATTCATTTATTACTACATTTATTACAATTATTACACTAAAATATTATTTGGAATTTAATAAAAAAAAACTCATTAAAAAAAACTTTCATTTATTAGAGAAGATTGAAAAAATGAAGATAATAGGACCACTTAAGATTTAAATTTCATAAATTAATTACAATTTCATTAAATGGAAAGACTGACTTAAATTAGGGATAATTAAGACAATCACAATAATTTGAAGATATAGACAAAAGATCACATTTTTTATGGATCCGGTAATTACAAATTTATCTTATTTGAATCATATACGTACAAGAAAAAAATCATTCTACCCATCATCATAATGTTCAAGATTGTCATTTTTCTACTAAAAGACGTTAATATGACTTTGTATTGAAATCTTTTTTTGGTATTTGATAAGATTTACTATTGGTTGTATCTTAACAACCAATAACATGGTGTCTTCGAAGTTGTCCTTTATGTAGGTTGTGAATAACTAAATATCATGAGTGGATGCCTACAACATTCGAGGAAACCACATACATGCAAAACAATCAAAAGACCAAATGAAAAATTATAATCAGCAAGAACACACATAGAGAATTGTCTAACAAACAATGAAAAATAGATACTTATACAGGGAGGATAATATAAGTTTCATCCCTTAAACCTATAAGATCATAATTGATTAAGATAAGATTCTTAATCAATTATTTAAATCAAATCTCAAAATATAAAATTTTGGAAAAAAATGTGTTTTTGAGGCCTTAAACGATCCCGGATGGCTGCAAAACACCACATGTCATGGAAGAGCTATGAGTTCTTTTAATCGGCTCATTTTATATGTTGTGTGGGAATTTCATCCAATTCTAAGATGTTGGATCACTTCTGCGTATTTATCGTTGATGTCGTCATACTTTCATTCATATTAGTGTTGACGTCATCAAGCCATGGAGCAACACTTATACCACCTGAATCACAAGTGATATGTAAATATACTATATAAACATATAAAATCATAAAAACTAAGATTATTGTGCAACCAATCGAAATGAAAAATAGCTTAAATCGGTTTTGATCATTCATTTAAATGTATATCACTGTTTCAGGATGCTTCTCCAAATTGTAATAATACAAAGCGAGTTTATAAAATGATGCCCTTGGGGCCCCTCAAAATTTTAGATGCATGTTGTTTCCCTCAAAATTTTAGATGCAGTCGGCCGAGCAGGTACCGAGTAGCGAGTTCTACAACCTTAACTTATACTACTAGTTGAAAAGTTTCTTTGCATTTGAAGCTTTGTAGATTTCGTCCTTTTTAATAGGTTAAGGTTGTATGACGGAATAGGTGCATATATCGGGTCCAAACAAGGTGATTTATCAGACATACCATATAATGGTGTTTTTGTGTATGTGTATTCATCATCTGGTCTTTCAATTTTTGTATCATTTTTTTCAAGGTTAAACATGCATATATAAAAATATATTAGCTCCTAAATCCTAATAAGAAAGTAAATTGATATCATCCACCAACAGAAGTACTTCTCGGTAATCTGTATCATCATCTTCAACAACATCTATGTCAACTTTATCAACATCATTGTCGTTTGTAGGAACAAGACTATCACATATAGTAACATCATCATCATCAACATACTTATAACAACCACAACAATTTCCAACGGATCATTATCTACCATATACAAATGTATAACATTTGAAACTTATTAAATAACTTTTTTCAAGTGTTTCACATCACTTCCATCAATTATCTTTTTAACATCTTTCATTGTTGGATTTTGGAAAGACAAATCAATGTTAGGTTTGTCTTTCAAACCTATTTTTTGTTTGCCCAAATATAACAAATCATTAAAATTTATATCTGATGGAATTTGTACACCATAGTTTTTAACAAATGTCATGACGTAAATATATTCATAATTTGCTAAATGTCATGAACCAATGATACAAACAACAACAACAACATACTTATTTGGAAATTTGAAGTCATACTATTTTCCTTAATAAAATGATATCAGACGGAGAAATTTGTATTGTTTTTTAATCAAAAGTATATCTCATTAAATAGCCATTAGAAGTGTACATGTCATATTTTAGCAGTATGAATTTCAACTTTTCACAGTACGAGTGTACGATTTTACAATACAAATTACTAGGAAATATAGCCTTTCGTTAGAAAATACATTATTTTCATATTACAACAACATACTTATTTGGAAATTTGAAGTCATACTATTTTCCTTAATAAAATGATATCAGACGGAGAATTTTGTATTGTTTTTTAATCAAAAGTATATCTCATTAAATAACCATTAGAAGTGTACATGTCATATTTTAGTAGTATGAATTTCAACTTTTCACAGTACGAGTGTACGATTTTACAATACAAATTACTAGGAAATATAGCCTTTCGTTAGAAAATACATTATTTTCATATTACAACAACATACTTATTTGGAAATTTGAAGTCATACTATTTTCCTTAATAAAATGATATCAGACGGAGAATTTTGTATTGTTTTTTAATCAAAAGTATATCTCATTAAATAACCATTAGAAGTGTACATGTCATATTTTAGTAGTATGAATTTCAACTTTTCACAGTACAAGTGTACGATTTTACAATACAAATTACTAGGAAATATAGCCTTTCGTTAGAAAATACATTATTTTCATGTTTTTGTAGATGACATATGTAATGACTGAAAAATCATTACTTTATGCACAAGAAATTTAAAATAAAATAGCATTGATAATGTAGAAAAAATAAAGGATCAAGAAGTACATTGCTATTAAGGAAAAGTTGACCATAGTTTAAATGTGGCACGTCGGTATATCTAGGTGGCAACACGCATGGCAGGAGGTTGTTACACGTGGAAAAGGTTGGACACACAACACGTCGCAAAAAGCAAAATGTGGCATGGACGTAACGTGTCCACAAAAGGGGTGAGACGCGTAGATGCTTGACAACCCTATAAATACCTTGAACTCGTCTTTCTTTGTACATTTTCCCAAAGAAAATCTCAAGCAATTATGTCGCGATTAGCAGCCTATGGGAATACGTATTAACGACAATATGCATGGAAATGATCATGGAATGATATAAGGTATTCTCTCGTCTCGTTATTATGTAACACTAGTTGTGAGACTCATTTATTACATGGGTTAACTTAAAAAAAACTAAATATAAAGTTCAAAATATCTGAAAACTTTGAATTTATAAGAAAATAAGAAAAATAATGAACTATTATAATAAATATGTTTTTTATCTTTTAAATTTAAACAAATAATTTAAATAAATAAAAAAAACCAATAAGCTTTAATTTTGAGAATTTTGAAATTAAAAGGTAAGTTCATTAATAAATTTATATCCATTTATTACTATATTTATTGCAATTATTATATTAAAATATTATGTGGAATTTAATAAAATAGAAAAACTCATAAAATGACATGTGGAAATAAATTAATTCAAAAGAACCACAATATGATATTTGCCAAATTGAATGAGAGTGTGACAAGTGGCAAAAAAACATTCATTTATTACAGAGGATAATAATTATAGTAAAAGTTGTTAGAAATTGAGTCAGATATTAGAGTTTGTGATATGGGCTAGTACGAACTCAAAGGATAGGCTGGTCGGATGAATTATCCGGTGGAATTCTTAATCAGTTTGACGAGGGTTGCAAACCCTTTGTTATAGAATGGTCATAAGTGACTGGTCAAGCTAATGACTTACGGAGTTAAGTTGTTTAGCAGTCGTGATATAATAGCATGATGAGTCTAATAACAAATGGTTTCCATATTCAGCTAGGGCTCATATAAAGGATCATTATGGAAGCTATAAAAGTAAGTCTGTGCATGTTTCAAGAAACTTAGTATATTACTTGAATAGATTTGTAAAAGAGGTATGTTGGAAAAAAGCATAAGGCGTAAGGCCAAACTAATAGTTAGTATTCACTAAGTAGTCAGGTGAGTACATGTGGATCTTCTGGGTACACAACAAAGTAGTTGATTTTACATGAAAAGTATGAATATGTCACTAAATTTGACTATGCTTAGTTACATGAAAATGTTTATGTAAATGTAAAGGGGAACAAGCAAGTCTTTTTTTTATAAAAAAAGGCTTTTAGAACGTGAGACTAGAGGTTCCTACTATTTTATGTTTTGTTTTAAAAATGGAAAATTTGTATTAGAAATGGTTTAGAAATAATAGCATGTCATGTGTTAAATGATTTTGAAATGGTTTTAAAAAAAAGGGCATTGCTAGTTATTTGGATTATGAGTTTCAAAGGTTATGAGTTATGTGTTTTTGAGATTATATCGATTACTCTTGTTGAGTTTTCATAACTTTGGTTTAAGATAATTGATTTGGATTTAATTACTCATGACGAGTTTTCGTGTGTTGAAATGAATGCATTCATAGTTTTAGCGGTGAGGTCCGGACAGAAGCGTCAACAACTGATTAGCAGTTGTGACGGGCAGTAGTGTCGCAGCCTCAAGACGGGCATGATTCCCATAGATTCGCGGAGTTCGAATTTGGATGTAGTTTAATGTATATCTCATGCTTATCAATATGTTTTCAGTTTTAGGACATATGCCCAGTTTTAGGACATATGCCCATATGACAAACTTCCTATGAGGTTTTGTTTTTTGAAAATTATAACTTGCTTGTGTTTTATAAGATGAGTATTGAGTTTAAATGTGATTTGAAAACAAGTTTTGAATTGTTTTACTGAGTTAGTACCTACATAGCTTACGAGTCTTCAAGGCTTACGTAGTTTGTGCTATATACTAAGGTGGAGATAGAGTGTGCTACCAAAAAGACTTCAATGGAATCATAGAAGGTTGTATAATCTTTTTCTCATTTATTATAAACTCTTATAATGATTTGAAAGTTTTTGTAAAAACACATTTTTATTGATAATAAATGGTTTTTTAAAAGTACGGTGTTACAACATATATGAAAACCCATTTTTTCGCAATAACATATGAAAAAATCCATTTTTTTGCATATAAAATATGAGAAAATATGACATTTGAGAAAAGCCTTTTTTTTTTGCAAATGATATAATGATATAGGATATGAGAAAACATATTTTTTCGCATATGGGTAACAGATAATTTTGCAGATATGAGTTACGAAGTTACAATATATATATATATATATATATATATATATATATATATATATATATATATATATATATATATATATATATATATATATAGGGTTAAGTTATTTTGTTTTCACTATCTATTGTGTGAATGTATGATTGATTCTGGACCAATCATTTTAGTTATTTTAAAAAAGTAATTAATGCATATTACATGTTGAAGATAAAATGGATATTAATTACATCTTCAGCATTTAATATGCATTAATTACTTTCTTAAAATAACTAAAATGATTGATCCAGAATTAATCATACATGCACACAATAGATAGTGAAAACATTTGAACCTAAGTGTATATATATATATATATATATATATATATATATATATATATATATATATATATATATATAGACTTAGGTTCAAATGTTTTCACTATTTATTGTGTGCATGTATGATTTTTTTATTTCCCCCTTAAATACTGGGATGATTTTTGCATGTCATCTATAAATATCGTGACTATTTTGATTAAACTGTTTAATTTTTATTATATTGTTTTTTAAAAAAAAAAAAATAAATAGTGAGAGCTTGATTTATGTCTTTCTTAGTTTAAGTATAAGTGTATTGTCTTTTATCTTAATTTCTTATTAAATATAACGGTGTTAACTTTAATGGTAATCCAAAAGAAGCAAGAGGAGTGACAAGAGCGATAGCGTGGCCGTGGGGACCAAAATGGCTTTGACGGACGTTTAATCAGTCATTCAAAGACCAAAAAGAGTGGGGACCAATCTCACAAAAACCAATTACTTTTTTAATGAAAAGAATAAAATAAATGGTATTTATTACAACACTCTTTATAGAAATAACTATGGTACATTCAAAGTTATTACTAAATTCATTATAGCTTTATATGTAATTATCTACCGAATATTTTGGGTTTAATTTTCATTTAAGAATTTGATAATTCAATCGACGAATTTATTGATATTTTCTTTTTCGGGAAAATGACTCTTGAGGGTAATTAACTTTTACGTTGTACTCATTTGGTCCCTTTTTTTGTATTCAATATACCATCGAACTTGTTGTTTGTGTTCACCATAACCTTTTTGACCGACTTTTGACCTGTGATAGCCGGTCATAGGGTTATGGTGAACACAAACAACAAGTTTGATGGTATATTGAGTACAAAAAAGGAAATGGACCAAATAAGAACAAACTCAACAGTTGGTTACCCTCCTGAGTCATTTTCCATTTACTCATTTACAGCAAAGTCCACGTCATCTCCTACTGATATTAATGACTTTATGAGATTCATTCTTGCTTCTTTTCAGAACATAACCCACGAAAGAACATTGTTCATACATGTACAACTTTGTAATGCACTTGAGTATTTATTAGGAGAATCTTGACTAAGCAGATGCATTTCATGACTACATTTACATTTCCAATCGAATGATTTATTGTATCATGGATTATAGACAAGTCTACAAACGAGTGGAATCACAAGTGTTGTGATTTTTTAGTTTACTTAGCTTTAAGATCGAATTCATGGGATGAGATACAACATCAATATGTACACTATCATGCAACTTTTGCATACACTTCACCATAATATACATCGAGGTAAACCTTTATGCTGATAAATATACCTCTCATACACAATCATATTTTTTTGAAAAGAGGTGTTGACAGCTAACCACAGTAAGCATGATAGCCGGTCATAGGGTTATGGTGAACACAAACAACAAGTTTGATGGTATATTGAGTACAAAAAAGGAAATGGACCAAATAAGAACAAACTCAACAGTTGGTTACCCTCCTGAGTCATTTTCCATTTACTCATTTACAGCAAAGTCCACGTCATCTCCTACTGATATTAATGACTTTATGAGATTCATTCTTGCTTCTTTTCAGAACATAACCCACGAAAGAACATTGTTCATACATGTACAACTTTGTAATGCACTTGAGTATTTATTAGGAGAATCTTGACTAAGCAGATGCATTTCATGACTACATTTACATTTCCAATCGAATGATTTATTGTATCATGGATTATAGACAAGTCTACAAACGAGTGGAATCACAAGTGTTGTGATTTTTTAGTTTACTTAGCTTTAAGATCGAATTCATGGGATGAGATACAACATCAATATGTACACTATCATGCAACTTTTGCATACACTTCACCATAATATACATCGAGGTAAACCTTTATGCTGATAAATATACCTCTCATACACAATCATATTTTTTTGAAAAGAGGTGTTGACAGCTAACCACAGTAAGCATAACATAGACCATGTTTTAACAAAGTTACCCTTCTAAAACGCTCTTCATATACGTTATAGCCAAAGAAGGTTGCAGTCTTTGATATTTTTGCAACTTTAATTTCATTTAACTTTTCGAGGGAAATGACTAAGGAGGGTAACCAACTGTTGAGTCTGGTCTCATTTGGTCCCTTCCTTTTTTTTGTACTCAATATATCATAGAACTTGTTGTTTATGTTCACCATAACCCTTTGACCGACTATCATAGGTCAAAAGTCGGTCAAAAGGGTTATGGTGAACACAAACAACAAGTTCGATGCTATATTGAATACAAAAAAAGGAAAGGGACCAAATGAGTACAAACACAAAAATTAATTACCCCCGAGAGTCATTTTCCCTTCTTCTTCATGTTATATTATTTTTTATTAACTTTTTTCAAATAAAATGCTATTAAATTAAACTCTTTCAAATCATTAATATTTCTTTTTTATTGATTTTAGGGCCATTAGACTACTCCCATTGGGGTTATATGGACGAGCCGCACACCCATTCCAAATTAAAAGAAAATGAAAACAAAATTAATTTTGGTGAACTAGGTCGAAGAAACAACATAAGCTCACCAATGCTCGCCTCTTTTTATCATTAATTAAACCCACGAGTCAATCACTTGCTAATATAGGTAAAATAGCTTTTGTAATTGAATTTTAATTTTGTTAATAATTGTATTTTATTTTGAGTAAAAAAATTAAATGAAATATATCAAAATACATGATTAATTTTTTCTCGAAAAAATGATACCAATATTGATATAATATTTTTTATATAAAATTGGATTATTGCTAATGGGAGTAAAAGATTGAGTTTAATTGAGTTATAGATGTGGAAGAAAGAGAGATTAGTTTTATAATAAATGATTGAGTTAGATTGGATTGTGAATGAGGATAACCTTAGTATATTCATCACTAACACACATATGGTGTCATTATTACATCATCACCATATTACCATCACATGAGTTTGATATATTCACAACTTCATATTATATTTCTCCTACTTTTTTTTATTATATATATATATATATATATATATATATATATATATATATATATATATATATATATATATATAATAAGAGGCGGCTCAACCAGTTTGGGGGCTCTAAGTGTGCCAAAAGTTTGGGGCTCTTTAGATTTTACTATACTTAAGTTTATAAAAGTTTAGGGGATCTAACTCATTCCAATCTTGGTTATATAATAAAAACAAATATAAAAGTGAAAGGTTGTCTTTTTTTTTTTTAATTTCTATTTAACTAAAGTATGTGCACAAGTAAACACATAAATCAATGAACAAGGCACATCGAAATCAACCAAGAAGACAATAACCAACATTCTTTGGCTTTAGGTTACATTACATACTTTGCTTTGGTGTGATACTGTGATGTAAAAACAGAGTAACTCAAGTTGCATGATTTTATAATTAAAAGGGGGAACATAAAAATCAAGCAGCAAACTAGCAACGCAAAAACTGGGTGGAAACGCCAACTCAAAAAAACAAAAATCGAACAGAAACAAAGAAACCGAGCATTAATCAATGAACAAAGAACAATGAAAAAAATCAGATAATGGAAAAAAAAAATAATAACCCTAATCGGCTATTAACCTTAATAGATAGTCTGATAATGAGAAAATCAAGTGAAAACACTGACAACACATACCTTGAATCAGTTGAATGAATCATTTAATATTTTTAAATAGTGGAGATGCAGAGAAATTCATTAAAGAATCAAGGAATGGAGAAGGAAGAAGAACAATGAAGGAATTTCAATAATTAACAGTCCATACAGCCTTTCAATGTTCAAGAATCGAGATTGGAGAAGCCTAAATCGATAATCACTCCATTCAATCAAGTCAATCAGGCAATCAGCGACAACAAGAACGGAGAAGAAAGGAAGAAGAAAAAAAGTCAGAATGTCGCTTTTGATTTTTGAGGAGGCGTGTGTGTATCAGTAATTAATTAATGGAGTTGGAGAAAGAAGAAATATTGACACTGAGGGGCCCTTTAAAAAAATAGGGCCCTAAGCCCTAACTTAACTTAATAACACATAAGGTCGACCCTGATATATATATATATATATATATATATATATATATATATATATATATATATATATATATATATATATATAATTAAAAAGTTGAAAGGCATAGAAAGAGAAAGAAAATGATTGTATGTGATCAACCAGACCCGGCCCAAGGGTTAAGTTAGTTGGACCAGTGCTCAGGATAACAATGGACATGAGGGCATCAAATTTCGATTTATTCTGATGAACACTCATTTTATTTAGGCCTAAAAAGTATAGTGAGATTACTATGGCACGATTTTGAGGTTCTAAGAACATAACAACAAAAAAAACACTATTAATTTCATGGTAAATGCACATCGCAAGTCTATTGGAAGAGTTGGCTAGAAGCGGAGAAGACGGGAAGACGAGGAGACGCGGAACAATATTAAACAACAATGAAAAAGTTCATATATATGGTAGCTTAGAAGATGTGGAGACAATTGATAATCTTACACGATTAAGGGAATGATTTGTTGAAGATGGATGCACCCAGATTACGACGATAATTTATTGATTTGTTACATGGAAGTGTACAAATTCACCCAGTATATTTATATCTCTCATTTTCTTCATTCTCCTTCATAATTACGAAATACAAAATAGAGAATTAGTAAACTATATTGTTTTTCTCAATTCGAATTATCAATCTGAATGTATTAATTTTCAACATATAAATTGCTAAATTAGAATCAGTTTCTTTTAATATCTAAATATGTGCAAGTTATAAAGATTACTAAAGTCTAAATCATAAAATTACTAATTTAATGTTCAGTTTGATTAATTTCATAATTTTATTGTTTGCTGATAAATTAATTATTGTTTAGTTTGAAATTGCTAATTTGATTTTAATTACAATTTATTAGAGTTAACCGATAATTTGAAATATTTATTGTGTTCCCTTAATTGGTGTTTGTAGTTCAAAGAGATGGATTTAGTTGTTTGTTATTATGAATTCATCGATGGAGTTGGATATTTGGATTGTTGATGAGATGCACGATACATATACACCTTTCTTTGGGTTAGTGCATGTTTATAAGTTTTATAGGTTATTCTTTCAAATTCTCACTTCAAATTCTGATGCTTCTTAGTTTTTTTGTTGTATAATAATCAGTAATACATTTCTCTTTCTTGTTCTACCCTTCTAGTTGCATGGTTGTCCTCTGCTCCTACTTTGTCTCCTCTTCACACAATTTTTAAAGAGTTTGAAGTATGCTACTAATTTTTGTTTGATTTAGGATTGCTTGAGATCGGTTATTGTTATTTGTTCTTTGGGTTCAAGTTGTGCTAATTGATTTTTCTCATATAATGTTGGTGCAACTTTAGCTTATGTTCAAGTTTTGATGGTTATATTATATTGTGATCTATTTAAATGTAACACCCAGATATTAGGTAGTTTCATTTTTTACCCAAAAGATAAAATATGTTGCATTTTGGTCCTTTTGTCATGCGTACTTGGGACGTACTCATGGCGTAGCTATTTAAAAAGGGGCGCACACTTAAGTGAGTACGATGGGCGTACTTATTAGTACGTTGGGCATATGTGGCAGATGGGAAAACCCTAATTTTTAGGATTTGAAACACAATTTAAGAATCCTTATCCCCTCATAATCCTTTTCCTTCATTAGCCTCCATCTCTCAAAATGTCCATTACAAACCTTAATCCATTGTGTGAGCCTTATTGAGCTTGAGAGTGTATTTTTGTGCTCTTGAAGGAAGAAGAAGGAAGTGGAATCATCCCGGAAGCTCAAGGCAACTTAGATCCATAAGTATCTCACCCTCAAGCATCCCTTGAAGGTATAAATCTTGAAACTTTATGAATGTTTTCCTTGGACCTTGCTAGTTCTTAAGTTTTTATGCATTTTAGGTTCCCACAATCTTGGTGTTCATGATTATGGCTTACTATAAACCATAAGAGTTGTCCTTTTAGAAGTTTTTGAGTGCTATGAACCATAAAAATGTGATCTTGTTCCTTTTCTTCCCTTCATGCAAGAGTTATGATGCTTTGCTTGTGTATTAAGTTAGGATTTTGGTTTTTGGACTTTTTTTTGGTCATGGAAATCATAAAGTTGGAAACTTTTTGACTTAGAATGATATTTGGGGCTAGATCTGAGCTTTGGACGTGGTATCTTAATGGAATAAGAACTTAATAGAGAAAAAAGGATCAGTTGAGTACGCTAGGCATACTTGGTTGACACCTCGTAACCTGGCCAAGGGTGCACTATACTAGGCGTAGTGACTGTGTACGTAGGGCGTACTTGGTCTATGTTGACCTTTTTTGTATTTTTGACTTTCTGATTTTTGACCTTTGCCAGGGGTTTGACTGAGTTTGACTTAGGGGTATTTTGAGTAGTAGTTTGAGTTTAGGTCACTGTTTATTATATAGCTAACCGGTAGAGTCAACATTTGGAGCAGTGATCTGTTTAACTACATTTCTGATTATGAAATGAGTTTTCCTCATTGTACTTATGGGTCGAAGGCACCAATATCGACCCATTGGATTATGTATCATGGTATATTTGATTGATGTTATGTTGGTTATGTGATCTGTATGATTGCATGTGTACACTGGGTATGTGTTAGACCGGTAGATCTATATATGTTGACATGTTATGGTTTGTTGGGTTGAGGCGGTCCTGCTTTGTGTTGAAGGTCAGGCTACCTTGGGCGGTCCGAATATACTGAAGGCACAAGAATCGGTCCAGTCAGGTCGAAGGCCCGGAGAGCGATCCATATAGGTTGTAGGCCCTGCGAGGCGGTCCAGTCAGGATTAAGGCTCATATATGTATGTTGTCATCTATATGGTTGTTTCTAGTACTTGGGGGAACTCACTAAGCTTTGGCTTATATTTTGATTGTTATGGTTTCAGGTAGTTCATAGGACAGGGGCAATGAGAAGGCTTGATCGTGCACATCCTTCGGATTTTATGAGATTTGATTTAGGATACTCTGATTTATGATTTGACATTTGGGAACTATGTTTTGTAAACGTTTATGTTTTTTGGTTTGGTATTGAAAGTGAAACATTTACCTTGATGTTTGGGATGTTACAAGTTGGTATCAAAGCTAGGTTTCAATCTTGGGACCTATAGGTTATGGGCCCACCACGCTTTCATGTGAATCCATACTCAAACTAAGGATCTGTAAAAGTTGTCAAAATTGTTTTCAAATGTAACCAAGGAAGGACGAGATGTGTATGATCAGTCGGAAAAAGAAAGTATACCCCAAGTTACCCACAATGTTATCTGCTTATGATGCTTATGATAGAACTACATGTTAGTGGTAGGCTAGGGATCTTCAGGAATTACATGATAGAATTGTCTCTTGTATGATGCCTGGTAGCCTAAGGGAGTTTCTTGTATGTTAGATGGAATTGGCATCATTACTATAGTTGCTTAGTGTATGCATCATAGTTGTATAATAAGATTTTATAGCTTGAGAATGTTTGATTTAGTCTTGTTTCCTGTTCCTTGTCTGGTTGTGGGCTTACAGTAGAATCAAATATTTGATTGTCTATGGGATCCAATGTTATGTATGATTAGTGCATACGAGCAGTTGCAGGGTTGGTGGAAGTTTCATGAGTGAATGTGATGGTAGCAAGCCGGCTTGAGGGATGATTAGCCACTCTCGAGAGAGTGAGTTTGGGATGTATTTGTATCCTAGTTGTGGGATTTGTATGTGGGTGGTCTGTGACAATTCATTGAGACAAATACGGGTAGGTTTGGAAGGCAGTATGGGCCCGTACTACTGAAAGCACAGGACCCATATACATAGAAATGAAGTCACCAAACCCTAAGGGTTTAGTTTTTTGTAATGTTAGTAATAGTATGAATTGTGGCATTTCTGATATATTCTGGTTCATTTTCAGTTTGGTGTACACGAGAGTTGGCAGCACGGAGAGGCCAAAATTGATAGATGATGACATTCATGAGTTGATCGCCACTGAGGTGGTAGTGGTTGTCCCGGGTTCCATTCAATAGGTTTTTGGGTATATCAAAACCGCAATGATTGAGTTTTTTGAAGAGCAGTACGATGTTGTGTCTGAGGTTACTGCTGTTGCAGCTACTACAGTTGTTGTTGTTGCGGGGGTTCAAGGGAGAGGTTCATTCCAGTACCAGGACTTCAGGAATACGAATCCCCTAGAGTTTTGTAATTCCCTGTAGATGATTTGGGTGTTCGGTTTTGGTTTTGGATCCAAGAGGTGGTTATGTAAAATGGCAACACGGGCTTTTATGGAAATTGGATTTTTATTTGGGAAATGTTATGGCAAGTATGAGTTGATTAAAGTGTAGAGCTTCTCGTTACCTTTTCATGGATATAAGTGTTGGATTAGTGTCTAAGACCGTAACTATATTTGGTAAGTATTTGACCCGATTGTGCATGGTCCTTTTAGGTTGCCTTCACCAAAGCAACATGATAGGATAATTTATCAAGTGAGAGGTTATTATGGTTTATTGATATATTATATGAATAATATATTAAAGGAGAAATCATGTAGTTTAATTAATATTAGACAAGAATTAATTAAGAATTAATTATGCGGCTAAATGACATTAATTAAATAAAGGTGTCTTAAACTGTCAAATGTGTGATAGTTGAGTATTGGGCTGAGAAGGCATGTGGAACTAGGGTTGGACGAAATTAGTGATGTGTCCATCCTAATTTCGGCCAAGAGGATCTATTCCAGAAGCTTCCTTGGAATGCTTAATGCCTAAGCTATCCATTAGGGTTTTGACTGAAACCCTAGCAGCACCAGTATAAATAGGACCCCAAGGCATCCAATTTTCAGCCACTTGATAACCTAGAAAGATCATAGCCGAAATTGTGCCTCTCCTCTATCTCTATTATCATCCTCTTGCTTTGTGTGGTGTTTATAAGCCATTAGAGGAGTGACACGTATGACTATAAGCTCCAAGGACAAGAAGATTCAAGCTTTGAAGAAGAGGTAATCATATAGTTCTGATTTCTTGTATCAATTTCGAAATACATACACTAGATCTAGGGTTTGTAAGTGTTAGATGAATTACATGTACAATAGAGACGCCTAGATCCAAGCTTTAGGGTTTGCATGAGCACATAGGATGTTATTTTGTGTAAAACCCATCAGTGGTATCAGAGCCTTGATTGGCTTCTATTGTATTTGATGCTTTGTGTTTCATTCTTGCTTGAAAATCGAATTTTTGAGTCTTCTGCCTTACAGACTCGACGAGTCCTAATGTGGGCTCGATGAGTAGGATGAACTCGACGAGTCCATAAGGGGACTCGGCGAGTCGGGTCGTCAAACAGAGGGATTTTCGGGATTTCTTGCTGTTTTGTTGAAGGATAATTACCAAAATCGTTTTTTACTAATAAAATCTGAATTTTATTGTTGTTATATGTTTATCCTTACCAAAACAAAAGATAATTACCAATTATTTGAATAATTAATTCCTTATATGATAATATTTGATTATTTAAATTATTTGATGAATTATCTTGTGAATAAAATGAATTAGGTCAAATTTAAATAATCATTAAATTAAATGTTTAATTTTAAATTATTTGCTATTGGATCCTATGTGTTTTGAAAAGTTCAAAACTTGCCCTCAAGTTTTGAAATTTAAATATTTGATTAAAAGTTTAATTTGAACTATTTAAATTTCAAACCCTAGAATTTTACAAGTTTAAAATTCAATCTTATACTTTATAATATTATAAGATTAATATATATATATATAATATATATATATATATATATATATATATATATATATATATATATAACTTAAATGCTAGTCTTACCGTTAGTAGGCCTCATTCACGAAACGATCTATAAGCGGGTATAAGGTTATGGCCTATAAAATGGCCATTTAATGGGTGTACCCTCTCACCCACCGCTTCCTTGATTGGTGGATGGTCGTTAGCCGAACGGGTAAGACTAAATGTTTTTTACAAAATTATAAAGTATAATGAATTAAAAAAGTAACTAAATCTTTTTACAGAATTCTCAATCTTAGTTACTTTAGGCAAAAGTGAATTGATACAATTCCATGAAATTACACTTTGTACCTTTGATAAGACGTTAGTGGAGCGTGTGTGGTTAACCGGCACACTAATTGGGTTCTAAGAAAAGGTGGCAAAGGGTGACTCATTGTTTGTCATAGTTCGATGGAGCGTGCGTGGTTAACCGGCACATCGAAAAGATGATTGTAACAATAAGGGCACCATGTACATTTGCATGGTTATTCACTCCCGCTTTGTGATCCTCGAGATCCCAGTCATAAACTTGATGGGCATATTGAGATTTAAACATTTCATTGAAACGTTCAATGAATCTCAAAAATCTAGGAGTTTTTAATACATTTAAAACTTAATCTCTTTTTCGTTTTCATGGTGGAAAATTAGTGAATCGTCATTCACTTACCTTCAAATTATTTGCATGTTAGATTACGGCATCCCTCTTCTAATGTGTAAATAATGCTGTTGGATCCTAGCCCTAATTTCTCATTTGGGTGTTTAATTGGGGATTCATTTCTAATCAAATTTTGTTCTTTTTCCTTTTCAGATGTCGAACGTCAACAACAACACTTCCGGCTCAAATTCCTCCGACTCGTTCTCACTCATGAACTTGTGTGGGAGAGTGATCTTTGACGGGTCCAATTTCAATGATTGGATCTGCAACATCTGAATGGTCACTCGTTACGAGGACAAAGAGTATGTCCTCGATGAGAAGCTGAAGGAAATCAACATCAACACTGCCTCTGCTGAAGAAATCGCGACCTTTGAGACCCATGAGCATGATGCTACGTAAGTCCATTGCATCATGGTGGCAACTATGACTGTAGAACTCTAGAAGTCCTATAAGGACATGTATCCCTATGAGATGCATTAAGATCTGCTGGACCGGTATCACCAGAGTGCTAGGCAAGAAAGGTACGAGATCATCACTTCGATGATCACTGCCAAAATGGGTAGCGAAGAGTCCCTTACCGCCCATCTACAAAAGATGCAGAGATATGTCGATCGCCTACTAAAGTTAAATGTTAACTTTGATGAAGAGCTGGCAATTGGCATCATCCTTCACTCCTTTCCTCCCTGCTACAACTAGTTCTGCATGACCTACCATATGAATAAGGAAGAGGTCACCTTGAGCATGCTTCAAGGCTTGCTAAGGACTGCTGAGAGCAATCTCAAAGATAAGTTTGTTGCATCGACTCCTACTCCCGCTGCTGCCCCAGTCTTGGCAATTAGGCAAAGGAAGGGTGAGAAGAGGAAGGCTCCCTCAAAGAGCCACCACAAGGGAAAGTCCCAATATGACACCTTTTCTAGTGGAACCAAAGTTGGTTCTGCTAAACCCAACTTAAACTCAAGGAGGCAGAGTGCCACCACTGCCACAAGATAGGGCATTGGAAACAAAGCTGCCCAGGGTATCTGCAAGAAATCAAGGATGAGAAGATCAAGCCATCCTACGTAGGTATATACACTATTAAATCTAATGATTCATCACATGCTATTTCTTGGGTACTTGATACAAGATGTGGTTTTCACATTTTTTCTGATTTGCAGGGCCTAAGAAGAAATATGGATGTGGAGCATGGGAAGATAAATTTGATCATGGGGAACAAAAGATCGTCGCCTGTCACCAAGATCGAAGTTTACTTTTTGATGCTCAGTAGTGGATTAGGATTAGATTTAAATTATTGTTGCTACTCGCCAGATATGGCAAGAAACATCATTTCATTTCATGGTTTTTATAAACAGGGTTTTAGATATTCATTTGATAATGAAAAGGGTTCTATAAATACTTATCTTAATGGTGTTTTGTATTTTGAAGCATTGTCTTGTAATGGAATATAAGAAACTGTGATGGTTGTAGACAATTTAGGAAATGATGTGTTGTGTATTGATTCTTCGAATGGTTTGGATAAAGCATGCTTGTGGCATTGTCGTCTTGGACATGTCAATAAGAAACACATAGCCCAACTCTAAAAGGATGGAGTGTTGCAGTCATTCGACCTTAGGGACGATGACGTGTGCGAGTCTTGTTTGCTTAGAAAGATGACCAAGTCACCCTTCACTGGCACTTGTGAAAGGGGTGAGGGTTTATTGGATCTCATACACACCGATGTATGTGGGCCCTTTAGATCCATCATGTAACAGCCCGGAATTTCAGGTATTACTTTAAATTAATTTGGGGAATATTTAGGGGGGGGACTCGGCGAGTTGATGCCTGACTCGCCGAGTAGGACCACGGTTTTGGTCACAGATTCGCGACTGGACTCGACGAGTCCATTAGGGACTCGGCGAGTCGACGCTGTCCAGCTGAAACCCTAGCCGTTTTGATTCTGGATCGTATATAATGTCTTTAGGGCCGTCATGTCTCGTCTTTTGGCCGATTGAAGATAACCTAAACGGCTGTGGGCATCTGGAGCAAGGGTGAAGGCTAGTGGAAGCTTAAAGAGGTTGTTAGGCAAGGAGAGGCAAGGTGGTGATCAAAGGAGGATCAAGGGGTTGAGCTCTGAAGGTTGGGGACGCAGGGATCACGTTTTTCAGGTAATCCTCGGATCATTTCTGTAGTTTTGGTGTTGTACACGAATCTAGGGTTTAGGAAAACCCATTTAAGGATTTGATAGATTATAGAGTTGTTACAAGTGTTTAAATCCCAGTAATAGTATATGTAAAGGTCCAGGAAGTCCCATATCTATATATTTCGGAATCATGCGAATTACAGGAGGCAGTTGATTGACTGCATGGCGAGGACTCGCCGAGTCCAATGATCAGACTCGGCGAGTAGCTTGAAGATTCACTAGGACTCGCCGAGTTGTTCTTCAGACTCGGCGAGTAGCTTGAAGACTTACTGGAACTCGTCGAGTCGTTCTTCAGACTCGGCGAGTGGTGTCAGGATGTCTATACTCGTCGAGTTACCCTTTGTACTCGACGAGTCCGGTCCAGATTGACCGTTGACCTGTATATATCTTAGAGGGGTCAGTTGTGTTGTTTGATAAGATCATTAACTAGGGCTGTGGTATTATAGGGAACCTGCGGACTAGCGGATTGTGTGCGAGTAGCACGAAGAGGTTATAGCCTGCGTACTACGAGGTGAGTCTTCTCACTATACTTCACCCGGAAGGGTTTGACTGTTAGACCGGAAGGTCGTGTGTGTTATATTCATACTATGTCTAGAGAGGTAGATGCTTTATATGTGATGTGTGCTTATATGCGATATATATATATTATGTGGATCGAAAGATCCGGGCCGGAAGGCAATGTTATGTGGATCGAAAGATCCGGGCCGGAAGGCAATGTTATGTGGATCGAAAGATCCGGGCCGGAAGGCAATGATATGTGGATCGAAAGGTCCGGGCCGGAAGGCGTATGTGGGTAAGTCGTATACTGGGGAACTCACTAAGCATTTATGCTTACCAGTTGTTTATGTTTTTTCAGGTACTAGTGATGACCGTGGAAAGGCGCCGGCGTGACACGTACACACTGCCACTGTTGAAGATCCTGGAGATTTAATATTTATATTTTGAAACAAACTTGGAATAAACCCTTTTGTCGAATAATGATGTTTTGTTTTAAATGAAAATTTTATTTGAAAATTTGAGCTGTTACAATTGGTATCAGAGCCTTGGTTTGAGGGATTCGGGGGTACTTTTGGGTGCAACTGAACTCAGACCGGGGATTTGAGGAAGAACTTTTTTTTCTTAAAAATGATAAAGACGTAACATTTTATAAAGGGCAAGGCGGTAAAAACAAGGGTGGAACAGTGTGTACGAGCAGCCAGCGTCCGAACGGTAAAGATCCCCAGAATACCTTACGATGTTATGTTATGCACTGAATTATGAATTGTTATGCATGCTAGAAGACTAGGTATACATGATAGGAATAGAATTGCCTGTTTTGTGATGCCTTAGTCTAGGAAGATTGCTTATGTGAGATATTTGGTAGCGTGCAAGTAATTAGTGCATACTAGAAGTAGAGTGCTCGTTATTCGGGATTTGGGGAGGAAGATTTGGGACGAATACTGATACGGTGTGGTCAGTAGTATTGGGCCCGTACTACCGAAGGCACCGGATCAGTGGAAGACTCAAATAAGAATCCCTGGAAATCGGAGACTGGGTAGGGCGCGTACCGAGTACAATTGTACTTGGTGGAGTCTCTGATGATTTTATGTTGTATTTCAGAGACATCATGGTTATCACACGCAATGGGGCGAGTTCGAGCGGTGCGAGTGACGAGGAGATTCGTCAGATTATTCAGGAAGAGGTAGCTGCGGCGGTCCGGGCTGAGATCCCGGAGATGTTTGGGTCTATTAAGACCACGTTGATGGAGGAGTTTGAGGAGCGGTGCGCCGCAATTTCTGAAGCTGCAGTTGCTGCCGCTACCGCAGCGGTGGCTGCTGCCAGGCCGCAAGGGGGTGATTCATTACTATTCAGGGAATTCAGTAACACGAAACCCCCTGAATTTGATGGGACGCAGGATCCGATTGCAGCTATGAGGTGGGTCGCCGACATCGAGGGGTGTTTCTATACTTGCTCATGCCCGGAGCACTTGAGGGTACGGTTCGCCTTGAACCAGCTCCGTCTGGGAGCGAAGGATTGGTGGAAGTTCGTGACAGCGAACTTCACTCAGGCAGAGATTTCGGCGGTGACATGGGAGAGGTTTGCAGAGATGTTCAGGGATGAGTACGTTCCCCCGGTAGAGAGGGAGCGATTGATTCAGGAGTTCTTGACCCTTAAGCAGGGTACCGATTCCGTGGCAGTGATCACACGGAAGTTTCATGAGAGGGCAATGTTCTGCCCCGAGCTGGTATCTACGGAGCAGTCGCGAATGAGCCGCTATTTGGGTGTTTTGAAGAGGGAGATTCGGGAGTTTGTGTCAAACTCCACCTATCGTACTTTCACTGAGCTTCAGGCGAACGCCAGGAAGCGCGAGATTGAGTTGGAGACTCAAGCGAGGGAGGAGGCTGAGTCTCGGCAGGTGGATCGACGGCCGGCCCAGTCTCAGCCGGCAGCCAAGCGGACTAAGTTCGCTGATTCGAGGATGGGAGGTTCGAAGGGTCGCACTTGCGCGAAGTGCGGCAAGAGTCACGAGGGGGCGTGTCGAGCTAGTGGTTGCTACAAGTGTGGCAAGGACGGACATATTGCCAGGGATTGCCCTAAGGGGTTTATGGTTTGCTTTCACTGCAACCAGACGGGCCATCGGAAGGCCGAGTGCCCGCAACTTCGTCAGGGAGCTACACCTACTACCCGGACTACTGAGACCCGACCGGTGAAGGTCGAGGCCCCGAGGGCTCGCGGGAGAGCCTTTCAGCTGACTGCGGAGGAGGTCCGCGCTGCGCCCGATGTTGTGGCAGGTATGTTATCATTCATGTATTTAATTAAAGGTCGAAATGTTATGCTTATGTTAATGTATGTGTAGGTACTTTCCTTGTGAACTCTATGCCTGCTCTAGTATTATTTGATTCGGGTGCGAGTAGATCGTTTGTATCGTTAGCTTTTAGTCAGCACATTGGCATTAGTCGTGAGCCGTTAAGTCGGCCTTTGAGTGTTTCCATTGCGGCTGAGAGGGTGATTTGTGCTACGGAGGTTCTTCGGGGATGTGTGCTAGAGATCTTCGGGGTCGCGTTTCCGATTGACCTAATTCCTATTGCGATGGGTGATGTCTGTGTCATCGTGGGCATGGACTGGTTGAGCCGATTCAGCGCTGTCATCGACTGCGAGCGTCAGTTGGTGACTATACGAGACCCTAGTGGGGGAGTTCTTACGGTGTACGGTGAGGGTACCCGTTCGAGATTAGTTTTTTGTTCGGCTGCTAGGGCGAGGCAATGCCTACAGCGGGGATGTAACGGTTTTGTGGCGTATGTGATGGATACGCAGGAGAGTTCCGAGAGACCGAAGACATTGAAGGAGGTTCCAGTGGTGCGCGAGTTTCCAGATGTTTTCCCCGAGGATTTGCCGGGAATACCTCCTGCGAGGCAAGTGGAGTTTGGTATCGACCTAGTTCCAGGGGCGGCGCCTATTGCGAAGGTGCCTTATCGTCTTGCACCTCCAGAGATGCAAGAATTGTCCTCGCAACTTCAAGAGTTGTTGGGAAAAGGATTTATTCGGCCGAGTAGCTCGCCGTGGGGAGCACCGATACTGTTCGTCAAGAAGAAGGATGGTTCACACAGGATGTGTATCGATTACCGGGAACTGAACAAGGTGACAGTTAAGAACCGCTATCCGTTACCAAGAATCGATGATCTATTCGATCAGTTGCAAGGGGCATCTTGGTTTTCCAAGATTGATTTGAGATCAGGGTACCATCAGGTAAGGGTGCGGGATGAGGACGTCCAGAAGACAGCCTTTAGGACGCGGTATGGGCATTACGAGTTCGTGGTGATGCCTTTTGGGCTCACCAATGCCCCCGCAGTGTTCATGGATCTCATGAACAGGGTATGCAGGCCGATGCTGGATCGGTCTGTGATTGTATTCATCGACGACATTCTGGTGTATTCGCGGTCTAGGGAGCAGCATGAGGGACATTTGAGGGAGGTCCTTGAGGTACTGAGGTCGGAGAAGCTATATGCAAAATTCTCCAAATGTGACTTCTGGTTACGGGAGGTTCAATTTCTGGGGCACGTTGTAAATCAGGCAGGGATATTGGTCGATCCGGCCAAGGTGGAGGCGGTGATGAGATGGGAGGCACCAAAGTCACCTTCGGAGATCAGGAGTTTCCTTGGGTTGGCAGGGTACTATCGAAGGTTCATTAGGGACTTCTCCAAGATCGCAGTGCCACTTACCAAATTGACCCGAAAGGGTGTTACATTCTCATGGGGACCCGAGCAGCAGACTTCCTTCGAGACACTTCGTCAGAGACTGTGCGAAGCACCAGTATTAGCCCTTCCTGAAGGGATGGAGGACTTCGTCGTATATTGCGACGCATCGATTTCAGGACTGGGTGCAGTGTTGATACAGAGGGGCCATGTAATAGCCTATGCATCGAGGCAGCTGAAGCCTCACGAAGCGAGATATCCCACGCATGACTTAGAGTTGGGGGCAGTAGTGTTTGCCCTCAAAATTTGGCGTCACTACCTGTACGGGGTTCGTTGTACCATATACACGGACTATAAGAGTTTGAAGTATTTGATGGATCAACCCAACCTAAACATGCGCCATAGGAGATGGTTAGACGTGGTTAAGGATTATGATTGTGAGATCCTATATCACCCAGGCAAGGCTAATGTGGTAGCCGATGCATTGAGTCGTAGGGCGGAGGGTACTCCATTGCGGGATGTATGTTTGAGATTGACAGTGGTGACACCGGTATTAGATACTATTCGTGGGGCACAGGCCGAGGTTGTGAAGTCTGGGATGCAGAAACAGGAGCGGGTCGTCGGGTTAATTTCAGAGTTCGTTATGGATGGGCGGGGACTTCTGACATTTCAGGGTCGGATCTGGGTGCCATTCGTGGGCGGTACGCGTGTCATTTTGATGGAGGAGGCACATAGATCGAAATTCTCGATCCATCCCGGTGCTACGAAAATGTATCTGGATTTGAAAAAGGAGTATTGGTGGCCTTGCATGAAGAGAGACGTGGCTTGGTTCGTGGAGAGGTGTTTGACCTGCCGTAAAGTTAAGGCCGAGCACCAGAGACCGCACGGTAAGTTGCAACCCTTGGAGATCCCTGAGTGGAAGTGGGATCAGATCACGATGGATTTCATCACTAAATTGCCGAAAATTGCCAGGGGAGTCGATGCAATTTGGGTGATTGTGGATAGACTAACAAAGAGTGCACATTTCCTTGCCATTAGTGAAAGTTCATCAGCAGAGAAGTTGGCGGAGTTGTACGTGAGAGAGGTAGTATCTCGGCATGGAGTGCCGACCTCGATTGTTTCGGACCGCGATGTGCGTTTCACTTCCAGGTTCTGGAAGAAATTCCATGAGGAGTTAGGTACTAAACTGCATTTTAGTACCGCATACCATCCCCAGACCGACGGTCAAAGCGAGCGGACGATCCAGACATTGGAAGATATGCTTAGAGCGTGTGTGTTAGACTTCGGGGGCAGCTGGGATGCGCATCTGCCGCTGGCTGAATTTTCCTACAACAACAGCCATCATTCGAGCATTGGTATGCCACCTTTTGAGTTGTTGTATGGTAGGAGGTGTCGGACTCCCATTTGCTGGGGAGAAGTGGGACAGAGAGTGATGGGCAGTACAGAGATCGTACTCCAAACGACTGAACAGATCCAACGGGTGAGGCAGAGGTTATTGACCGCCCAGAGCCGACAGAAGAGTTATGCGGACAGACGCCGGTCCGAGCTCGAATTCCAGGTCGGCGACTTCGTTCTTCTAAAGGTTTCTCCTTGGAAAGGGGTGATTCGGTTCAGGAAGAGGGGCAAATTGGGGCCCCGGTTCATAGGTCCATTTAGGGTAATTGCAAGGGTAGGTCGGGTAGCTTATCGGTTGGAGTTGCCAGCGGAGCTGAATCAGATTCACAATACCTTCCACGTATCACAGTTGAGGAAGTGTATAGCCGATGAATCGGCAGTGGTTCCGCTGGAAGATATTCAGGTGGATGCGAGCTTGAATTACGCCGAGAGACCAGTAGCTATCAGGGATCGGAAGATCAAGGTTTTACGAAACAAGGAGATACCTCTGGTGTTGGTTCAGTGGCAACATCGGAAGGGATCGGAGATGACTTGGGAGCCGGAGAGTGAAATGCGGGAGCAACATCCGGAGTTATTCGCAGAAGGAGACTTCGAGGGCGAAGTCTAGTTCTAGTGGGGGAGAGTTGTAACAGCCCGGAATTTCAGGTATTACTTTAAATTAATTTGGGGAATATTTAGGGGGGGGACTCGGCGAGTTGATGCCTGACTCGCCGAGTAGGACCACGGTTTTGGTCACAGATTCGCGACTGGACTCGACGAGTCCATTAGGGACTCGGCGAGTCGACGCTGTCCAGCTGAAACCCTAGCCGTTTTGATTCTGGATCGTATATAATGTCTTTAGGGCCGTCATGTCTCGTCTTTTGGCCGATTGAAGATAACCTAAACGGCTGTGGGCATCTGGAGCAAGGGTGAAGGCTAGTGGAAGCTTAAAGAGGTTGTTAGGCAAGGAGAGGCAAGGTGGTGATCAAAGGAGGATCAAGGGGTTGAGCTCTGAAGGTTGGGGACGCAGGGATCACGTTTTTCAGGTAATCCTCGGATCATTTCTGTAGTTTTGGTGTTGTACACGAATCTAGGGTTTAGGAAAACCCATTTAAGGATTTGATAGATTATAGAGTTGTTACAAGTGTTTAAATCCCAGTAATAGTATATGTAAAGGTCCAGGAAGTCCCATATCTATATATTTCGGAATCATGCGAATTACAGGAGGCAGTTGATTGACTGCATGGCGAGGACTCGCCGAGTCCAATGATCAGACTCGGCGAGTAGCTTGAAGATTCACTAGGACTCGCCGAGTTGTTCTTCAGACTCGGCGAGTAGCTTGAAGACTTACTGGAACTCGTCGAGTCGTTCTTCAGACTCGGCGAGTGGTGTCAGGATGTCTATACTCGTCGAGTTACCCTTTGTACTCGACGAGTCCGGTCCAGATTGACCGTTGACCTGTATATATCTTAGAGGGGTCAGTTGTGTTGTTTGATAAGATCATTAACTAGGGCTGTGGTATTATAGGGAACCTGCGGACTAGCGGATTGTGTGCGAGTAGCACGAAGAGGTTATAGCCTGCGTACTACGAGGTGAGTCTTCTCACTATACTTCACCCGGAAGGGTTTGACTGTTAGACCGGAAGGTCGTGTGTGTTATATTCATACTATGTCTAGAGAGGTAGATGCTTTATATGTGATGTGTGCTTATATGCGATATATATATTATGTGGATCGAAAGATCCGGGCCGGAAGGCAATGATATGTGGATCGAAAGGTCCGGGCCGGAAGGCGTATGTGGGTAAGTCGTATACTGGGGAACTCACTAAGCATTTATGCTTACCAGTTGTTTATGTTTTTTCAGGTACTAGTGATGACCGTGGAAAGGCGCCGGCGTGACACGTACACACTGCCACTGTTGAAGATCCTGGAGATTTAATATTTATATTTTGAAACAAACTTGGAATAAACCCTTTTGTCGAATAATGATGTTTTGTTTTAAATGAAAAATTTATTTGAAAATTTGAGCTGTTACACATCACAAGGGATGCGAGTTGCTTCTATGTGACTTTCACCGATGATTATAGCATATATGGGTATATCTATTTAATCAAGCACAAGTCAGAAACCTTTGAAAAATTCAAAGAGTTTAAAAAAGAAGTGGAGAATCAGTTGGGTAGGAAAATCAAGATGCTTCGATCCGATCGAGGTGGAGAGTAGCTAAGTCTTGAATTCAACAACTACCTCAAGGAATACGGAATCGTTTCGCAATTGACGCCACCTAGGACACCGCAGGTGAACGGTGTGGCTGAGAGGCGTAATCGAACCTTGGTAGACATGGTTCGTTCCATGATGAGTCGTGCTTCGCTACCTATCTCATCCTAGGGGTATGCCTTAGAGACTGCCGCACATATCCTTAACTTAGTCCCAACGAAGAAGGTTGCCAAAACACCTCACGAGATTTGGACAGGGAAAGCTCCCTTGTTGTCACATATAAAGGTTTGGGGTTGCGAGGCTTTCGTAAGACGAGAGACTCACGACAAGCTCGAGCCTCGTAGTGAGTGGTGTATTTTCATCAGCTACCCGCGAAAGTCCTTTGGATATCTCTTCAATAGACCGAGTGACAATGTTGTCTTCATTGCAAGGAGAGGGGTTTTTCGAGAGCGAGAACTCATAAGCCAAGGGGACAGTGGGAGGCAAATCGATTTTGAAGAGATTCAAGAGTCGAGCAATGAAGAGACGAGTCATTACCTCCTAGACGTTCCGAAAGAGTTAGGGTTCAACCCCAGTTTTATGGTTTTCATATTACTACAGAATGGGATAACGTTCATTAGTGATTGTACACTAGTGAATTTGGATGAACCTGATAGCTATAAGGAAGCCATGGCAGGCCCGGAGTCTGCAAAATGGAAAGATGCTATGGACAACGAGATTCAGTCCATGTACGCCAACCAAATTTGGAATTTGGTTGACAATGTACCAAGTCGTAAGACGGTCGGGTGCAAGTGGATCTTCAAGAAGAATACCGACATGGATGGGAATCTACACACCTATAAGGTGTGATTGGTTGAGAAGGGTTTCACTCAAACTCCCAGAGTTGACTATGAGGAAACCTTCTCACCGGTTGCGAAGATAAAGTCTATTAGGGTGATGCTATACATTGCTGCATTTCATGACTATGAGATATGTCAAATGGATGTCAAAACCGCTCTCCTTAACGGGAAGTTGATTGAGGATGTTTATATGGCTCAGCCAAAGGGTTTTGTCAATGCAAAGCACCCTAATAGAGTGTGTAAGCTTGAGAAGTCCATTTATGGACTGAAACAAGCGTCTCGCAGATGGAATTTTTGTTTCGATGAGAAAGTCAAAGAGTTTGGTTTTCTACGAAGCGATGATGAATCATGTGTATATGTCAAAGCCAGTGGGAGTATATTTAGATTTCTCGTATTGTATGTCGATGACATACTACTCATAGGAAACGACATCCTGACGCTGCAGGAAGTCAAGTCCTGGCTTGGGAAGTGCTTCGCTATAAAGGACCTTGGAGAGGCTGCCTATATTTTGGGAATAAGGATGGTGAGAAACAAAAGTATAAGACTAATAGGACTTAGTCATAATACTTACTTGGACAAGGTACTAAAGCATTTTATTATGGAGAATTCTAAGAAGGGAGAGTTACTAATCCAAAGTAATGCCAAGTTGAGTAAGACTCAAAGCCCGAGTACCGAAGTCGAGATAGCAAAAATGAGCCGAGTACCATACACTTCCGCAGTTGGCTCAATTATGTATGCTATGACTTGTACTCGCCCTGATGTGGCCTTCGCTTTGAGCATGGTCAACAGATATCAAGGGAACACTGGAAAATCACATTGGACCGCATACAAGAATATTCTTAAGTACCTTCGGAGGACCAAGGAATGGTTTCTAGTCCTCGGTGGGAGTGATGACTTAAGGGTGCGAGGGTATAGTAACACCAATTTTCAGATCGACAGGGACAACTACCGTTCGCAGTCGGGCTGGGTCTTTACCCTAAATGGAGGAGCAATGACTTGGAAAAGTTCCAAACAAGAGACCGTAGCTGATTCAACGTATGAATCAGAGTACATAGCGGCGAGCGAAGTGTCAAAGGAGGCAATATGGTTGAAGAACTTCATTGGAGACCTTGGAGTTGTGTCATCCATAAAGGAGCCCATGGAAATTTTCTGTGATAATGAAGGAGCGGTTGCCTTGACCAAGGAACCGAGGGGTCATGGCAGAACTCGACATATCGTCATTAAATATCACTTTATTCGACATCAGGTGGAAGAAGGACTCCTCGTAGTGAAGAGGGTATCATCAGAGGATAACCCAACAGATCCACTTACGAAGGGATTGTGTAAGGTTAAGCACTTGCAGCACGTTAAGAGCATCGGGCTAAAGGATGATATTAGTTTAGATTAGATAACTTCGAAACGTGTAATAGATAAATGTAATTGACATTTGATGATTAAATAAAAGAGTATTATTTATTACTAATGTTACTATCTTATGTTGATTATTTACCTACTGTTTTACTTTGCATGTTTTGACTTCCCGAATAATAAGATTATTCAAAAGTTCCACAGTCGCTTATACTTTGGGAGTAGGTATGAAAGAAGATTGTCATGAATTGGCGTGTATATTGCCTAAAGTGTATTAGACATAGAAAAGGTTTGTTGCAACGTTCATGAGTGCTTATGAACTTGATTTGAGCATTGGATTAAACCCACGCTTGTAGGAATCACTTCATGGAATTTATCTCAAGTGATCGCAAGACGATAATATCATATGGTCTTAAAACCTAGATATATGGTTTATTGTTTGCTAATTGTTTGTGCATTGATAATGCGTAAACGCATCAGTAACTTGATGTTATAAAACGCATTGTTGTGTATGATTTAATTAGTGAATAGTAAATGCATATAAGTCGAAGTTTATCTGTTCCTGTTATCCTAAGAGGGTAAAAGCGATATCAGAGCTCCTCGATGATTTAGTTTGACTTATTTGTCGCTCCCGGTCAGGACTGAATTGATGTGTTCAATTAAGTTCTATGTCAGATGAATCAGAGACCAAGAAACAAACTACTAGACAATAAGTATGAATATGTTCCATGTAATTGTTCGCACGATATCTAGAACAAAGGATTATACGATCCCTTATCTAAAGGACATGTTACTGATAAGATCAGAGTTTGAGAACCTCTTTGAGAGCTACAATTGCTAATCGGATTGTACTTACATTGTAGTTACTAGACTTATCCAAGTGGGAGACTGTTGGATTAGTGTCTAAGCCCGTAACTATATTTGGTAAGTATTTGACCTGGTTGTGCATGGTCCTTTTAGGTTGCCTTCACCAAAGCAACATGATAGGATAATTTATCAAGTGAGAGGTTATTATGGTTTACCGATATATTATATGAATAATATATTAAAGGAGAAATCATATAGTTTAATTAATATTAGGCAAGAATTAATTAAGAATTAATTATGTGGCTAAAAGACATTAATTAGATAAAAGGGACTTAAACTGTCAAATGTGTGATAGTTGATTATTGGGTTGAGAAGGCTTATGGAACTAGGGTTGGATGAAATTAGGGATGTGTCCATCCTAATTTCGGCCAAGAGGCCCTATTCCATAAGCTTCCTTGGACTACTTAAGGCCTAAGCTATACATTAGGGTTTTGACTGAAACCCTAGCAGCACCAGTATAAATAGGACCCTAAGGCATCCAATTTTCGGCCACGTGATAACCTAGAAAGATCATAGCCGAAATTGTGCCTCTCCTCTCTCTCTCTCCGTTATCATCCTCTTTCTTGTGTGGTGTTTGTAAGCCATTAGAGGAGTGACACTTGTGACTCTAAGCTCCAAGGACAAGAAGATTCAAGCTTTGAAGAAGGGGTAATCATCTAGATCTGATTTCTTGTATCAATTTCGAAATACATACACTAGATCTAGGGTTTGTAAGTCTTGGATGAATTGCATGTAAAATAGAGAAACCTAGATCCAAGCTTTAGGGTTTGCATGAGCACATAGGATGTTATTTTGTGTAAAACTCATCAATAAGGACAGTAGAAATCGGATTTATAACGAATAAGTTATGGCCTTCAGAGTATTTTAGGGTCTATAGGGAAACCCTAGTACGCGGGGCGTACTGGTGAGAAGTGTAGTATGCTGGGCGTACACTGGAGTATGCTTAGCGTACCGAGGAGGAAGGATCTCGAAGCCTCGGCCTCGTACGTTGGTCGTACGAGGGGTGCAAGAAACCCTAATTTTGAGCAAGTGTACCCTAGTTAATCATCTTAAGTCTTTAGTGATGACCTCTTTACCATCCCCCAAACCTCTTAAAACCCTAAATCGGACCCTTAGCCTCCTGGTGGTGCTCTTGAGCTATTAAGAAGACTTTGGTTCCCATTTTTGCCTTTGCGAAGGAAGTAGAGAAACTTGAAGTTGCCTTGCTTGGTGAAAAAAGTCATCATCTTTTATGCAAGCTTTCTAAGGTATCAAGTTTTAACATTGGCTTGTAGATGATTAGATCTCCTTATAGCTTATATCATTACACTTTTGGTCTTTTTGGGTGGATGGGAGAGTTAAGACGTTTTTGAGGGCTTGTCCTTTTAGTTCTGAGTTTATATTAGACTCCTTAAGCACAAAGGTGCAATATTTATGGTATTTTTGGCCACATGCATGCATTAAGTCACTTATTAAGTACTTTTAAGCTTAAGAGCTTCATTTAGCCATGCATGAGCATAAAGTTAGTAACTTTACATGATAATCTAGCTTAAGGAAGGCAAATCTATATTTTGGAGCTTTGTCTTAAGGGATTAAGTGTTGAAATCAAGTTTTAGGCTGAAGGGGGTGAGTACGCTGGGCTTACAAGTAGGTACGCTTAGCGTACAAGCCTTTAAGCGAGTATGTTGCGCGTATGTGCTGAGTCCGCCACACATACTCAGTCAGTTGGGCCTTACATGTTTAGGCTTCGGTTTGGGCTATCTTTTAGGCTTAATTGTTTGGGGCATTATTGGGCCATCTAAATGCAGGTGTTTGGACTAGGAATAAATGGTGGGCCTTAGGGTAAGGCCCATGTAGGGATTTGGGCCCAATTTGGACAATTGGTCCATATGTGGGTCTTGGATGGTTAACTGGTTTTGGACCTTTTGGATTGAAATATTGTGCCTTAGTCTTAGTCCAAGCTAGGTAAAGGGTAAAATGGTCTTTTTACCCCAAGTATGGATTGAAGGGTATAGATTCGACTCCAATTGTTAATTGGGTGTTATTTGATATTGATAGCTCTGGGAAATTATCGGACCAACAACCAAGGATTATCAACAAGATTCAGCAGTACGAGGTGAGTCTCCTCACTATACTATGGGTCGAAGGCACCAATGTCGGCCCTATTGGTTTATGCATTATAGGAAGTCCAGGGGGAGACCCTTGACATTTGTATGAAAGACCAGGAGGTGTCTCCTGGAAAATCTGTACGCAAGACCAAAGTTTGGACTCTGGCGGTTAAATAGATAAATAGTTGTAGATTGTATGTTAGTTGTCTTTGTGATGCTTGCATGGAAGACCAAGAGGTGGCTCCTGGAACTTGTCTGTAAGACCCAGGGTTTTGGTCCCCGACCTGGCAAGGAAGACCATGATACGACTCGTGGCATAACGACAAGACTATGGTTGGCACATAGCACCTCCTATTGAATGTTGGATATATGGTATGTATAACTCGTATGTTATGTATGGTATGTAGTATTTGGGGAACTTATTAAGCTTTGCGCTTATAGTTGTTGTTTATGGTTTTAGTTACTTCTGGTTCAAAAGGGAAGGGCTCGGCTTGATCGCAGCGCATACACCCATATTTTCCGCAACCTTGAGATTTTGCGATTGTACTATGATAATTGTTTCTAATATGAAATACCTTTAAGTGATTTAGTAAATGATAAATGGATGTTTTGGTTGTTTTAAAAATGAAATTTTTACCTTCATATTTTGGAGTGTTACAAGTTTAATATATTATATAAATATAAATTAAAAGTCAGTCTCACCGTTAGTAGGCCTCATTCATGAAGCTAGTCTATAAGGGGTGTTTAAGGAAGTTGCCTATAAAATGGCAATTGATTGGGTATCCACTCTTACCCACCACACTTTTGACTAGTGGAGGGTCGTTAGCCGAACGGATTTGACAGGACATTTTAATCCTCATTAAAAGTATGATGAAATATGAAGTAACTAAACCATTTATAAATTCCCAATCTTAGTTACTTAGAAAAATGTGAATTTGATCCTATCCCATGAAATTGCACATGACACCTTATTAGTCGTTAGTGGAGCATGTGTGGTTAACCGACACACTAATATGGGATTAGTGAAGGATGACAATGGGTAGCTCGTAGTTTGTCATATATCAATGGAGCGTGTGTGGTTAACTGACACATTTATTAGGTGATAAACGACTTCGAGAGTACCGAGCTAATTTGCATGGTTATTCACACCTTGTTTGTGATCCTCGACATCCCAGTCACAAACTTGAAGGGCATAATCAAGATTAAACATGCCATTGAAAGAGTTCAATGAATCTCAAAGAATCTAGGGATTTCAATTCATTTAAAACCTAATGCTTTTTTTTCATTTTTCATGGTGGAAATTGGTAAATCGTCATTTATCTACCTTCAAATATTTTACAATTGGATTACGGCATCCCTCTTCCGAATTCTAGAATATTGTGTTGGGTCCTATCCTTAATATTTCATTTTGGGTGTTATATTAAGGAATTAAGTCAACTAACTTGAATTTCTCCATTGTAAATGTCTAGTTCTGACAACTATGGTCTTCCCAAATCTTATGGAAAAAGCTTTCTTCATGAAGATGATGTTCCCAGAAATCATACTTCACTTCCTCCACCTCTTCCAATAGTTCTCCCTGATCCACATGTTCGTTAACTTGAAAAGTTAAAGGTCACTCAAACCCTATTGGCTAGCAAACACTAAGATGGAAGGTTTGTGTGTGCACATGTCTTGGAGATGAAGTCACACATTGACAGGATGGGAATGTTAGGAGTCATTTTGTCGAGGAAGTTGGTTGTTGACTTGGTTCTTCAATCACTTCCTCAGTCATATAGTGAGTTAATTAAATATTACTATATGACAGACCGCGACGTGATCCTTATTAATCTTATATATTTGCTAACTATTGCTCAATCTGCAATGATTTGGCGCACTGGTAAAGCAAATTTAATTGCAAGATCTACTTTTTCAAACTTCCATGGACATTGACAATGGAAACATTGGATGTCCAAAAAAGTCTTCTCTTCCCTATGGAAAAGGAAATGCTAAGTCTAAGATTGTCCCGTGTGTCATTCCAAAAGAGTCTGTTTGTTTCTGATAGGTTTTAGTATACTACAACATCCTATCATGCACATACAACCCTAAATACCTTGGATCTATGTTTTAAATAATTATACATGCAAATGTGTTTCCAAGGCATAAACCTATAACTAGCATGCAATTAACGTAAACAATACAAGATACTAGTTAAAGTAACATACCTTTTATGTGGCTTAAAGTCTTGATGTATTTGGTGTTGCTAGAAAGACTTTGACTTTTAAGAACCTAGTGCCCCAAGTGTTGCACCTCAAATGGAATTACAACTCACCTAGAACAAAGGTGACTCTTGAGAAAGAATTCCATGCACCAAAACACCTCCATATTTCTCTAAGAAAAGAAGCACGCGATTTTGGTTATGAACTAACATGTTTATATGTTGGATTCCAAGGGTCATGGGTATAACCCAAATCCATATCCATGGGTTTTATGATCCATGGTTCATGTGGCCCAACTCTTTATGTATCCATACATAAACTTGGTCTAACATGAATCATAAGCCCAACACATATAAATTTAACTAATTACCATAATTGGTCCCCATAGATTTAATTAGTCTCTTTTGATCACTAAATTAATTCCAAATTAATTCTTGATCAATACTAATTTAAAACATATGATTTCATATTAATATATTATAACTTATAATATATTAACAAATCATATATAACCTTCTCTCAGGAGTCCATCCTAACAAATTGTTCTAGTGTTATGCAACCCCAATTGACCATGCTACTCTCGGGTCGAATATATACCAATAATAGTCATGGGCTTATACATCTAATCCAACAGTCTCCCACTTGGATAAGTCTAAAACTATTATTGCAAATATGACTCCAAGATCCCGACTCGCAATCGTAGCTCTTAAAATTCGTTGTCAAACTCTGACCTAGTCAATGACTTTTCCATTAGATAAGGGATCGTATTTTCCTCCATTCTAGATATCATATGGACTAAGACATGGATTATAATCATTCTCTATGTCCATTTGTTGTTTCCTGATTTCTGATTTATGACGATCGACTAATTGAACAAATCAAATCAGTCCAGGCCCGACCGAGCACTTACGTTTGTCATCACTAAATCATCGAGGGGCTCACATATATCGCTTTTATCCCTCAAAGGGTAAAAGGAATGGATAAACTTCGACCCAAATGTTCGCTTGTACTTACTCATCAAATTACACACAACGATATGTTTTATAACAACCAAGTTATTGGTTGCGTTTACATATGTCAATGTGCAACCAACACGCAACTACAAATCACATGTCTATGTTTGAAGAATATAAGATATTATCGTCTCATGATCACTCGTGATAAATGTAACGCCTGTAGATCCGGGCTAGTCAATTTAGAGACAATAAGTGTCGAAAATGACTTTTTGACAAAAGATTATTTATAATAAATAGTCTTAACCAAGTTGTAGAATATGTCTCAAGGTTTCCGTACATATAAAGAACGCTGAAATCCGAGTTATAACGAAGAAGTTATGGCCCGTCGAAGTTTTACGGCAAAACCGGCACGACACCGGGAAGCGTAAATAGTAAATTTACGATGGAGCGACTTTTAGCCTTAGCAATATAAACGAAAGTTGTAGTATATGTTAAACCGAGAACATACAAAAAAAGAACGCCCAAATCTGACTTCGTATGAGAAAGTTATGAATTTTCTAAGATTTGGCTTAGCAATGCACGGCTCGAAACTCGATTTTTAGTTCAAGCGGTTTTTGGCTTATGCGACCTACATGAGAGTTGAAGATCTCATTAATTGGAACTCAAAGGTAAAAAGATAGACGAAAACAGAGTCCATATGAAAGAGTTACGAATTCTTCGCGGTCATTTAACAGTCTAAACACCTTCTACTGTTTAATTTGAGATCGACCGAGAATTAGCCAATGAAGTCTAAATGAAAGTTGTAGATATTGATTTTACCTATGCGTTGAAAAAAAGAACATAAAAAACGGAGCTCGTATGCGAGAGTTATGATTTTTCTAAGTTTGGAGGCTGATACGCGATAAGGGGTGACGTGGCACCACCAAAATTGGACACGTGGCACCACCAGAAGGCTGCCACATGCCCCAACTCAGCGAGTAGGTCCTCCTACTCGGCGAGTCCATCAGTCAGCACCCCTATAAATAGAGGTGTCGGGTTCCCTCACTTCCTCACACCTTCAAACCCTTCTTTCTCTCTGTAGTTTCTCTCTCTAAAGCCCCAACCCCCCCTAAAGTCTAGGTAACCCCCTAGTACCCGAAGGAAGCCCCGAGGCTCCCGAAGCCTCGAGAAAAGAGTCTTTCGGCTTAGAAACACTGCTCCAGCGAAGCCCGGTTTTCGAGAAAACCCGCTGTAAGTGAGCTATGCCTACCCTATCTTTAGTATAGCTTATGTTTCAATATAGTAATGTTATTAGGACCTTATAAGGAGTATTTAGGATATTATAATGGGTTATATAAGTATTGTTTAATGCTTATATAATAGTAATAATATACACACTATTAATTAGTCTCGGCGAATACTAGACTAAACTCTAGTGGTAATGATACTAGGTTTTGTCCGAGGAAAATTGTGTTGAGAGTAACAAAGTGTTGTTCAAGTGCCGAGTCACCACCTTTCCAGGTGGGTGCATGACCCCTTTCATCTTACATATAGATATGAAGTATTTTATATAATTTACGTGTTATGTGTACATATTATCTGAATACTTGTTGTCTATGTTGGATGAATGATTTTATATATGTTTTAAATGATTTAAGCTATATATTTATTTTATATCTACAAATATGTTGGGATAAAATATGGGTAGATGAAATAGTTTCTGTGTGACAAAAATAAAATGATGAGAGATAGGTGATGATAGGAAGGTGATGATGATTAGGCGAGGATAGATAGGTGATGATGAATCAGTGATGTAGGATGAAAGATACTATAACCTTGTCCGAAAATTTGGAGATGTAGTCATCTACCAGAGTATAGATGGTGACCACGGACTATTATAGACAACCCCGTGGAAACACCAGCAGGCTCATAACCTGTAGGTGATGAATTACGAGTTTAGGCGATGTTGTAACTACGTATTCATGCGATGATACTCTAACCCCTTACTATTAATTACGAGTTCAGGCGATGTTGTAACTATATATTCATGCGATGATACTCTAACCCTTACTATGAATTATGAGTTCAAGCGATGTTGTAACTATGTATTCATGCGATGATACCCTAACCCTTGTTGGGCACGTATTAAGGGAGTAATCCCTGAATCAATACTGTCTATGCGATGTAGGTGATGATCCTTAGGGAGAGTCCTTAGGAACAAAAATATAAGGAAATACGATGTAAGGAGATGAGAGGTAAATATGATGTAGGAGACGACCCTTAGGATAAATCCTTAGGGAAGGTACTTAGGAATAAAGAAGATAACGAGGATGGGTAATTGGGTTAATTGTTTGATGATTAAACATAATAATTATATTATTGTGGGTTGAAAACCCTATGTACTCACCAGGTTTCCCAACCAGACCCACTCAGTTTACTTGTATCACAGGTGACGATGTGAAGTTACATTACACTGAGAGATTAAGGAGATATAAATCACTAGTGTAAATGAATGTAACTTTTGTTTATGCTTATGTTTCTTTATTGACGATGACATCCCAAATGTTTTAAAATGAATAAAAATACTTTTCTTCGGAAATGCTTTGATAACTTATTTATCATGTTTTACTGAGAACAAATTCAGCAACCTTTTTATTAAAAGAGATACTCTGATTTTTATAAAGCATAAACAAAAAAATCGGTCTTTTTTGGCCGTGAAAATGGGGATGTCACAATAAAATCCATGAAGTGATTCAAATGAGCGTGGGTTTAGTTCAATACTCAAATCTCATTCCAGGAGCACTCATGAATGTTGCATCAACTTTTGCTATGTCTAAACACTTTAGATATCTACAAACTAAATCATGTCAGTCTTGATTCTTACCTACTTCCAACGTATGATTGACTATGGGGAGTTTGAATAACCTATTTATTCGGGAAGTCCAAACATGCAAAGTGAAACACAAGAATAATCGAATCCAATATGGTCTCAGAACTTATGAATATAAATAAAACACCTTTTAATTATCACCATATTGATTACATATTATTCATTGTATAATGTTTCGATTTATCAGCCTAATACTTGAATTAAAACAATAGTCATACTATGCTCCAAGCTAGGCCTGGCAATCGTGCCGTGTTCGGGCCGACGTGTCGCGGGTTGGCGGGTTAAAATATGTCAACCTAAATACGACCCATTTAAATATACAGGTCACAGGTTGGCAGGTCATGGGTTGGCGGGTTTTGAACATAAACCCGTATATGACCCGCCAACCCATTTATTTATACGGGTTCACAGGTTGGCGGGTTCGTGAGTCGGATTTGGGTTCGTGGGTCAGATTCGATAAATAAAATTGACAATTAAATATGAATAAATTCTTGATGGTTGATGCAAAAATATCCAAATTTTAGACACTCTTAAATATCCAAATGAAGATTTAAAACATTCATAGAAACATGTTCAAACTAAACATTAATACAAACATAGATAATTCAAGTGCTAAAGTAATTTATTATATAATACTTATTAAATATTAATACTTGATACAGAAATACATTTAAAAGTAAAATAATTTTTTTTATTAAATATATAAACGGGTTTGCGGGTCAACCCATTTACTTTTTGAGAAACCCATATATGACCCGTTCAATAAACGGGTTGGTGGGTTAGTGGGTTGGAGGGTTGAAAAACTCAACCCAAACCCATCTATTTCGTGTCGTGTCGCGGGTCGTGTCGAAAATTGTCAGCCTTACTCCAAGCATGCACACTATGTTTATCCAAACAATAGTTATGCCATACTCCAAGTATGCACACTATGTTTGTCTATGATCCTTACTTTGTGAAATAGACCAATTGAACATGATTCCAATGATGCTCATTTCACAATCCCAAATCCTTACCGCAAATGTAAGAATACAAGATTCTTTGCCATTTACTGAAATCAGTTAGATTCTAAACTTATGTGCATTGATCCTCTTGTAATGACTATTCACAAAAGTCACAAAGACTTGGCAATAGACATCTACAAAGTATTCCAATTGAGAGCAATTCCATGCGAACGAAGTCTCACATTCAAAGTACATTCCTTTGAACATCCTTCTTGCATTAAGTTTTCTAATCTTACACAAATTTAATAAATAACTTCCACTTATGGAAACATTTCCACATTCCCATTTTGACTATCACTTCTAAACAAAAGTTGCCTCCTTTCAGAATATGTCAATCTGGTCCTTCCAAAATTAACTTTATACTTCCAATTGCCCATGAGCAACCAATCTTTGGTAAACCTCAGATTGTCCTTGACATTTGCTTAATCATTTTAGTCATATCTAGTTCTAGTACTTTTTCCCTCTTAATGCCCTAGGCAGTTGGAAAAATTTAGAAAGGATAAATATTATAGCACATGTAATCGATCCTATATCCGAAGCATATGGGACACGATTCATGATGTCTCACATAAAGACATGATCCCAGACCAATCTTTTGCTACAATATTTTTATTTGCCATGGTTTCATAATTCGACTATGAAGAGGGATGTCGTAATCATAATCGAATTTTGAGAACGCAATATATATAGAATTTCCTTATGTTGAACCATTCCAACATAAAATTTGTGTGTGTGTATATATATATATATATATATATATATATATATATATATATATGTCCTTGACTAAAGATGATTAAAATCTCAATCTAAGCTTTTAGAATTGAAATGAAGTATAATTTCCTCTCCCTTAATTATAGCAAAACAACTTTTCCCAATTGAAACTTTTATTTTCTATAATTAACACTTATCATAAGTGATTATGCTCCCACTAGCATAATAATTACTAGCATAACAATTATGCTCCCACTAGCTTTGACATGTACTTAGAAATCAGCTGGACTTCTAGAAATCAATACTTTGTTGATTTTCCTACCAAAGTTCAGATTTCTAATACAAGCTGCTTTGATAAGACTTTATCAAGGCTTCTCAAAATCATACATCTTTCCTTAGATTGCTCACATGTGTGTCTAAACAATTATGAAAAGGGATGTCGTAATTATAATGTTTAGACATTTCGCCATTCTCACAAGTCTATGTTAGTGTGTCGGTTAACCACACACGCTCCACTAATGACTTTGAGAATGCAAATATCACAATTTCTATCTACGTAAAATCTACTTAGTGAAAGCGTTTCCTCACCATCCTTTTCATGAATCGAAGAAAACTTTATGACACTTAGATTTCTATGGTTTATGTGTTCTTATCCATGTAAATTTGTCATAACCATAATCATACGACAAGGTTAGTGACAAATCCAAACTCATATGGACTGAACTTGATCAATCTTAACTTCTTGCCACCGGGCAACACAAGGGCTTACCATTGCTTCCAGGTTGTCATGCAAAAAACTGAGAACTCAAAGAACTCACATGCATAGTCAACTTTTAACTGGAATGGGCACAGAAACAAGAATATGTCAACACGATAGGTTACAAACCTCAAGTCGTGTGCTAGTGATAAACAACAGGTTTTATTCTTGATTAGTTCTTGAAACTTTTTCAAGATCTTTAAGACTCTCACTGACCTCTTGACATATAAGATTCTCTTTTCAAGAACCATTCCTTGACAAAACAAATATTCAAGAGTTTGTGCGGATACTTATCAAGATAAACACTTCACACAATTGGTCTTAGTTGGTCTTTGTTTTATCCAAAACATCACAACTTACCAATTTCAAATGTACAAGAGTAAGAAAACATTTTACTCCACATTTGACAAGTGTTTTAAACCTTCTAAAGATTATGTCACTCAAGTTACAATCTTGGAGTATCACTCTAAGACTCAATTTTGGAACGAAGTATGATTCATCTTCTTGATTTAACCATTTCTACAATTCACGATTCCTCTTCTTAGCCAAATAAATGCACTAAGATGTCGTTAGAGAATCAATTGTGATATGGTTTCATAATGACTAAGACAATCATAAAACACGATACTAAAGTACTCGCCCATCTTTTCAGATTGGAGGAAACTTTTATCTTTCTGCCTAATTTGATTCTACTCATTCGTCCTGTCATACAATGAAACTTTTTCAATGTTTCAGAATTACACTTAAACTTGTAAGCATAACCATATTTACTAAACTTTAGTAAATCATGACGAATAGCCTTATCATTCTTTGTGGTGGACCTAATCAGCGCACAACCAAGTGTACCCGATCTCCTAGTCCTTTACTTGACTCACATATACATGTGAACAAGGAATTAGTCTTAATTTCCCAAAGACGAAAATTCTCATTCATCATACAATACAAGTTGCATTATTCCAAGTTTCTATCCAACTGAAACTTGGGTGATGAGAATCTTTCCTTATTTGGTAAATTATGACACTACCACAAACGAAAGAATCAAATCCATTTTCCAATATTGCTATCAATGGAATCATATAAACACCACTTTTTAACAAATGCCATTGTAAGGAAATTTAAAATAAATAAAATCAAAACTTCTCTTTTATTTAAAACTTGCAAAAAAAAAAAAAAAACTTATCCTTACAATGCAAATGCATATGAAAAACATGTTGTAATCTATTCTTAAGCAATATATCATAACTCTTAAGCAATAGCTTAAAATTCTGATCATCGAACCATACGATAATCAGCTTACTCTTCTTTTAAGCTTCCTCTCATTTATTTGATTCTAAAAAACATCAAAATGCGACGGACTAATGTCAGAAAAACCCTCAAGTTTTCAGGGTTTTGTCGGTTTTCCCGAAGTTGAATTTTATGTCCGTTTTTACCCTAACATTTTCCAAAAGATGTTCTGTTTTACCCTTTTACCGGTGATAACAGGTTACCATTATATTAACTTCGCAAAAAAACCCATAAGTTTACAGTTTTTTACGTTTTTACCCTTAAGTTTATAATTTTTTTACACTTCTACCCTATGTATTTTTTTTTCATATTATACGTATTCAAGCAGAAAAATCATATGAATATGTATATTATGAAAAAAAATATAGTTATGGTAAATGATGAGTTATTAATTAACTTTTTGATCGATTAGATCTTTGTAACAGGTATGCGATGAACGTAAAAACAGTAAACAAAACACAAGTATGAATCAAGATGTGTCGAATGATTAGATTACTCGATCCTCAGCAGAGCTCGACTAAGAACTTCCGCTGTAGAGGATTCTAGGGTTACAAAACAAGAACAATAATTTTTTTTTGAACAATAAATCTCTAATCGTTACTTATCATCTTCTTCTCTAGGATGCATGCAAGCATCTATTTATACTAAACCCTACAAAACTCACGGATGGACAGACCCATACCGGAGATACATATTGGACTAGCTAACGAGCCCAATAGACGCAACACAAAATACGACCCAACAATCTCCCCCTTTGCGTCAAATTGGAGCGAGACTACATCTTCTTCTTGCTTGGGCTAGCAGCGGGAGCCTTCTTTACTGTATCAAACAGACGTGTGATAAGTGCAAGGATTGTCTGTCTGAAGCGAATATACCATTGAATCATATCATCAAAGTACTTGATATCATCCGCTGTGTTCTGCTTGCATCGATGGATGATCCCTAAAACGTGCTCCAAACAGGCAGTGGTGTAGAGATGTTTGTCTGCCAATGCGAAAAGACATTTATGTCCTTCGTTCCTGGTAAACATGACAGAGTTTCTCTTTGGGTCAATTTTTCCCATCTGCATCATATTGAGATCACTGGCAGAGCCAACAGGAGATATGGTAGGTTTCTTCTTGAACACGCTCGCAATCTCCTGATCCATCAAAGCAACTTCCATGATATAGCATACAAGCATCCTCTTAAAGTGGTCGATGATCGGACCATATTCAGCTTCGTTTGTAAGAAGGATGTTGTGCAAGATAATCCAATCATGGGGATTAAGGTTGGGAAGATCTGCAAGTGAGATGGCATGTTCGGCTTTGGCAGATCCCCTTAGTACCTTGAACCGAACGTTGGTGAAGTTGCCTTCCCTGTACGGCTTCAGGACCCGAACATTGACGATTTTCTGAGCGCTCCAAGTCTGGTATTGGGGTTGAGCTGCCTTCAGATAAAATTCGATTAAGTCCCGATCAACCTGTGGATGAGGATGAGGGAACTCTGCAATGTTGGAAAAGGCATGAAAAATAAATGCCTTTCGGGTCAGTGGCATGTCGAACTGCGAGTCGACAGTGTTAGAACGATCTAAAGAGATCACAGGTTCTAGCCACAAGATATTGGGTGTGTCAATGGCTTCTTTAATCAGCCTCTCAAGAGTCCAAGAAGGAAAAAGAGTTTTCCTGATCTCAAGAAGGTCATGGGCTTCTTTCTGTTTCCTTTCAGCTTCTTCAGCCTCTCTAGCCACATGAGCACTGATGTTAGCCTCTTTATCTCGACCTTGACGCTTCAGAAGGTCGGCAATTATCTCTTTATCATCTTCATCACTCTCCTCAGCAATGTTTTTGCCCTTGTTTTTACACCGGAACCTGAGGCTTGGCCTACTAGAGGAGGTTCGGTAGTGTGAGTTGTTGTTGAAGTAGGAGGTGGTTGAGACACTTGTTCTTTTTCTCCCCTTGTTTCGGAATGGACACGAAATCAAGGAGCCCTTCAAGTTTGCTCAGTAGAGAAAGGGCGGGAGCAAGCTTCTCTGCAAGGGTACGTCGTACTGAATAGTTGAGGATTGGGTCATGTGCTTCAAGGATGTTTGAGATAGCAGAGTGGACATCCGAAACACACGAGTTAACCACTTCTCTTTCAGACCGAAGAGACTCAATCTCCTGTTGAGAGTTGGAGAGTTGAATGCTCTTGACCTTTAGAGCGGTAGTCTTCCTTGCGAGAGCATCCATTAGAGTGTTCTCGGCAGCTAAGTCTTCTTGAAGCTTGGAGAGACGTTCCTCAATGGTTGTTCTGAAAGCTGAGTTGTCGTCAGAGATGGTTTGACAAAGCGAAGCGAACGACTTCAGCTCTGATGCGACTGAGTTAGCCAGCTGGTTGACAATTGGTTCCAGCTTTGTCGAGGTGGCTTCAGTGGTTTGCTGTAAAGATTTCAACAAGGAAGAACCATCAGTGATTAGTTTATCGACTTTTTCGGCCGCTGCCTCACAAGCTTTGGTTGAGGCATCTATGGCTGCAGTGGCGGAATCAAGGGAAACTTGATGAGCTTTGGAAAAAGCCTCAACAATTTTCTAAATTGCAGCTTCAGATATGGAGGACTGAGATGTGGAAGACGAAGCGATGAGCGAATCTATTTTGTCATGTAGCTCCTTGAGATGCCTCTTTGTGACAGGAGCATCGTCATCGTCGTCACTTTGAACTTGAAACGGAATGTAATAGACCGAATCAAAAGTCATATTCTCCCCGCCAAGGAGACGTTCTTCTTCATCTGAAGCATGAGCAGGAGAAGATGGTGGTGGTGAAACTGTAGGTTCGGTAGTAGTTGTAGTTTCGGGTTGGGTGGTGTGTTCGGTTGTTGGTGTGGGTTCGGGTGCTGAGTTGGATTTTGGTGCGTCAGTATGAACCCCCGTATCAGATACGTTGGTTCTAACATCTGCAGTGGTGGTGGTTGTTGCTTCGGTAAATATTGGTGGTGGTATTGGGATGGAAGTAGGTGGTATTTGAGTGGTGGAGGTTATGGGGGAATAGAAAAAGGAATTGTAACGGGTGGAGAAGAGATAGGAGAAGTAGAAATATGAATATCTGGGGTAGGCGAACGTGGTGGAGTGTTACCACGTTGAGATCCATCTGAATCAGAACCCTCTTCCTCAGATTCGCTTGAGGACGAAGCAATGATCAGCTTTCGCCTTGGCTGGGTTTTTCTCCTCTTCTGTGGTGGAGACTGAGCAGCCTTAGTGGTTTTCCTTTTCTTGGGAGATGGGCCTTTTGCTCCCTTTGCCACCTGTTTTCCCTTATCAGCCTTCTTGCCTCTAGGATCAGGCTTGTCAGCGTCATGAATTGATTTCAACATCTCTGGAGTAAGATCCCTCGGAAGAGAACGTTTGAACTCCTTGTACGTTCTGATAATCCGACTGTCAGCAAGAACATCACCATACATCGTTTTAGGGATAGACTCGTTGAAGGGAAATTTCAAAGCATCCGAGACAATGATCTTCGTGGTATGGAAAGTACCAATCGAAGACATTGGAGCACCAGCGACAATGGGGACGTGGTACTTGTCCATCACCCATTTCGTGACAATAGTCCAGAACCGGGCATAAGAAATCTTTGAGTGTCGAGAGGTGGAAGAGAGACTCTGAATGAGTTGTTTCCATAGGACCGACCCGTAGTCCATGTTGATTCCATTGTAGATCCCGTACATGATTGAGAGAAACAAACAACTTGCCCCATCGGATCCAACACTTCGTTCAATTAAGCCCTTGAAAAGAACAGTGAACATCCCATTCCACTGAGGGGGCAGGCACGACTTTTTGAATTTCGTGACTGTAGTGAGCACCTCAGTGTACCCCATGTTGTAGAACATGTTGAACAGATGACCCATTGGAATGGTTTCAGGATTAACCCTCGAAGAATCAGGTTCAAACCCTAACAGCGTACAAAACCTTTGCTTAGAAATCGACGCCTTGTGCTCAAAGACGTCGAAGAAAATCCTGTTGACGACCTTGTCGTAGTGAGCTGTAGCAAAAATTTGTGACAGGAACTCCATTGGAACAACTTCAGCCCTGGTAAGAGCAGGAGCGATTGGCGAGAACTTCAAGCATTCAATGATGGGAAACATGAAAGCGTCATATGCCTGAGGAGTAAGATCAATGATCAAACTCTGCTGGGGACGAATGGGCAAGATGTGAGAAGTTGCGTGAACAAATGAAGAATCTGCCATTGTTGAGATGAAAGTGGGAGAGATGATGAACAGTAGAGGTTTAGAGGATTTTTGCTCTCTGGGAATGTGGGTGCAGTAAAGAGGTAAACGGTGGATCACATTTCCTTTTATACTGTGGGTAAAGGAGAGAGAAAAATCTTTCCCAAATCTTCGATTGAAAAAACGAAGGGTTTTTCGGAGGTGACTGACGCGTGACAGTTGGGTGTGCCGATGATCACGTAGGAGAGAGAGTGTCAGTCCCTAATCACATGCCTTCCCATCAGGCGCCGTTTGGAGATGAAACGGTTCCTATTCGCATGCTTTTCCTTGTTGCGCCGTTTGAAATCAAATCGATTGGACTCCCGCCTGAGTCATCATTTCGTCATCTTATCCCTTTAGAGATTAACGACATCTTTAAAGTAAATTCCCCACGTGGATGAATATTAACCACAACCTTTTATAACAACCAATCCAATTAAAATTCCTTAGAATTAATGAAACCAGAATTTTGGAAAATCAAAAAGATTTTCGTGCTGAGTGTGTAAAAGAAAAGGAAATAACCAACACTTTTGAGGGATTATGTGATGTCAATAAAGACACGAAACAATGGATCCCGGGCACGAATCTCTTCCTTCAAAGTCAAGAGAGACTTTAAAGTGTTTGTGTGGTTTCCCGTTGAATAACGATCAGACACTTATTAAGAAGTGTTGAAAGGCTTCTTTTAAGTAGGCTTATGGGGTGGCTTTCGCTTCGATTCATAATTCCTGATCTTGATATAAGATAGAAATCGAACGAAGTACTTGTGAGACCAATGTAGTATGTTGAACAAGTAGGTTGGAGATAATTTAAGTGGCAAGGTAAACTAATGTATGCGAAATCTCAAAAAAAATTAAAACTGGATCCCAAGGGAAGAAATGTTATTGGATTTAACAATTTCATAGGAATCACTCAAAAGAAAAATAGAGATTTCATGTTGTACCCCCATGGATAAGTTCGTCAATTCATTAGTGAAAGCTAGAGCAAGTTAATTGTTCACCGTCAATGCATAGTAGGTATTGAATTGTGGGTTTCACTTAGCACGTAGTGACACGAAGCTAAGATCATGAACACAGAAATTGTGCAACCATAAACTTCAGTGGTAATGTTTGAGAGTCTCAAGGGTTACGTTTGTGAAACGAATGAGATGGAGAAAAAGTAATGTAGATGGTGTAAAGAGACCAAAATACCTCTGCTATAAAAATAGGGACTAAGCAGAAAACTCTTATCTCATGTGAGAAGAGAGTTAGGTAGCTCATGGTTAGAATAAATATGAGAGCCTAATTGGGAAGACAGGGTTTGTTTGTACCAAGTCAGTAAGGCTATTATTCAGAATCAGATGAGGCTTTGGACACATACAGCAGCATGCTTCTAGGGACACTTAGCTAGTGAAATAAGTTACCCACAATGAAATAAATAAAAGCCAAAATAAAATAAATAAATAAGAAAAAAATATTTTTGGAGTTTTTAAATATGAAAGTAAAAGAAAAAAAATATTTTTGGACTTTTTGATCGAAATAAATAAGACATAAAAAAAATTTATACAAAAAAAAATGTTGGAACTGAACCCGAGCGTTCGGTTTATTTCGGTTGAGAAAAATTTTTTGAACCGAACCCGAGCGTTCGGTCTATTTCGGGTGAGAAAATATTTTGGAACCGAACCCGAACGTTCGGTCCATTTCGGTTGCCAAAAAAAAAGTTTGAAAAAGAAAAGAACTTCGACAATAAGATAAATGAATTTGGAAAAATAATAGAAAAGATTTACAACCAAGGAAACTACCTTTGAGCGATAAGCGAAGATCAGATGATACAACCGAACCTGAGCGTTCGGTTCATTTCGGTACACCAGATCAAGACCCGAACCCGAGCGTTCGGTCTATTTCGGCATACAAGAGACCCGAACCCGAACGTTCGGTCTATTTCGCTTCTTACTTTTGATCTTGAGAGGTAATTTTTGGTACTGACCCCGATTCCATCATTCCAAGCCCTTGTAGAATTTTGTTGAAAGAAGCTTCAGGAAGAGCTTTGGTGAAGATGTCGGCCAGTTGATCAGTGGTTCGAACAAAATGAATTTCGACGTTCCCATCTTCCACATGATCCTTAATGTAGTGATACCTCAGTGCTATGTGCTTAGTCTTGGAGTGTTGCATTGGGTTATGACAGATCCTAATTGCACTTTCAGAGTCGCAATATAGTAGGATCTTTTTCATATTGAGTCCATAGTCCCGGAGCTGGCTTTGGATCCAAATCACTTGAGATGTACAGGAGGCAGATGCGATGTATTCTGCTTCAGCGGTAGACAGAGATACACAAGTCTGTTTCTTTGATTGCCAGCTAACCAACTTCCCGTCAAGGAATTGGCAGCCTCCTGTGGTGCTTTTCCTGTCTAGTCCACAACCTCCAAGGTCTGCATCTGAGTAGGCTTGAACGAAGAAACCTTAGTTTGATGGATACCATAAGCCGAGAGAGGTAGTTCGTTTTAGATACCGGAGAATGTTCTTCACTGCAAGCATATGAGGTTCACGAGGATTCGCCTGAAATCTAGCACAGTAACAAACAGAAAACATTATATCAGGCCTGCTAGCAGTAAGGTACATTAAAGAACCGATCATCTGGCGATATAGCGTAATATCAATTGCTGGCTTATCCAAGGATGGAGTGAGCTTGGTGCCGAACGCCATTGGAACTTTAACCTTTGAGTCTCCCATCATGCCGAATTTAGCAAGGAGAGTCTTGGTGTAGGCTTCCTGGTTAATAAAGATGCCTTCGGGTCCCTGTCTAATATTTAAGCCAAGGAAAAAGTTAATAGGACCCATTGAGCTCATTTCAAATTTAGTCTCCATCAGCTTTCTGAATTCAGCTGTTAAGCTAGGATTCGTTGAGCCAAAGATGATATCATCGACATAGATTTGAACAATCATAAGATGGTTACCTTCCTTCTTACGAAAGAAGGTTGGGTCAACCGAACCTTGTTTGAATTTGGACATCTTTAAAAACTTGGTTAGCGTTTCATACCAGGCCCTAGGTGCTTGTTTCAGTCCATATACCGCTTTGTCCAGAATATAGCAGTGATTGGGGTATTTTTCATTCACGAATCCCAGAGGTTGCTCCACGTACACCGTTTCTTCAAGTTCTCCATTTAGAAATGCGCACTTTACGTCCATTTGGTAGACCTCAAAGTTCTTGTATGCAACATAGGCAAGAAATATTCGAACAAATTCCAGCCTAGCTACAAGAGCAAATGTTTCCGCATAATCGATTCCTTCCTCCTGGCAGTATCCTTTCACAACTAAACGAGCTTTGTTTCTTATTACATTGCCTTCCTTGTCCATTTTATTTCTAAAGACCCATTTGAGACCAACAACCGAGGCATCTTGAGGAGTTGGAATGAGGCGCCAAACTTTATTTCTTTCGAACTCATTAAGTTCGTCTTGCATAGCTTGAACCCAATCAGAGTGATCAAGAGCAGTGCTTACTATCTTTGGTTCAACTTTTGAGACGAAAGAGTTAAACATACAGAACTCTACTTTTGAAAATAAAGATGTTTGCTTTGCCTTCAGTTGAGATCGGGTCAACACCTTTTTAGAGACACTACCCACAACCTGTGAAACAGGATGATCTCTAGTCCATTTGAAAAGAGGAGGGTAATTTGGATCATAGGATGGATCCAATTCAACATTTACCATCTCTTCTAATTCGGATTGACTGTCATCGTCATAAAACATATCGGCATTCTCCCCCTCGACTGATGAGCTTTCAGGGGTATCTTGACTTTCCGGTGCTACAGGAGTTTCGGGTGCATTTGAGCTTTTGGTAGCTACACTACCTTCGGGTGCAGTAGAACTTTTGGGAGCAGATGGAGAAGAGTTTTCCCCCTCAACTTGTGAACTCGGCTGCTTTGAAGAGGATGGATTCTCCCCCTCAACTTGTGAACTCGACTGTTTTGAAGAAGACGGATTCTCCCCCTCAACTTGTGAACTCGGCTGTTTTGAAGAAGATGGATTCTCCCCCTCAACTGAAGCACCTTGCTGAGAAGGTTTATTTGGAACTGATTCTCCTTCACCCAGTCGTTTGGCAGCGTCATCGACAATTTGCTTCAAATGGTCAACTTTGTTGTCTGCTGCATTGGCTTCTGAGAGAGTAGCCTTCTCCGGTTCATCAAATAACTCCACAAATTGCTCAAACAAATTTGCAATCGAGGCTGTGACTTGGCCTGTTTGAGAGAAGATTTCTCCAACTGATTCTTCCGTGGCCTTCAGCTTCTTGACATAGCTGTCATCGAAAGTCACATAATACGTTTCTTCAATCTTCCTCGAATGCTTGTTTAAAACCCTATATGCTTTCGAAGTGAGAGAATATTCCAGAAAAATCCCTTCATCGACTTTTACGTCGAACTTGTTACGATGTTCTTTAGAATTGAAGATAAAGCATCGTGAGCCGAATACGTGGAAGAATTTGACGTTTGGCTTTCTGTTGTTGATGATCTCATAAGGAGTAAGAGTGAAACGCTTATTGAGATAGGACCTGTTCGGCGTAAAACATGCTGCAGCAATAGCATCAGCCCAGAAATATAGAGGTAGAGAAGCGAAACTTAGCATGGTTTGGGCCGCCTCACACAAAGATCGGTTTTGTCTTTCGACAATCCCATTCTGTTGAGGGGTGTAGGGAGCTGAGAAGTTGTGACTGGTTCCTTTTTCTACTAAAAAGTCTTCAAATTCTTTATTCTTGAACTCCAACCCATTGTCGCTTCTGATGTTGCGAACGACTTTCCTCAGCTGCACTTCAACCTGCTTGATAAACATCTTTAGCTTGAGAGTTGCCTCAGATTTGTGCTTCAGAAAGAACACCCATGTAAAACGTGAACAGTCATCAACAATAACAAGAATATACTTGCTACCGCCAATGCTTTCGATAGAAGATGGACCACATAAGTCAATGTGAATTAACTCAAGTGGTTCAGACTTTAGTGTTTATTATGGATGGGTGACTTTGACGACTCTGGTTCCCCATTTCACATGCAGCACACAAATGTTCTCGATCAAACTTGAGTAATGGAAGACCCCGAACATGACCTCCTGTGACAAGTTTGTTGATATCCTTGAAATTGAGATGGGAGAGCCTTCAGTGCCACATCCAGCTTTCGTCAAAATGTACTTTGGATAACAGACAGATAGCTGGATTTCCTTTGATAGGTTTGAGATTGAGAGGAAACATTTCGCCTTTGCGCTCTGATTTGAGAATCACTCTTTTTGTTTTCTTCTCTATTATTTCCGAACCCTCATCGTCAAATGAAACTTTAAGACCGGTACCTCTAACAAGCTGAGATACACTGATGAGGTTATGTTGTAGTCCTTCGACGTATGCAACTTTTCTAATCGTGAAGTCTCCATTTGTTATCATCCCATAACCTTTTATCGTGCCATATGAGTTGTTCCCGAACTTGACATTCCTGCCGTTTGGAAGAGATCGGAATTCCCTCAGCTCTTCCTTCCTTCCTGTCATGTGACGTGAGCAGCCACTGTCAATATACCATTCTTCATCGAACTACTCGTCACTGATAACCTACAAAAATCAAGCAGATTTAGGAACCCAAAGTTTCTTGGGTCCACGTGAGCCTTTCACAGGAACAGGAATAGTAAGAGAAATGTCAACTAGATATGTTCTTTTTATTAAAGTTGTTTCATCTTTCTTCTTAATAGTGAAAACTTTAATTTGGTTGGGATTTGTTACAGTCGGTTTGGATTCAGGTTCAGGCGTTTGGGCCTTGGAATGCTTTTGATCATTCTTGACTGAGGAAACCTTCGATTTTCCTTTCAAATCTGTTAAAGATTTTGGATTTTGAGTTTGAACAGAATTGGATTTAGAATGGGGCTGAGAAGAATTAGAATGAGAGAATTTAGACTGAGAAGTTTTCTTGACTTGACGTTCTAGGTGGCCCTTTTGTTTTTGGTCATTAGTGGGACCGAACCTTGAACCTTGGTAGCTTTTGCTCTCGGAACCGAACCTATGCATTCGGTAGATGGTGTTCTCTGAACCAAACCTTTCCCTTCGGTTGTTATTACTTTCTTGCGGTCTGACTGCTCTTTTCTCCGACTTTCTGTCATGATCAGAAAAATGGGCATTTTGAGATTGCCAGAACTGTTTTCGCTATGAGAGATTCTTTTTGTATCTCAGATTCCTTTGCTGCTTTTGATCCTTTACTTGCTTCGGCTGTCGGTGGATGTTGGCTTTTTGCTTTTGCTTTTTGTCAGCCGGTTCACTTTGAACAGATGATGTTTCGCTTGAAGGAGTGACTTCTTCTACAGGAACTTCTTTTGCACCATTGGTACTTGGCACATCGAAGTTGTCAGGCTTCTTTAGTGGCTCTGGCACATATCTGCCTTTGGTTTTCCAGGACGTTCGCTGTGACAGACCAACGGTTTCGTCTGCATTATCTATAGGAGCAGACCAGAAAAACTCATCACAACCATCTGCATAATCTTCGTTTACTATGGCGGTGAGTTCGGCTGTCTGATGTTCGGTTACTCCTGTGACCTTATACACCTGATTTGGTGTTGTTCTCACCTTTTGGTACACCACGACCATTTCTTCAAGAATCGGGGACTTATTTTGGGACAAACAAGCGAACTCCACAGAATTTTCGGAAATAAGATTTTTGTGGTTTTCGGGTTCGCTCTTGACAAACTCAGAACAGTCGACTTCATCCTCTATAGAAATTTCACTCATATCATCATCCTCATTGAGCTCAGACGCGTTTTCAACATCAATTTTATTTTCTAAGCTCAAGTTGGCAATCAATGAGTCAAACTTTTGTATGGTTTCGGTCCTTAGTTTCAGTTTCTCATTTTCATCCAAAAGGTTTTTCAACATGTCCTTATGGTCCTTGGACTTTATAAAAGATTCGATTTTGTCCAGACCATACATATAAGTCGGATTCACATCATCAGACGAAACTACACTTTCACAATTATATGTTTCAGCATCGATTTCATCTTCCTCAAATTCAAGGAAGGGCAAAATCATGCGATGAATTTTCTGCCCTATTTCACAGTTCAGATGAAGTTGAGTGATGTTAGCATAAAGACGTTTAGCAATTAAACAAAAGACATTTGTTTGTTTCAAAAGTTTTAAATTGTCTCTTTGCAAATAAATGTTTTCATCTTTGGATTTAATCAGCTCCGACTCCTTCAGCTCTATCCACATCCTCCGTTCCTCACTCTTGGAAGACACCCTGCTTATTTGGTCAGTTAGGTTAGAATTGGTGACCCGTGTTTGAGTTAAACTGCTATCTAGATTTGAGATTCTTGAATTTAAGCTTTTTAATTCTTTTTCATACGAATTTTGTGGGACTTTAAATGAAACAAAAACGGATTGTACCTTCTTGATCAATTCATCTAGCTCATTGATCTGCATGCTGAGAGGTTTTGCTGTGAAGCATAGGTCCTCTCGCTCCTTGGATTCTTCATTCCCACCATCCGTATTGTATCCCCTCATTTGAGATACATCTGTCACCATCAAACACTTCCCACCGCTTTCTTCACCTCTTGCAACGTATCCTTTCCATTGGATGGCTTCCTGACCTCATCATCCTCTGAGTCGGTTGACCAGACCTGCATGCCACCGAACTCATCATTCGCTGCCGAACCCTGCACAATTAAAGCATTCATTGAGGGGTTAGCAGTAGCTTTCTTTCTCTTGATCTCTTCCAGCTTTTTCATCAACAAGGCCTCTTCATCTTTTTCCTCATCCTTCTCTGCCATTTTCTTTAGAACACAGTCTTTGGCATAGTGGTTTTTTCCTCCACAGTAGTAGCAGTTCACACCTGAATCTCCTTCAACTTTCGCCTCTTTCTTTGGTTCCTCTGTCTTCGGTTCTTCCCTAACCTTTTCAGAACTGTAGCTTCCCTGCCAATTTCGGTTCTTATTGGTAAGGAACATTTTCTTAATGAACCTCTTTGGATTCGACACCATCATTGCATAGTCTTTAGAAGTAAGATCATAATCTTCTAAGTTGAGATCTTCATCTTCTACCACACTTTTGCTTTTGGACAAGAGGGCCAAAGAACCTAAACTAGAGACCACATTTTTCTCTTGCAAAACAATCTTTTCTTGGGATTTCAAAATCCCCACCAGCTTTGCCAACGAATAAGATTTAAATTGCTCATGAGCTTTAACAGTGGACACAACCGCTCTCCACTCGGATCTAAGGCCATTCAAAAAGGTTACTTTTTGTTCAATCAGCTTCCTTTCTATATCGTGTTTGATCATCTTGCTAAGAAGATGATTGAAGCGATCGAACGTCTGAGTAACAGTTTCATCAGAATTCTGCTTAAATTCACCAAACTCAGACAAAAGCAAGGTTTGAATAGAATGCTCCAAATCTTCATCTGTGGAATATAGCTCTCGCAGCCTATCCCATATTTCTTTAGCAGTGCTGCATGAACTCACTAGCCTGAATGTATCTGATTGCAGAGCGAATCGAATCAGTCTCAATGCTTTAATGTTGCATTGAAACTTTTCCTTTTCGTCTTGAGCAACATCCTTTACGTCCTTTAACAGATCATTGTACTCTTTTTGAGTTTTAATGATTTTTGACGTTCCAGAGTGAGCAAATGGTCTAGAAACGATTGCTTCCCAAATAAGGTATCCATTGTCTTCCAATCCGATGACATAATCTTCAAAGTGATGTGCCCAGACTTCGTAATCCTGGGTGTAAAGAATAGGAATCTTCGTCGTCGATCCAATGATGTTAGAGATGTTGATGGGATTAGATTGTGACTCGTCCATGCTTGATCGTTTTTAACCTGTTTGAAAGATCAGACTTGTAATATTTAATATTAGGGCAAACAAATAAATGCTGAGTTACGTCAATAATGGAATGACGGCTCAATAAATATTAGTTAATGCGGAATAACCCTAACCGCAAACTCTTTCACAGAAAAGATGTGTATGAATTACACAGCCTCCTGCTCTGATACCAATTGATGAGTTATTGATTAACTCTTTGATCGATTAGATCTTTGTAACAGGTATGCGATGAACGTAAAATCAGTAAACAAAACACAAGTATGAATCAAGATGTGTCGAATGATTAGATTACTCGATCCTCAGCAGAGCTCGACTAAGAACTTCCGCTGTAGAGGATTCTAGGGTTACAAAACAAGAACGATAATTTTTTTTTGAACAATAAATCTCTAATCGTTACTTATCATCTTCTTGTCTAGGATGCATGCAAGCATCTATTTATACTAAACCCTACAAAACTCACGGATGGACAGGCCCATACCGAAGATACATATTGGACTAGCTAACGAGCCCAATAGACGCAACACAAAATACGACCCAACAGTAAAAGTGTAAAAAAAAATATAAATTTAAGGGTAAAAACGCAAAAAAAATGGTAAACTTAAGGGTTTTTTTTGCGAATTTAATATAATGGTAACCTGGAAAACCTGTTATCACCGGTAAAAGGGTAAAACCGAACATTTTTTTCGAAAATGTTTGGGTAAAAACGGACATAAATTTCAACTTTGGGCAAAACCGACAAAACCGTGAAAACTTGATGGTTTTTATGACGTTAACCCAAATGCGACCTAGTCACATCATGTATTAAGAATCTCCAAATAGGAACTTAATAGAGTTGAATAATGGACTTTACCCGAAGTAGAGTCAAACTTTTTGACTTTATCAACCTTATGATCTTTCAGGTAAATAGGGTAGCTTCGCAACCAATGCCCTTTCCTTTGGCAATAAAAACATATGGACTCTTTTGGAATGGTACACGGGACTATATCAGACTTAGCCTTTCTCTTTACCATTTGGTCAACTGAGTTGACTATGACCAATCCCTTTCCATTAGGAAGAGAAAGCTTCTCTGGAATTCCAAATTTACCATTGTCATTGTCCATGGAAGTTTGGGAAGTCGATCTTCCAATCATATTTGCTTTACCAGTGCCCTAAATCATTGCTGATTCAGCAACATCAAGCAAATAGGTAAGATCATTAAGGTTCATGTCATGGTCCGTCACATAGTAGTCCTTAAAGAACTCACTATGTGACTCAGGAAGTGATTGAAGAACCTAATCAACAACCAACTTCCTCAAGACTTTGACACCCAACTCTCTCGGTCTGTCTATATATGACTTCATCTCCAAGATGTGAGCACACACAGACTTTGCTTTCCAATAGGGCTTGAGTGACCTTGAACTTGTGGGTTAGGGAGAATAATTGTAGGAGGTGGAGGAAGAGAAGTATGATTTCCATGATCCAATCGCGGGACATCATCTTCATTAGGAAAGTTTGTTTCAAAGGATTTGGGAAAACCATAGTTGTCTGAACCAAACATCTAAAATGAGAGAAATTCAAGTTAGCTGATTTAAGTTCTTAATATAACACCCAATATGAAATATTAAGGCTAGGATCCAACACAATATTTAATAACTTGGAAGAGAGATGCCGTAATCCAAGCTATAAAATATTTGAAGGTAGGTAAATGACTATTTACCAATTTCCACCACAAAAAACGAAATAGGGTTTTAGTTGGATTGAAACTCCTAGATCTTTTAAGATTCATTGAATTTTCAATGGCATGTTTAAATCTCGGTTGTGCCCTCTCAAGTTTGTGACTGGGATGATGAGGATCACAAACAAGGTGTGAATAACCATGCAAATTAACTTGGTACCCTTAATCTTTATCACCTAATCAATGTGTCGGTTACCCACACGCGCTCCAACAATCTATGATAAACATTAAGTTACCCTTTTCCAATCTTACTAGTCCATGTTAGTGTGTCGGTTACCCACACATGCTCCACTAAGACTTGATAAGGTACAAAGTGTAATTTCATGGGTTAGCACCAAATTCACATTTTCCTAAAGTAACTAAGATTGGGAATTTAATAAAGTTTAGTTACTTTATATTTATCATTATACTTTTAATGAAGGGAGAATTAGAGTCATGTCCTACCCATTCAGCTAACGACCCTCCATCAGTCGAGGAAGCGGTGGGTAAGAGTGGACACCCATTAAACTGCCATTTTATAGGCAATAACCTTATACCCCCTTATAGATTGGCTTCTTGAATGAGGCCTACTAATCGTAAGACTGACTTGCTCTTATATATATATATATATTAAACCTATAATATTGTAATAGTATAAGGGTTGAATTTTAAACTTTTAAAATTCTAAGGGTTTAACTTGGAATTAAAGTATTCATGGGGGGAAACTTTACACATTCCAAAACTCGAGGGCAAGTTTTGAGCAATTCAAAAACTTTTGGTTTCCATAACGTATGATTTTAAAGTAGTTTTAATGAAAAAACTCTTCAAGTTCCATAACTTGAGGACAAGTTATAGAAGACTTTAAAACATTTAAAAATGAGACTCTTCATTTTCATAACTCATGGAAATCTTATGAGTTTTAAAAATCATAAATGAGGCTTTTCATATAACTTGAGGACAAGTTACAAAAGTACATTTTATGAACAACTTTTAGATCAATTTTGGATCAAAAACAAATTATCACATAATTTTTCTATTAATCTAAACTAACTCATAAGAACAAGATAATTCAAATCATTAATCTTCAACAAATTAGCATGAACATATAAACTAATACATATATTGAAATTATGATAATTATCTTTAAAATTGGATTAGCATGAACATTACCACATCAAAAACAGGTTTATAAGTTCAAAAACAGCTTAGGGTAATGTTCATAGTCCAATTCCAACCAAAAAACTCGAAAATATGCAGTCGGGGGCTCCAACTCAACGAGTTGGATGAGTTTGCACATGGACTCGTCGAGTCCCTTGTCCAGACAGCAAAAAATTCGATTTTTTCAAGTTTTTTTTCCAGCAATTTACATCAAGTATAATTGAAAACATACCTTAGCTCTGATACCATTGATGGGTTTTAATATACTACAACATCCTATGGTGCACATACAACCCTAAATACCTTGGATCTATGTTTTCACTAATTATACATGCAAAGGTGTTTCCAAGGCATAAACCTATAACTAGCATGCAATTGACATAAACGATACAAGATACTAGTTAAAGTAACATACCTTTTATGTGGCTTAAAGTTTTGATGTATTTGGTGTTGCTAGAAAGTCTTTGACCTTTAAGAACCTAGTGCCCCAAGTGTTGCACCTCAAACGGAATCACAACTCACCTAGAACAAAGGTGACTATTAAGAAAGAATTCCATGCACCAAAACACCTCCATATTTCTCTAAGAAAAGAAGCACACGATTTTGGTTATGAACTAACATGTTTATATGTTGGATTCCAAGGGTCGTGGGTATAACCTAAATCCATATCCATGGGTTTTATGATCCATGGTTCATGTGGACCAACTCTTTATGTATCCATACATAAACTTGGTCCAGCATGGATCAATAGCCCAACACATATAAATATAACTAATTACCATAATTAGTCTCCATAGATTTAATTAGTCTCTTTCGATCACTAATTAATTCCAAATTAATTCTTGATCAATACTAATTTAAAAAATATGATTTCATATTAATATATTATAACTTATAATATATATTAAAAAAATCATATATAACCTTCTCTCAAGAGCCTATCCTAACAAATTGTCCTGGTGTTATGCAACCCAAATGGACCATGCTACTCTCGGGTCGAATACATACCAATAATAGTTATGGGCTTAGACATCTAATCCAACAGTTTCTACTTCCAGGTGAAGGGGCATTGGATGTGAAGTTGTTGTATCTACCTGAAGGATCACAAGGACGGTAAAGTCAAAGTGTTTGACTCTGCTTTAGGTTAGTCCACTATCTAACTCTTTAAAGTTCCTATTTGCAGATTCTTAATACATGATATGATGAGATCACATTATGATGTTTTCCGTAATCAAAGAGAAAGAAGGAAGCTTAAAGGAAATAGCATGTTGTGTCTGATCATGAAGAAGTGGATTCCGATCGCATGGTTCGATGATCAGATTTTTTAGATGCTACTTAGGAGTTATGATAGATTTCTTAGGAATATTTAGAACCATAGTTGTCATATGTATTTGTTGGAATAGTGTCTAAGGCTGTAACTATATCCGGTTGTGCATGGTCCTTTTGGGTTGCCTTCACCATAGCAACTTGATAGGATGATTTATTAAGAGAGAGAATAAATATTATTAATATATTATGGGAATAATATAAGGAATAATATATATTGATTAATATAAGTCATAGAATTAATTAGAATTAATTTGGTGACTTAAAGAGATTAATTAATTAAAGGGGTATAAACTGTCAATTGTTTGATAGTTAAGAATTAAACTGTAAATCCATTTGGATATGGTTTGGACGGATTCTAAGAGCTTTAGGAAAGCTTGAATCGTCCATATACTTATCTAGGAATGGATTTGGATAGCCTTAAGAGAAGATTATCTGATAGGGACTTATCTGTAATCCTTAAGGAGTCTACAAGTATAAATAGACCCCATGGCTAATGGAATTCGACACACTTGACCTAAAGTAAGGAACCTCTGGTCGAAATTCCTCCCCTCTCCTCTCTCCCAAATCATCCTCCTTGCTTTGGTGTTTGTAAGCCATTAGAGGAGTGACATTTGTGACTCTAGAAGCTCCAAGACCTCAAGATCAACAAGGAACTCAAAGGTATGATTCTAGATCTGTTTTAATGTTCTTGTTTAACCTAATTAGTAATTAGAAGTCTTGGATTCAAAGCATGTTTATTAGAAAGCCTAGATCCAAGCATTAGGGTTTTGCATGCGCACATAGGAAAGTTCTTATGGCTAAAACCCAACAGTGGTATCAGAGCCTAGCTTGGTTTTCTGTAAATTGTTGCTTGATTAACTGAAACAAACCTGCAAAATTCGAATTTTTGGTTTCTGAGTCATGGACTCGGCGAGTCTCAAAGTGGACTCGGCGAGTAGGCCTGACTCGGCGAGTCCATTTGTGCACTCGGCGAGTCCAGGCGTCAGGAATGGCCAGTTTCGGGATTTCTTTGTGTTTATCTTATCTTAACTTACCATAAACTAATTAGATCAACATTAATTCGTTTTTCTGATAAATATAACTATTATCTTGATCTAGTTAAGGGTAATTATCAACTAATTAAATATTTAATTTCCTTATATGATAATTAATTAATTATTTTAATTATTTTGGTAATTATCTTAAAAGAAATCTTGAATAAATCAAATATGGATAATTAGGATATTAATTGTTGATTGGAATTATTTGTTATTTGATCCTCCATGTTTTAAATGTTTAAAACCTACCCTCATGTTTTGAAATTTACTTTTGTGATTAAAAGTTTTAATTTAGACAACTTAAATTTCAAACCCTAGATTTTAAAAGCTTTAAAATACAACCCTATACTAATATGATATTACTAGTATAATATATATATGTATAACTAAATGCTAGTCTTACCGTTAGTAGGCCTCATTCACGAAGCCGATCTATAAGGTGGGTATAAGGTTGCGACCTATAAAATGGCGCTTAATGGGTGTACACTCACACCCACCGCTTGCTTGATTGGTGGAGGGTCGTTAGCCGAACGGGTAGGATAGGGCAACCTCATCCTCTCATTAAAAGTATAATAAGAAATACAAGTAACTACATATATTTTTTTTAAAATTTCCCAATCCTAGTTACTTTAGGAAAAGTGAATTGATGCAATCCCATGAAATTACACTTTGCACCTTGCTAAGATGTTAGTGGAGCGTGTGTGGTTTACCGGCACACTAATTGATTCTAAGCGAAGGTGGCAAAGGGTGATTCATTGTTTATCATAGTTCGATGGAGCGTGTGTGGTTTACCGGCACATCGAATAGGTGATTGTTACAATGAAGGCACCATGTGAATTTGCATGGTAATTCACACCCGCTTTGTGATCCTCGGCATCCCAGTCACAAACAAGAGGGGCATATCGAGATTTAAACATGCCATTGAATAGTTTCAATGAATCTCATCCGAACCTAGGAATTCTCAAAAAAAAAAAAAAAACACTTAAGTCTAATAGTATAGGTTTTTGTGATGGAGAATTAGTGAATCGTCATTCACTTACCTTCAATTTATTTGCATGTTAGATTACGGCATCCCTTTTCTAGTATGTAAATGTTATTGTTGGATCCTAGCCCTAATTTTCTTATTGGGTGATAATTGGGGATTCTTATTCTAATCTATCTTTGTCCTTTTCTAATTGTAGATGTCAAACGCAAACAACGCTGCTGCTAGTTCTTTCACGTTGATGAGCCTTTGCCAAAAGGTCACCTTCGATGGAACGAACTTTAGCGAATGGATAAGATACATTCGCACCATTGCTCGCTATGAGGATAAGGAGTATGTCCTCGATGAGAAGCTCGAGAAAATCAACCCCGAAATTGCTACTCCCGCCGAAATCACCGCCTTTGAAACTCATGAGCGAGATGCAACGAAGGTACATTGCATCATGATCGCCACCATGAACTCCGAATTCCAAAAGTCCTACGAGGACATGTACCCGTACGAGATGCATCAAGACCTATTGGAGAGGTATCACCAAAACGCGAGACAAGAGAGGTACGAGATTTTCACTAACATGATTTCCGCGAAGATGGGTCATGGAGAATCTCTTACCGTGCACTTGCAAAAGATGCAAAGGTATGTTGACCGCCTCCGCAAGTTAAATGTTGACTTCGGTGAGGATTTGGCGATCGACATGGTGCTTCAATCTTTGCCTCCGATGTACAACCAATTTAGGATGACCTACCACATGAACAAAGAAGAGGTCACCCTAAGCAAGCTCCAAGGTCTCTTGAGGGTTGCTGAGAGCAACTTCAAGGACAAGTCTGTTGCACCCACTCCCAATCCGCCCGCTGCTCCTGTCTTGGCTATTGGACAAGGGAAGAAGAGGAAAGCTTCGTCGAAGAACCATCGCAAGGTGAAATCCCGAGATGGTGCCTCTTCTAGTGGGACCAAAGTTGATCCCGCCAAGCCCTGCTCTAACCCGAAGGAGGCAGAGTGCCACCACTGCCACAAGATAGGACATTGGAAGAGAAGCTGCCCGGATTACCTGCAAGCTATCAAAGAAGGAAAGATCAAGCCATCTTTCGCAGGTATATATACAATCAAATCTAACGATTCTAATCATGCTATTTCTTGGGTTCTTGATACCGGTTGTGGTTATCACATTTGCTCTAATGTGCAGGGACTAAGAAGAAGTAGGGATGTGGAGCAAGGAAGGATCAATCTAATCATGGGGAACAGAAGATCGTCGCCTGTGACCAAGATTGGAGTGTACTCCTTAGTGCTTAGGAATAGTTTAGTTTTAGATTTGAACAATTGTTGCTATTCGCCAGAAATGGCAAGAAACATCATTTCATTTCATGGTTTATATAGACAAGGATTTAGATTTTCTTTTAATAATGAGAATGGTTCTATTTTGGCTTATCTAAATGGTGTCTTTTACTTTGAAGCTATACCATGTAATGGAATATATGAAACCGTTATGATTGTTGATAACTTAGGAAATGATGTTTTGAATGTTGATTCTTCCACTAGTATGGATAAAGCATCCTTGTGGCATTGTCGTCTTGGACATGTCAACAAGAAACGCATAGCCCAACTCCAAAAGGATGGAGTGTTGGAGTCATTCGACCTTAGGGAAGATGACACATGCGAGTCTTGTTTGCTTGGAAAGATGACTAAGTCGCCCTTCACAAGTACTTGTGAAAGGGGCGAGGGTCTATTGGACCTAATACATACTAATGTATGTGGACCATTTAGATCAACCACGAAGGATGGGAACCGCTTCTATGTGACTTTTACCGATGACTATAGTAGATATGGGTATATCTACTTAATCAAGCAAAAGTCAGACACCTTTGAAAAGTTCAAAGAGTTCAAGAATGAAGTGGAGAATCAATTGGGCAGGAAAATCAAGATGCTTCGATCCGATCGAGGAGGAGAGTACCTAAGTCTTGAATTCCACGATTATCTCAAGGAGTGTGGAATAGTTTCGCAATTGACGCCTCCTAGGACACCGCAGTTGAATGGTGTGGCAGAAAGGCGTAATCGAACCTTATTGGATATGGTTCGCTCTATGATGAGTCGTGCTTCGCTATCAATCTCTTTCTGGGGGTATGCCTTAGAGACTGCCGCCCATATCCTTAACCGAGTCCCTACTAAGAAGGTTGCCAAAACACCTCACGAGATGTGGACAGGGAAAGCTCCCTCGTTGGCACATATCAAGGTTTGGGGTTGCGAGGCTTTCGTAAGACGAGATACTCACGACAAGCTTGAACCTCGAAGTGAGCGATGTATTTTCATCGGCTACCCGCAGACATCCTTTGGATATCTCTTCTATAGACCGAAGGACAATGTTGTCTTCGTTGCAAGGAGAGGAGTTTTCCGAGAGCGAGAACTCATAAGCCAAGGAGACAGTGGGAGGCAAATCGAGCTTGAAGAGATTCAAGAGTCGATAGATGAAGGAACCTCTACCGCTGGCACTCAACCCGAGGAGGAAACTCCGGTTGAACCGATTGACGAATCCTTACCTCTTAGACGTTCCGATAGAGTTAGAGTTCTACCCCAGTTTTATGGTTTTCATATTACTACCGAAGGGGACACGTATATTAGTGATGGTACACTAGTAAATCTCGATGAACCTAATAGCTATAAGGAAGCCATGGCAGGCCCGGAGTCTGCAAAATGGAAAGAGGCAATGGATAGCGAGATCCAATCCATGTATGATAACCAAGTTTGGAATTTGGTTGATTATGTGCCCGGACGTAAGACCGTTGGGTGCAAATGGATCTTCAAGAAGAAGACCGACGTGGATGGAAACGTACACACATATAAAGCACGATTGGTTGCGAAGGGCTTTACTCAAACTCCTGGAGTTGACTATGATGAGACCTTCTCACCAGTTGCGAAGATTAAATCTATTAGAGTGATGCTAGCTATTGCCGCATTTCATGATTATGAGATTTGGCAAATGGATGTCAAGACCGCTTTCCTTAATGGGAAGCTGGCTGAGGATGTGTACATGGCTCAGCCCGAAGGGTTTGTGGATCCGAAACATCCGAATAGAGTGTGTAAGCTTGAGAAGTCCATTTATGGACTTAAACAAGCGTCTCGCAGATGGAATCTTTGCTTCGATGAGAAAGTCAAAGAGTTTGGATTTGTACGAAGCGAAGACGAGTCTTGTGTATATGTCAAAGCCAGTAGGAGTGTAGTAAGCTTTCTCGTTCTATATGTCGATGACATATTGCTCATAGGAAACGACATCCCGACTCTGCAGGAAGTTAAGTCCTGGCTCGGGAAGTGCTTCGCTATGAAGGACCTCGGAGAAGCTTCTTACATTTTGGGAATAAGGATAGTGAGAGAAAGAAGTAAGAGACTAATTGGACTTAGTCAGAATACTTACTTAGAGAAGGTACTAAAACGTTTTAGTATGGAAAACTCAAAGAAGGGAGAACTACCGATACAAAGTAATGCCAAATTGAGTAAGACTCAAAGTCCGAGTACCGAAGCCGAGAAAGCAGAAATGAGCCGAGTACCATACGCTTCCGCAGTTGGCTCAATCATGTACGCTATGACTTGTACTCGCCCTGATGTAGCCTTCGCTTTGAGCATGGTTAGCAGATATCAAGGGAATCCTGGCAAAGCACATTGGATTGCGGTGAAGAATATCCTTAAGTACCTTCGGAGGACAAAGGAATGGTTCTTAGTCCTCGGAGGGAGTGATGACTTGAAGGTGCGAGGGTATAGTGACGCCAGTTTTCAGACCGACAGGGACAACTACCGTTCGCAGTCGGGCTGGGTCTTTACCCTAAATGGAGGAGCAGTGACCTGGAAGAGTTCCAAACAAGAGACCGTAGCTGATTCAACGTGCGAATCAGAGTACATTGCAGCGAGCGAAGCGTCGAAGGAGGCAATATGGCTAAAGAACTTCATCGGTGATCTTGGAGTCATACCTGCCATAAAGGAGCCAATGGAGATTTTCTGTGATAACGAAGGTGCGGTTGCCTTAACCAAGGAACCGAGGGATCATGGTAGATCAAGACATATCGACAGAAAATATCACTTCATCAGACATCGTGTAGAAGAAGGACAACTCGTAGTGAAGAGGATATCATCAGAGGATAACCCAGCAGATCCGCTTACGAAGGGACTGAGTAGGGTCAAGCACTTACAGCATGCTAGGAGTATTGGGCTAAAGGATGATATTAGCATAGATTAGATAGTATTAGAAACATGTAATAGATAAATGTAAATTGACATTTGATGATTAAATAAAGGAGTTTTATTTATGAGTAATGTTACTATCTTATGTTAATTGTTTAAGCTATTGTTTCACTTTGCATGTTTTGACTTCCAGAATAATTGAGGTTATTAGGAATAATCGAATTATTCAAATAGTCCACAATCGTTCATATGTTGGGAGTAGATATGAAAGAAGATTGTCATGAATTGGTGTGTAGAGTGTCTAAATGGTGTTAGACATAGCAAAGGATTGCTGCAACGTTCATGAGTGCTTATGAACTAGTTTTGAGCATTGGAATAAACCCACGCTTGCTGGAATCACCTTGTGGAATAAGATATAAGAGGTGATCGCAAGACGATAATATCATATAGTCTTAAAACCTAGATATATGGTTTATTATTTGTTAATTGATTGTACATTGATAATGCGAAAACGCATCAGTAACTTGGTGTTATAAAACGTATTGTTGTGTATAGTTGGTAAATGAATAAGTAAATGCATATAAGTCGAAGTTTATCTGTAACTTTTATCTAAGAATGTAAAAGTGATATCTCGGCCGCTCGATGATTTGATTTGACTTATGTGCCGGGCCCGGTCAGAACTAAATTGATGTGTTCGATTAAGTTCTATGTCGAATAAATCAGAGATCGAGAAACCTAAATGCTTGACTAACCATTCCATAGGATTGTCAGCATGATATCTAACAGAGGACTGTACGTTCCCTTATCTAAAGGACAAGATTGATCAGAGTTGACAGCGTCTTTGAGAGCTATGATTGCAAACCGAATTGTACTTGTATAGTTACTAGACTTATCCAAGTGGGAGACTGTTGGAATAGTGTCTAAGGCTGTAACTATATCCGGTTGTGCATGGTCCTTTTGGGTTGCCTTCACCATAGCAACTTGATAGGATGATTTATTAAGAGAGAGAATAAATATTATTAATATATTATGGGAATAATATAAGGAATAATATATATTGATTAATATAAGTCATAGAATTAATTAGAATTAATTTGGTGACTTAAAGAGATTAATTAATTAAAGGGGTATAAACTGTCAATTGTTTGATAGTTAAGAATTAAACTGTAAATCCATTTGGATATGGTTTGGACGGATTCTAAGAGCTTTAGGAAAGCTTGAATCGTCCATATACTTATCTAGGAATGGATTTGGATAGCCTTAAGAGAAGATTATCTGATAGGGACTTATCTGTAATCCTTAAGGAGTCTACAAGTATAAATAGACCCCATGGCTAATGGAATTCGACACACTTGACCTAAAGTAAGGAACCTCTGGTCGAAATTCCTCCCCTCTCCTCTCTCCCAAATCATCCTCCTTGCTTTGGTGTTTGTAAGCCATTAGAGGAGTGACATTTGTGACTCTAGAAGCTCCAAGACCTCAAGATCAACAAGGAACTCAAAGGTATGATTCTAGATCTGTTTTAATGTTCTTGTTTAACCTAATTAGTAATTAGAAGTCTTGGATTCAAAGCATGTTTATTAGAAAGCCTAGATCCAAGCATTAGGGTTTTGCATGCGCACATAGGAAAGTTCTTATGGCTAAAACCCAACAGTATTTGCATTGCAAGGACAAGTTTTCCGCATTATAAATAAAGGAAAATTTTGATTTTATCTTATTTTATATTTCCTTGCAATGGCATTTATGAAAATTGATGTTTGTATGTTTCTATTTTTAGCAATATGGATTTGATTCTTTCGTTTGTGGTAGTGTTTAAATTTACCAAATAAGGAAATATTCTCATCTCCCAACTTTCAATTGGATAGAAACTTGAAATCATGTAGCTTGTATTGTATGATGAATGAGAACCTTCATCTTTGGGAAATTAAGACTAATTCCTTGTTCACATATAGATGTGAGTCAAGTGAAGGACTAGGGGATCTAGTAGACACTGTTGTGCACTGATTAGGTCCACCACAAAGAACGATAAGACTATTCTTCATGATTTATGAAAATCTTAGTGAATATGATTATGCTTACAAGATTAAGTATGATTTTGAATCATTGAAAAAGTTTCAATGTATAGTAGAACGAATAAGAAGAATCAATTAGGCAGAAAGATAAAATTTTCTCCAATCTGAAAGGAAAGGATAGTACTTTAGTATTATGTTTTAGGATCATTTTAATGATTATGAAAACCATATCATAATTGATACTATAAGGACATCTTATTGCATTTGTATGAATAAGAAGAGGAATCGAAAAATTGTTAAAATGGTTAAATCAATTAAGGTGAGTCATCCTTCGTTCCAATATCAAGTCTTAGAGTCATACTCCAAGATTGTACATTGAGTGACATATCCTAAATAGTTTTATAACACATCATGAAATGTGGAGTAGAAAAGTTTTCTTGCTCATGCACATTTGGAATTGGTAGCTGTGATGTTTTGGCTAAAACAAAGACCAACTAAGACCAATTATATGAAGTGTTTTTCCTTGATAAGAAACTGCACTAATTCTTGAATATTTGTTTGTCAAGGAATGTTTCTTGACAAGATAATCTTATATGTCAAGAGGTAAGTGGGAGTCTTAAATTCCTTGAAAAGCTTCAAGAACTAATCAAGAGTAAACCTATTGTTAATCACTAGCACATGACTTGAGGTTTGTAACCTATCGTGTTGACATATTTGTGTTTCTGTGCCCATTCCAGTTAAAGTTGACTATGCATGTGAGTTCTATGAGTTCTCAATTGTTTGCATAAGGCAAAGCACCTTGATCAGTGAAAGTTCATTAATCAATAAGGGTGAGCTGCTTAACTACTTGGAAGGCATGGTAGGCCCTTGTGCTGCCAAGTGGCAGGAAATTAAGATTAAACGGGCTCAATCCATATGAATTTGAATTTGTCTTAGACCTTTTCTTATAATAATGACAAATTCACATGGATAGGAACATATACACCATAAAATCTAAGTGGAATAAGGTTTCTCTCCATTTCATGAAAATGATTGTGAGGAGACACTTTCACTAAGTAGATTTAAAGAAATAGCAGTTGTGTTAATTGTGTTTTCAAATTCAATTATGATTACGACATCGCTCTTCATAGTTCGAATTGTGAGAAATGGAAAATAGTTTGAATATTCAGAATTTATTGTTGTAAGTTCTGAATAGTTTAGACACACATATGAGCTTTCTTATTAAAGGTGTATGAACTTAGATAAAGGCTTGTCGAAGCATATCGCATTGGAAATCTGAACTTTGGAAAGAAAGTCAATAAGTATTGATTTCTAGAACTCCACCTGATTTCTGGATACATGTCAAATATAGTGGGAGCATAAAAGTTATGTTAGTAACAAAATAATTGTTATGCTAGTAAGAATATAATTAGCATGATAGCGGGAGCATGATTATTATGTGATGTGTTGCAAGTTAGCAATACTAGTTACAGGAAACAAAGGTTAAGATTTTTGCAAAGTTGTAGAATTTGAAAAGTTGTTTCGATATAGTAAGGGAGAGGATACTTCTACTTTATTTCGAATCTAAAAGTTTAGATTGAAGTATTAATCAAAATTAGTCATGGATATATATGAATAACATGTTAAAATATTTCAACATTGGAAAATCTATATATGGAAATATTATAGCAAAAAACTGGTCAAGTGTCATGTCTTTATGTGAGACGTTATGAATTGTATCCCATATGCTTCGGGTATAGGATAGATTGCATAAGCTATAATATTCAAGTGTTTTAATTTTCCAAATGCATAGGGCATTAAGAGGGAAAAAGGACAAGAACTGGATATGACTAAAGTTATTAAACAACTGTCAAGGACGATATAAGGTTCACTAAGGATTGGTTGCTTAAGGACAGTTGGAAGTATAGTAATGAATGGACCGTACTAATATGATTCTGAATAGATAGGATTCTATTAAGAATGGATAGTCATATAAAAATTATGGAAAAGTTTCCATAATTGGAGTTGGATATCAAGAATCTATGAGTAACTTAGAAACTTTTATGCAACAAGGATGTTCAAAGGAATATGCTTTGAATATGAGACTTCGTATATATGGAATTGTCTTGTAACAATCTCCAATGGAAATTTTTGTAATTGGCAAAGTCTTTGTGACTTGTGTACATAGTTGTTACTAAAGGACCATTGCATGATAGTGGCAAGAATTAGGTGTTCTTACACTAAGGATTTGGAATCGTGAAATGAGCATCATTGAAATGTTTTCAATTGATCTATTTCACAAAGTAAGGACCGTAGGTAAACATAGTGTGCATGCTTGGAGCATGGGATAACTATTGTTTAAATTCAAGGATTAAGTTGATCAATCGAAACATTATACAATGAATAATGTGTAATCGATATGGTGATTAAATAAAAGGTGTTTTATTTGTATTCAAAAGTTTTGAGACTATATTGGATTCGATTATTCTTATGTTTCACTTCGCATGTTTTGACTTCCCGAATAATATGATTATTCAAACCATCCACAGTCAATCATACTTTAGAAGTAGGTAATGAGGTAAGACTGTCATGGATTCGTCTGTAGATTGTCTAATGTGTTTAGACAAAGCACAAGTTTGTTGTAGTGTTCATGAGTACTCCTATAATTAGATTTTAGTATTGGATTAAACTCACACTCATCTGAATCACTTCATGGTTTTTATTACGAGTGATTGTGAGACAATAATATATTATATTCTTGAAATGGAGAGATATGAGTTGCAGTTTACAAGTCGGTTGCACATTGATGATATGTAAACGCACCAGTAACTTGGTGTTATAAAATGTATTGTTGTGTGATGAGTAAATAAAGCAAGCATATGATTCGAAGTTTTTCCGTTCCTTTTACCCTAAGAGGTATAAGAGTGATATATGTGGGCCCCTCGATGATTAAGTGATGACAACTCTAAGCGCTTGGCCAAGCCTGGACTGATTTGATTTGTTCATTAGTCGGTCGTCATAAATCGAAAATCGGGAAACAACGCATGAACAGATAAAACGATTATAATCCATGTCTCAGTTCATACAATATCTAGAATGGAGGAATATATGATCCCTTATCTAATGGACGTGTCATTGACTAGGTCAGTGTTCGACAGCGGATTTTGAGAGCTACGATTGCTAGTCGGGTTTTGAAGTCGTACTTGCAGTTATAGTTATTAGACTTATACAAGTGGGAGACTGTTGGATTAGGTGTCTAAGCCTATAACTATAATTGGTATGTACTTGACCTGAGAGTAGCATGGTCCATTTTGGGTTGCCTTCACCAGAACAATCTGATAGGATGGATAATTGAGAAAGAGGTTATTTTTGATTTATTAATATATTATAAGTATAATATATTAATTGAGAAATCATATTATTTAATTAATATTGGTCAATAATTAATTTGCAATTAATTTAGTGATCAAAAGAGATTAATTAAATTAAGGGGACTGATTAAGTAAATCAGTAATACATATAGTTTGGGCCAATGATCCATGATTGATTAGTGATGGACTAAGTTTATATGAGAGTCCATGAAGTGTTAGTCCATAAGGCTTGTCATATGGATTATTGTATTAAAGGCCCAATGAATGAATTAAGGTTTACAAGTTGAAATCCTATGAATTCCACACTATAAAAGAAACCCCTTAGCTCCAAATTCACCACCCCAAGGGTTCTAAGAGAACCCTAGCAAATTTTGGTGTCTCTAGCCTCTCTCTTAAAGTCCTCCACTTGTTCATGGTGTTTGTGACTTGTTTGAGGCATCGCTCTTGAGGTGCTAAGCTCTTTAAAGGCCAACAACTACAAGCTATGAATAAGAGGTATTCTTCTAACTAGTTTTATGATTCATGTACCAAATTTGTATGCTAGATAGGCTTCATGCTTTGGATATTGTTTTTGCATGTATACCTATAGAAAACTTAGATCCAAATCCATTAGGGTTATATGTGCACCATATGAGTGTTATAGTACACAAAACCCAACACGTTGGGCATACTCCAACCTTTGCAGTTGAACACCATTGGGGTGGTTGACCTCGTACGCAGGGCATACCCTCGCAAAGTCCAAAACCTCATTAAGAACTTAATGGCTTAAGCTATTACGTCCCAACTTCAGATCCATGACCAAAACACACTCTAGAGCTATAAAGTTTCCAACTTTATGACTTTACACACCTAATAAGAGATTAACTCAAGGTCTTAATCCATTAAGACCTTCTACAAGATGCATGGAGCAATTCTAACCAATGAGACTTCATTTTTATGGCTAAGGACCCCACCTAGGGTCTGAAAGGACAACTAAAAACTTTTAGAACATGCCATGCTCAAGATGAGACTTTTGGGACCAAAAAAGGACACAAAACACCTATAAACAAGATCTAGCAAACTAGCCATCAAGGTATGAACTTTATACCTTGATATGATGGAGAATCGTGCAAAATTTCCAGATCCAAGATGCTTCCTCCCTTGAAGATGAGCTTGGTTCCTTCCTTCTTCTTCAAAGCACACAAATACACACTTTAATGCTTGAAATGGATTCACAAGGTGGTTCTAGGGTTATAATCACGAAAGAGACAGTGGAGGCTGTCAAGGTGAAAGGAAATGAGGCCATAAGGATGGTTAAATACCAACCAAACCCTAAAAATTAGGGTTTCCTCATTTAACAAGTACGCCCCATGTACATAGATGTACGCCTAGCATACACACTAGTACGCATGGCGTACTCATCCCTATCAAAATTAAGAAAATGCCACTAGGGTTCCAATGCACATTTCTTGGACTTAGGGACCAAAACACAATATAATAAAATTAAAGGGTTAAAATTTGAAGTACCTTAACATCTGGATGCTACTACGTACTATTTAAAGTAATATGATTTTCATAAACTTAAAACAATTATTTTTTTTCAAAAGTCATATCTAAATTTTTTAGAATATCTATTAAACAAAAAAAAGCCGGATTTGGACAAATACAAGAGAGTACAAAAATACAAACACAATGTAAAAATAACCGAAACAAGATAAGATTATGTCAACAGTAAAATGGATGGTAAAGCGTTGGAAACAGACATATCAAACTCTTTTTTAACTAGTGACCCCATTCCACAAGTTGGCAAAGTTTAATTAAAATGACTTCAAAAGTAAAATATGAGATTTATTTATTCTTTGCACATGCTACCAACATGTAGATTCACTACAACTGTAGAGAACGTATTGTATGTATTATAGATATATAATGAACACAAGTAAAGTTATTTTCATTATAGCTAATTCCCTTATCATTAGAGTTTGGATAGTAATATTTTGTAAATAGGTTGTTATGTTAAATAAATATGCGACATGTGTTCAAAATAATGTTGGCGATACAAAGTCTTTCCTTGTTGAAATTATGCTCCATCGGGGTTCAAAACTTAACCTTTATATCTTTGCACTTATTATGGATGGGGTGTCTTGTGAGGTATAAAGAAAGGTACCATGGTGTATGCTTTTTGCAAATGATATTATTTTGGTTGCGAAAACTAGGATTGGGATGAATGTTAGGTTGTATACCTGGAAGGTGTCATTGGATGAAAACGACTTAGGATCAACATAGCTAAGATTGATTATTCATGGAGCGATTTTAGTGGATAACATAATGACGAAGGGTAGAAGTGTGTATCGATAAGCAAGTCCTACGAAGAAATGATAAATTCAAGTACTTTGGGTTTATGATCCATAAGGATGGGGGCGTTGAGGATGATTTCACTCACTATATAAAGGCGGGGGTAGATAAAGTGGAGAGCATTCACTGAAGTTTTGTGTGACAAGAAGGTCTCCTTAAAACTTAAGGGAAAATTCTATAAAGTGGTTGTAAGGTCGACAATGTTGTATAGATCTGAATGTTGCCCGAAAAAGAAGGATCATGAGAAGAAGATGGAGGTCGTGGATATGAGGATGTTGCGGTGGACTTATGGTAAAACCGTCTTGGACTGAGTTCCAAAGTCAAAAATTAGAAACTCAGTAGGATTAGTGTTTATCAACGAGAATTAAGGAAAGGAAGACTATAGAGGTTTAGAAATGTCTATATGAGACAACCTACTATTGCGCTTAGGAGAATGGAGACAATTATTATAGGCGGTGAGATGCTGATCATGATGTTAGACCTGAAGGAGTTTGGTATTTACGATGATGTGACCTCAAATAAGAAGACATTGAGGCATATGATCAGGATAGTTTAGTAGAATAGGGGTGAGCATTTTGACCGGACCAGACCAGATCGACTCTTGGACCAGATCGGTTTCGAAGAATATTGTGGACCGTGGACCGGACTGGATGAGACTTACCGGGTCCACGTCCATGTCCGGGTTTTCCGGTTCTTGGACCCGTTTGGTGTAACGTTCGTACATCCAGGCTAACCAATTTAGAGATAATACGGGTCGAAAACGACTTTTCGACAAAAGATTATTTAGAATAAATAATCTTAACCAAGTTGTAGTATATTCTACAAGGTTTCCGTACATATAAAGAGCGCCGAAATCCGAGTTATAACGAGGAAGTTATGACCCGTCGAAGTTTCGTGACGGAACCGGCACGACACCGGGAAGTGTAAATAGTGAATTTACGATAGAGCGAATTTTAGCCTTAACGATCTTAACAAAAGTCACAGAAAATGTTAAACCGAGAGTGTCCATAAAAAGAACGCCCAAATATGACTTCGTATGAGGAAGTTATGATTTTTCTAAGATTTAGCATACCAGTGCACAACCCGAAAATTTGAATTTTAGATCGGTCGATTTTCAGCCAAAATAATCTAAACGAGAAATGAAGATATCATTAATAGGAGTTAAACGATAAAAAGACAGTAAAAAACGAAGCTCGTATGCGAAAGTTATGGACGAAGCTTAGTCTCTACTTTTCGAGCGCGACAAATTCGATATAGTTTTGTAAATCCGAGATAGATTGAGAACTAGCCAACGAGGTCTAAATGAAAGTTGTAGTACTCGTAAATACCAATTCATGGATATAAATAACGTCGAAAACGGAGCTCGTATGCGAAAGATATGGACGAAGCTTAGTCGCTACTCTTCGAGCGTGATAAATTCGATACAGTTTTATAAATCCGAGATAGAATGAAAATTAGACAAAGGGGTCTAAATGAAAGTTGTAGTACTCGTAAATACCAACGTGTGGATATAAGTAAAGTCGGAAACGGAGCTCGTTTGCGAAAGATATGGACGAAGCTTAGTCGCTACTCTTCGAGCGCGATAAATACGATATAGTTTTTGTAAATCTGAGATAGAAGGAGAATTAGCCGACGAGGTCTAAATGAAATTTGTATTCCTCGTAAATACCAACGCGTGGATATAAAGAACGTAGAAAACGGAGCTCGTATGCGGAAGATACGGACGAAACTTAACGGCTACTTTACTATAAAATCCCTATAAATAAAGGGTGAACCCTTCATTATTTCTTCACACCATAAGCATTTCTTTCTCTCTCTAACTTCTCTCTAGCCTCCCTAAACCCCTCCCAAGTCTAGGGAACCTCCCTAGCACGAGAAGGAAGCCCCAGAGCGCCCGACGGCTCCGAGAAGAAAAACTTTCGGCTCAGAAACGCTGCTCCATCGAAGCCCGATTTTCCATAAAACCCGTTGTTTTGTCGAGGAAAATTGTTTTGAGATAACGAAGTGCTGTCTGAGTTCGGAATCACCACCTAATCAAGTGAGTGCATAGTTACTTTCATCTTACACATAGATATGAAGTATTTTATATAAACTACGTGCTATGTGTGAATATTATTTGTATAATTGCTATCTATGTTGGATGAACGATTTTATACATGTTTTAAATGATTTAAACTGTATATGTATTTTATCTCTATGATAATGTTGGGGTAAAACATGGGTAGATGTAATAGATGGAGTACGAGTTGGATGATGCGTTGAGAGGTGAAATAGACCGTGAGGTGAGGGTGAGAGGTGTACGATATGAGAAGCCTTTTTCCCAAATGATGGCCCCGTTATTCAGCATAGTATGGATGACAACCACAGACTATTCTAGACAGTCCAGTGGAACACTAGCAGGCTCGCAACCTGTAGGTGTTGTGAACGATGTGTTCACCGGTGTACTCTAAAAACCCATTGACATGTATTGCGAGTGGATACTGTCGATAAGCGAAATAGCCTTGGCAGCAATGGATTTAGTGCCTGTTGAGTAAACCCTGGAAACGATGGATTTCGTGCCGATTCCTTAGGATGATCCTTAGGAATGAATTAACGAGGAGTAGCTGATTCTTAGGGTAGACCCTTAAGAGTAAATAAGATAATGGGGATGAGTAATTGGGTTAACTGTTTGACGATTAAACATAATAATTATATTATTGTGGGTTGAAAACCCTATGTACTCACCAGGTTTCCCAACCTGACCCACTCAGTTTATTTATATCACAGGTGTTGATATGAAGTCACATTACACTGAGAGATTAAGGAGATATAGATCACTAGTGATAATGAATGTAAGTTCTGTTTATGCTTATGTTTCTGTATTGACAATGACATCCCAAATGTTTTAAAATGAATAAAAATACTTTTATTCGGAAATGCTTTGATAACGTATTTATCATGTTTTACTGGGAATAAATTCCGCAACATTTTGATTAAAAGAGATACTCTGATTTTTATAAAGCATAAACAAAATCGATCTTTTTTGGCCGTGAAAATGGGGATGTCACAGTTGGTATCAGAGCATTAGTTGAAGCGAACTAGGAATTTGTAGGATTTCTAGACTTAAACTTAGAATTCTAAGCAATGATTGTGTGGAGTGTGTCTAATAGATTTAGGTAATACACCTGAATAGACACAAGCACTAGCTTATTTTAGGAAAGATGCCTAAAATGTTTTATGTGCTAAATGTTTTATGTTATAGCTATAAAGATGCCTTATATGCTATTATTTGTTCGGATCTATGGTCTGTTGCCGATTGGATCTGGAAATTTTATGTGTTCAGATTTCTAAACATTTGATTACGGTATTAGAACTGGCATATAACTTTTTCGATGTGACAAGGAGATCTATACGTCTATCGTAAATAAAATCTTTCCTATCTTAAAATTCTCGCATCGGTACACTGAACGTCTGCTTGGGTGTACAAAACGTCATGGTGAAGACAGACTAGAAAATATCCGAGGAATATGACAACTTGAGCCTAAGAATGTGATGGGTCATGCATCGGTCGTTGCGCCTGCACCTGAACCTATCACAATGACAAAAGTTTAGGAAGTGATGCGAACCATGATAGACTGATAAAATAGAGGAAATGGGATGGCTTACGATAGTGAATGATACCTATCGGAAGATATCATAAGAGAGGTATCTTGCCTTTAGAATACGTTTGATAAAATAGTAGTACTTTTGGAGAAGTACGGTACATCTGAATGTACACATTTGATTGGCGGGATGATAGAACGATTGGTGTAATTCCGAAAGTTTTCCTATCATCTGGAATTTCCATCACCAACCGAGTTGAAGCCGAATTGATGATTGAAGATACGCATGTAAGAAGTCCTAGTAGAGTCTAGGGAAATTTTTATGATTATTTGGACACACTCATATGTGTTTAATTGTTTTGTGATTTTAGGACTTGGGGACTGCGAGACAGTACTTGGGACGAGTATGAGTAGGTGTGAAAGGTAGTAGATGCATATACTATCGAAAGCACAAGACTCACGCTTGGATCAGGGAAAGTCATAAGGTTACCAAGAAGCTAGTAATTGATTTCGTTTTATTCAAGTATGTTATTATCATCGTTTCGGTAATGACTAAGAAGATGATTGTTATTCCAACCCTAGTGGTCATATCAAATTGAGTCCGACTACGCCGAGTCTGTTATGTGGTTCAGAGAATCAAGTTCGACGTAACATCTGACTTAAGACGGAAGATTGAAATAAAAAAATGATTTGTAGAGGTATCGTGAAAAGTTGCTTGTAGCTAGAAATGCTACCTTTTAAGATGTGGTTAGAACATGAAGGAAGGTATAGTTTGTTCTGGAAATTTGACTCTAAAAGACCCGAGTCTAAACGTTGCAACATACGATGTTAGGTCATTACAATACGACACATCGGTCCATGGTAGTAATCCTAAGATTGTTAAGAGGAAGAAGCAGTCTCCAGTAAGGATCGAGATTGTGACTTGAAGGTCATAATTGGGAGTCCAATGTGAGATAGGGAGTGGGTCCAAGATCGGGCACCGCCTGTAGTCAGGAAATCTTAGAGTTATATACTCATTTGAAGAAACATCAAAGTTACAGTTATTACTTAGGATGAAGAGATAACGTATGGAGTCAGCATGTGAGCCCTGTTTCTTTGATGATTCCGGGATGTAATCATCCTAAGGGGGAGACAATTGTAACGCTCGTAGATCCGGTCTAGTCAATTTAGAGATAATAGGGGTCGAAAACGACTTTTTGGCAAAAGATTATTTAGAATAAATAATCTTAACCAAGTTTTAGTATATGCTACAAGGTTTCCGTACATATAAAGAGTGTCGAAATCTGAGTTATAACGAGGAAGTTATGACCCGTTGAAGTTTCGTGACGGAACCGGCACAACACCGGGAAGTGTAAATAGTGAATTTATGATAGAGCGAATTTTAGCCTTAACGATCTAAACAAAAGTCATAGAAAATGTTAAACTGAGAGTGTCCATAAAAGAACGCTCAAATCTGACTTCGTATGAGGAAGTTATGATTTTTCTAAGATTTAGCATACCAGTGCACAACCCGAAAATTCGAATTTTAGATCGGTCGATTTTCAGCCAAAATAATCTAAATGAGAAATGAAGATATCATTAATAGGAGTTAAACGATAAAAAGACAGTAAAAAACGAAGCTCGTATGCGAAAGTTATGGACGAAGCTTAGTCTCTACTTTTCGAGCGCAACAAATTCGATATAGTTTTGTAAATCCGAGATAGATTGAGAATTAGCCAACGAGGTCTAAATGAAAGTTGTAGTACTCATAAATACCAACGCATGGATATAAATAACGTCGGAAACGGAGCTCGTATGCGAAAGATATGGACGAAGCTTAGTCGCTACTCTTCGAGTGTGATAAATTCGATACAGTTTTATAAATCCGAGATAGAATGAAAATTAGCCAAAGGGGTCTAAATGAAAGTTGTAGTACTCGTAAATACCAACGTGTGGATATAAGTAAAGTCGGAAACGGAGCTCGTTTGCGAAAGATATGGACGAAGCTTAGTCGCTACTCTTCGAGCGCGATAAATACGATATAGTTTTTGTAAATCTGAGATAGAAGGAGAATTAGCCGACGAGGTCTAAATGAAATTTGTATTCCTCGTAAATACCAACACGTGGATATAAAGAACGTAGAAAACGGAGCTCGTATGCGGAAGATACGGACGAAACTTAACGGCTACTTTACTATAAAATCCCTATAAATAAAGGGTGAACCCTTCATTATTTCTTCACACCATAAGCATTTCTTTCTCTCTCTAACTTCTCTCTAGCCTCCCTAAAACCCTCCCAAGTCTAGGGAACCTCCCTAGCACGAGAAGGAAGCCCCAGAGCGCCCGACGGCTCCGAGAAGAAAAACTTTCGGCTCAGAAACGCTGCTCCATCGAAGCCCGATTTTCCATAAAACCCGTTGTTTTGTCGAGGAAAATTGTTTTGAGATAACGAAGTGCTGTCTGAGTTCGGAATCACCACCTAATCAAGTGAGTGCATAGTTACTTTCATCTTACACATAGATATGAAGTATTTTATATAAACTACGTGCTATGTGTGAATATTATTTGTATAATTGCTATCTATGTTGGATGAACGATTTTATACATGTTTTAAATGATTTAAACTGTATATGTATTTTATATCTACGATAATGTTGGGGTAAAACATGGATAGATGTAATAGATGGAGTACGAGTTGGATGATGCGTTGAGAGGTGAAATAGACCGTGAGGTGAGGGTGAGAGGTGGACGATGTGAGAAGCCTTTTCCCAAATGATGGCCCCGTTATTCAGCATAGTATGGATGACAACCACAGACTATTCTAGACAGTCCAGTGGAACACTAGCAGGCTCGCAACCTGTAGGTGTTGTGAACGATGTGTTCACCGGTGTACTCTAAAAACCCATTGACATGTATTGCGAGTGGATACTGTCGATAAACGAAATAGCCCTGGCAGCTATGGATTTAGTGTCTGTTGAGTAAACCCTGACAACGATGGATTTCGTGCCGATTCCTTAGGATGATCCTTAGGAATGAATTAACGAGGAGTAGTTGATTCTTAGGGTAGACCCTTAAGAGTAAATAAGATAATGGGGATGAGTAATTGGGTTAACTATTTGACGATTAAACATAATAATTATATTATTGTGGGTTGAAAACCCTATGTACTCACCAGGTTTCCCAACCTGACCCACTCAGTTTATTTATATCACAGGTGTTGATATGAAGTCACATTACACTGAGTGATTAAGGAGATATAGATCACTAGTGATAATGAATGTAAGTTCTGTTTATGCTTATGTTTCTGTATTGACAATGACATCCCAAATGTTTTAAAATGAATAAAAATACTTTTATTCGGAAATGCTTTGATTTTTGATTAAAAGAGATACTCTGATTTTTATAAAGCATAAACAAAATCGGTATTTTATGGCCGTGAAAATGGGGATGTAACATTTGGACCGGTACAACTTTACATGTATACAGTACAACTTGTTAAAACGCATTTTTGGGTTTGATACAACTCGTTAAAACGAATATGTTGCTAAGTTTGATACGTTATAACTCGTTAAAATGAATACCTTTTTTGGGTTTGATACGTACATCTCGTAAAAATGAATATGTTTCCGTTTCTTGTGTCAATTGGACCGGTCAAACTTTGATTGTTAATACTTTATACCATTTGTTTGAAGGATTGTAGCTTATTGAATATAACACCAAAACAACAAAATTATAGTCTAAACTCATTTGTAAACTCTAAATTTCACGTTGGAAAACCGCATGTCAATTCGATTTAAAACAAATAAGATATGATTGTTTAAAGAATTTCACAGAATACAAAAGTTTAAATTTTCTTGCTGAAAAGTTGAAATATTTCAGCTTTGATATCTAAGCTTTGAAGGATTGTAACTCATCGAACATAACACCAAAAACAACAAAATTATAGTCTAAAATCATCTACAAATTCTACATTACATGTTGAAAAAAGTCGAATGTCAATCCAACTTGAAACAAATGAGACATTATTGTTTAAAGAATTTTATAGAATACAAAAGTTTAATTTTTTGCTGAACATCTGAAATATTTCAGCTGTGATATCTCATCTTTGAAGGATTGTAACTTATCGAATATAACACCAAAAACAACAAAATTATAGTCTAAAATTATCTATAAACTATAAATTACACGTTAGAAAATACCACATGTCAATCTGATTTAAAATGAATGAGATATGCTTGTTTAAAAAATTTAACAGAATATAAAAGTTTAAATTTTTACTGAAAAGTTGAAATATTTCAGCTTTGATATCTCATCTTTAAAAGATTGTAACTTATCGAATATAACATTAAAACAACAAAATTATAGTTTAAAATCATCTACAGACTCTAAATTATACGTTGGAAAAAACCGCATATCATTCCGACTTAAATCAAATGAGATATGATGTTTAAGGAAATTCATATATTACAATTTTTTCTTAAATAATCTGGTCCAAAACCATTTTTTTTACTCGGAACTGGCCGGACTGGACCGATTTTACTCAAATCCTAGAATCGAGAACCGGTCCGGGGGTCCAAAAAGACAGTCCGGTCCGGTCCACAAGTCTAAATGCTCACCCCTAAAGTAGAATATGAATACACCTTCGAGTTTATTATTAATATTTGCTTATATTATATGTGCCTTGACTATCTAGGTTGACGTTTGTTTGAGCCTGTATTTTTATGATTCAGTCTTATGCCTTCTAGTGTGACATTTGTTTGAGTCTGTATTTCTATGACTCAATCATATGCTTCCTTTCTTCTTATATATTGGATTTAACGGTTGTTGTTGTTATGAGTAGGGATGACAAAAAGCCCCATACCCGACGGGGAACCCGAAACCCGCACCCGTTTTGACCGGGGAATCCCCAAGTTGACCGGGGATGGGGAATCCCCGAATAAAAAAAGTGGGGAAGGGGATGGGGATGGGGTCACCCGTAATCCCCGACCCTGGACCCGCCCCCGATATATATTAATATATAAAAGTAATACAAAACATATATTTATAGTACAATTTACAATACATAGAATTTTATCCAAGTAACCTAACTCATTAGTAATTTTTGGTTGAAATTATACTTTGTTTTTCTTTTTATCTTATTTAAACTCATGTATGATTTTTTTTTTGTATTTTGTTCATTTATTTTACCTCAAATATCACTCTGATAATTTTTTCTACTTGATTTCTCATGTATATATTTAAATATGGTAGAAAATTTATTTATATTTTTATGCAATCTATATATTTTTTTTATATTTTATAAAATTTTTAAACTTATGCTGGTAAAATTGAAATTTAAATGTTTTCTTTACATAAATTTTTTCATATTAAAAGAGAAAAAGAAATCCCCGATTCCCCGTTGGGGATCCCCGATCCCCGTTGGGGGTGGAAATGAGGGTTTATTTATATTTCCCGGTAGGGATGAGGATGAGGATGATGATGGAGATTGGAATGAAGATTCGGGGATAAGGATGGGGATTGAGGTCCCGTGTAAAACCCGCCCCGTTGCCATCTCTATTATGAGTGTTATGCCAAATGTCTTGTCCATATATCATTGATACTATTTGTGTGTATTACTACAATCTGCATATGTCTACCCTTAACCTTCCTCATTACTCCCTTTTTTGTTTATATATTTTTTTTCCCTTAATCTTTAACCAATAACCATTTCCTTTTGAATTTATTTAATTTTTTTTTGGAACGACAGTGGTATTATAAACCTCTACCTTTTTCGTTTATATATTTTTTTCCGTGATCTTTAACCAATAACCATTTCCTTAATCTTTAGCCAATAATCATTTCCTTTTGAATTTATTTAATCATTCATTTAGTTTTTTTTTTTTTTATATTTTTTATATGCTGAATGGTGGGCTGATGTTTTATTTGTAGGTGATCTTAGGCGGCAAGGCATATTTTTGTTTTATTTATTATTATTATTATTATTATTATTATTATTAAATGTCTTATCTAAAAATAGTTTTAATTATCTACCATCTTACCTCATTTTTATTATTCTTATGGGAACCTGGCATATTCATAAGAAAGTATATTTAAGTTTTTCAATTTTTATATACTAAAAAAAAGATCATTTTTTATTCGATAAATAATATGTATTTTTGCAAACTTAACGAAAAAGGTAGGTGAAGTGAATACTAGAAAAAGGAATTAGGATAAAAAAGCTGGGTCTGGTTGTGATGTCATGGGGGCGTGAGTAGCGAGTGTTCCATCGGCAGGCAACAAGGTTGGCTAGACTAAACCCGGCACAGAATTTTTGTTTCCTTTTTTATTCACGTTTCATTTTCCCCTCCACTGTCACCGATAATTACCTTACACTGCCACTGCTTCTGCCCCCCTACGCCCCACCATCACATGCCCCCTTCCCCCCTTTAAGCTAAAAACTAATTATAATCTAATTGCTATTAGTAAAAATATAATCATAAATTTATGATTGAATTGGTGAATATTCGTTTCCTTAATTATTTTGTTTTCTACAAATTAATATATACTACATAAGTATAATACAAATAATGTAATTGGGAGATTAATTAGCAAGTTCTTTGTTGTTTAATGTAAATTACACGAATGATCCCTATGGTTTAGAGTAATTTGTATGTTTGGTCCCTAACTTATTTTTAACACGGAAAGTCCCTATTGTTCGTTTTTGTTACGCGTTTGGTTTATGTATTACCTAAAAAAACTATTTTCCCTTTTATTTTTAATTTATTTAAATAAACACACCCTCAACTCACCCCTATCACATTACTTTACCTACCCTATAATTTTTCTCTATTTAAATAATAGTATTTTTAGGTAAGTCAAGAACCAAGCGCGTAAAAAAAACAAATAATAGAGACCAAACGCGTAACAAAAACAAATATTATGGACCTTTCGAATTAAAAAAATAAATTAAAAACCAAACGCGCAAATTATCCCAACCATATGGACCATTCTTATAATTTACTCTATAAAAATGACAAAGACGATCATATAAATAAACTATATTTTACAAAATAGGCAAAATAAATTAACTTCCTAAAAATGAACATCAATATGAAATTGGTGTATATTATTGAACTATTATATTATTTGGTCCCAAATTATCCTCCTATTTTTTTTAAGATTTTATTTCATCCATTTAAACCCAATTGCCATATGAAAAAAATAATTTTCATTGTGAATTGTTGGTTATTTTAGAAAGAGAAAAAAAATAATAAAATGATATTCTTTGAAGCTTTTTCTTAATATATATATATATATATATATATATATATATATATATATATATATATATATATATATATATATATATATATATATATATATATATAATGTTAATTTTAAATTTTAAAAGGAAAAATGATATAAAAGTGGTACAAAACGGTGTGACATACTGTGGATCCCACATTAGCACGTGGGAAGTGGTAGGTTGGTGTACATTGAGGAACCTTTTACCTATTTCATGGTCCCCACAGCTCAGTACATGTCCTACACTGTTGCCACGTGGTACGACGTGGGCCATACTGAGTAGTCAATTGTCCATTTCATCCTCACTTCTTTTGTCTCTGATTTGGGTCGACATGGACCACCAAGGACTCATTGTATGCCACCAAACATTTTTATACCTTGCCCAACCGACGTCGTTTCATTTCACAACTAAGCTTCCTACATGTGTAGAGCATAAGAGCAGATGACCCCATCGATAGACAAAGGTACATTTTGATAATTGATAATATTTTTATTACTCTTTTATTAATTTCATGTAAACCCTTTTAAAATAAATAAATCAAATTAACGTTTATGAATTCATATGTAGGACAATAGGATAACCAGACGAGTTTTCAATAAAAAATTAAATTAAATTAAAAATGTCAAAGACGATGTTGTTTGGGAAAAAAAGACCCTTCACCGGAAAAATGGAACTACACAAGTGTTCATTTCTTTTAAACAAAAATCATGTTTTTTTTCAACTAAATACTTTTTTTTGAAGTTTATTTGTGTACTTAATCTTCAAACATTATGTAAAAAATAAAAAATAGTTTTCTATTGCTAAATTGGATTCTTAGGTCAAGAGAAATTTATTATGAAACACTACCGTTTTAGGAATTTCGCAGGCTAGACGCTATTTCAAAGTCCAACAATGAATATTTGCTTTTAATTTATATTTTTTAAAAAACAAAATCGTTGTAACATTTCATAAAGTGACTGCAAAATTTATAGATATTTTTGGAAAAACTTAATTTTTGGATAACAGTATAATATTTTTATTAGATTTATCACTTTCTCTTTATAAGGGTCGACGGAATCGTCCCCGTCCTTCCCGCTACCCGCCAAACCCTTTGTGGAGGGAGCCGAACCCGCCTAAACCACATCCCTCCCAACCCATCTTCCCCATATTCCTTCTCTTCCAGCGGATTGAGGAATCTTCAATACCCTCTCTTTCTCTCTTGCTCTCCTCCCGCTCATCCCTCTCCTCCTGCTTGGTCAAATCCACTCACTCCAACCCTCTACGATTCCCTCCTCCCTAAGAGGTGTTTGAAATTACTAATAAATATTTTTCATTGTTGATTAAATAAAGCTTAACTGGTGATGGTCCCAAACAGTGGGATCTCGCTCTTTCACATACAACACATTTGATTACAATCGTTCAATTAACGATACCACGTACAATACCCCATTTGAGATGTGTATGACAAGAATCCGGTCACCCCCCTTGTATAACTATTGTTGACCAGTTTAGCAGCGTTGAAGGTGACGAGCAATCAAGTCAAATTAAAGAGCTTCACCAACAAGTTTTAATGCGGATTGAAAATCATAATAAACAATATGTCGACGGTGCCAACAAATTTTGGAAATAAGTTGTTTGTCATAAAGGTGATCTTGTTTGGCTTTATTTGAGAAGTTTCCCAAGAGTAGCTTTAGTAAGCTCTAACCAAGAGTTGGTGGTCTATTTCGTGTTTTGAATAAAATCAACAACAATGCTTATAAGATCGAGTTCTTGGATCGTTATAATGTGTCAGCTACGTTCAACGTTGCAGACTTGTCACCTTTCGTGGATGATTATTATGATGAAGCAAACTAGTTGTCGAGTCTTTTTTAAGAGGGTAAGTGTTAATTAATGATTTGATGATGTGAACACTAAAGGAATAGAAATGTGGTGACATCAACAACAAACTAGCCGAAGTGATATGACAATTCGGATTTGGACGAAATTTACACACAACATGTAAAATGGATCCATTAAGAAAACTTATCGTTATGCCATGACATGTAGTGTTTTTTGGTTATCCGAGATAGTTTAGGGACTTGAAACTGCATTTTCTTTTTTTTCTTTTTATTTTTAGAAACTTTAATTTTTTAGTTTTGATTTATATAATTTGTTTGGAATCTTATCCTAATCATTTATGATCTTTCAGGATTAAGAAATAAAGCTTATCTTCTGCTCCTTATAAATATTTTATTTCCTTTGTTTATGGGACTGTTGGATCGTAAGATAATCAACAAACTAACAAAACAAAGTTTCACAAAGTCTTAATCAGAAACTAATTATGATTAAGGTTTTTCACTTAGAAATCTCACAAAGAGTTGTTTGCACAAAGCGATGTGTTTACAATGAACTAGCAGTAACTTCTATACTTGGAGAAATAATAGATATAAGGAAATCCCTACAAAACAAGGATTTATTCAATATATACAAAATATAATCCTAATTACTAAGACTTCGGATCAAAAGCTTCGTGCACAAGAAACCTTCACGTTGGCGTTGACTGGATTTACAATGTATGATAACATTGTATTAATGATTAGCATGATGTCAGTTTGACACTCATAAGATTCTAAGGTTTTATTTTATAATATCACCCAATCTGATGATATCAAAAACTTTAAGAATAACTACCAAAAATTTCATGGCCCTGAGCCATAACTTGATATGCTTCACCTAGAATTTTAGGCTTGATCCACTTGTAAATATCTTGTAGCAGTTCCCCCTTTCACTTATTTAGCTCAAAAGATAGTAATAAGTAGAAACAATCAACAACTTCTTTTATACATACCAACCTTAGATGGAATAAATGGTCAGTTGGTGCAATTGATGCAATTGATGTAACATCCCAATCCCAAGGTATGAAATTTTAATTATGTATGAAAAACTTGGTTGGCCATGACGTAGTGATGACATCACTACGATGTGGCAATATGGTTTATGACAGTGTGTTTTAAATGGGTGCCACACCATGTTACTAAGTGGCCACGCCGTGGCGACTATTTTGGGCCAAACCCTAATTTATGGAATTTAAGCCTTATTTAAAGGAAGTTAAGGCTAGGGTTTCCCGCACCATCAAGCGCCTCATTTTTTAAACCCTAATCCTTTTAGAAGCTTTTGTGCTCATTTTGAAAGTTCTTGTGGTTTGGAATGAATGAAGAAGAAGAGTTAGTGTATTGATTCAACAAGCAAACCTACCCTTCCCTTGTGTCCATCTTCTGGACCCTTGTATGTCCTCACATCTCCATCTTTTTTTATGCATCTCTCCTTAGATCTAGGTTTTGTATCATCTTATGGTCCCTTGGTGTGGTTTGAAGAGATAAAGTTTGCAACTTTATGCTTTCTCTATGACCCAAGAGCATTATATCTTATAGATCTAGGATTTGGTGGTGATTTGGAGACTTTGCTTGAAGTTTACGTTTTATTGCATCTTTTGACCTAAATATGGGTAATGACATGCATAGGGTATGTATGTCCATAAAACTTGGACTTTTTAGGGGTCATTAGGGTCCCTAAAGTGCTTCTGGATGTTGTGGATTGAAGATTTCATGGATTAAGTGCTTACTGGTCTAGTCCCATGCATTAAGTTTCCTTTTTAGACTTTGAAGTTAGATCTAGACTTAAAGGGATATCTTAAGGGATAAAATTGGAAACCGTATCCATTTAGACCTTGGAAAGGACCAGATTTGAGCTTTGGAGCTTTTGAAATCATAAGAAAATGGATTAAGCTCGTTTGAGCTGCTCAGACTAGTCCCCAAGGCATGGCTTTAGGATGCCACGATGTGGCGACTGGGGAATCAACAACTGCACTTTACATTTTTATAATTCATTAGTCTAAACACTTTTGATTATGAAAATACATGAAGCCAGAATGATAAGCAAATCTGTTTTACTTGTATATATTTACAAGGGTAAAACATGTTGCATTTCGCTTTTATAATTCATTAGTTTAAACAATGTTGATTATAAAAACTTACAGAGTCAAAACCTATAAATCGCACCAACATCATTGTTGATGTATTTGATTTCTAATGTATGTATCTTCTAGAACTTAGGAGCTAAAAGACACACAGTGTGTTTCATATATTTAGGCGTTTATTTGTTTAAATGTTTGGCCATTATGTTAGGCCTTTTTTTACTTACGTTTGCAAAACTTGTTCTAGTAGTTATCATTTGTTAGATTGACAACAATGGAATTCCTCGTACCGCATTTATCAAAGAATGTAAATGTAATGTTATCATAAATCCCTGTACTATTGAATATGTGTTGTTAACTATGATCCAATATTTTATGTCGCAACCCCAGTGTTTCTGCTGACGCTCGGGATGTGACAAAATAGTTTACTCTTACTTGGTGGATACTTATAGAGAAACTCTATTTTGTGTCTTTTTACATCTTCATCAACCTCTAACCTCCTGATAGAAATCAAAGTCTTCAAAGGTTATAATTTTTTCTTTCTATGGTTACAGTAATCTGTTCATGCTTTGCAAAATGATCATTGGTGGGTTAAAAAGAGTTTTAAGTTTATTCTATTTTTAAAGCTTTCGATGCCATTTTTAGCATTTTTGGGAAAATAATTTTGAATAAAACCCAACATTTAATACCCACCATTGCTAACGGTAAGTTTAACTGATTAAGAATCCTTGTCATAGTTGCAGGAGTAGTAGAACTTTGAGATGTGATTATGAAGAAAAAATCAAGTCTTATGTGAGAGCGTATTTCAATAGATGTGATTGAATAAAGTCAGTGAAAACCTCAAATCCTTGATGCTTGAACTTTGGAGGAATGTTATATGAAGCGTAGATGTTCATGGAGTTCATGATGATTGGAGTGTTTGGAGTTGACTTTGCATTGCCAACATTTGAGGATGCAACATATGTGAACAGAGGATTTAGGGTTTTTTTTTTAAGAAACTAGGGTTTATGAGAGATATTTGAAAGAAAAAAAGATTAAAGGATTGGATATATATATATATATATATATATATATATATATATATATATATATATATATATATATATATATATATATATATATGGGAGGGATGGTGAACAGTTTTAAATTGAGTGACATTGTGTGATAATGATATTAGAAAATGTAGTCGAGATTCTCGAAACCCAATGTTAATCATCACTTTCTATAACACCCTCAATCTCTAATATCTGATCTATAAGAACTATCAAAATTTTATTTACAATTGCGGAAAAATACTCAAATTTAAAATTTTTTACATCCCAGGTTGAATCAATTGAGCATAATATATATATATATATATATATATATATATATATATATATATATATATATATATAATATGAACAATACAACAATAACATCATACTATTTAAATCTTGATCTTGTGCTCATGTCTTCTCCTCTGGTACGATGGCAACTAAAACCTGAACCTGCAAAACATAAATCTCTACTACATCAAATACTAGATCTAGTGAGTTATTCTCATATCTTTTATTAACTCTCTTTCTCTTAGTTCATATTTGTCCTTATAGTTACTTTCCCAATCATATTATACTTTGTTAAACCTCATCTATCTCCTGACTAATATACTCCATCACATCTCATCTCTGGTAAATCTTATATTCTCTATCACATCTCATCTCTAATCAATCTCATATACTCGGTTTTATCTCCTATCTATCTAATCTCATATACTTGGTATATCTCATGTCTACTTGATCTTGTACACTCTTTAATACCTTATCTTTGATCAATATTGTATACTCTATTATAACTCGTCTTTATTCATTCTCAGTCACTCTGCATATCTAAATGTATCTCATATACTCTATTCATATCATTTAGTATATCTCATCTCAACTTAGTCTCATAGGCTCTCTATATCTCATCACATACTAAATCTTATATACTCAATATACACCTTATCTCATGCTCAATATCATATACTCCATATAACTCATCTCATGCTCACTCTCGTATACTTTATATATCTATCTCATACTCAATCTCATACGTTATGTATGTTTCATCTCAATTAGATCTTGTACTCTATATATATATCTCATCTCATACTTAATCTCATATAGTATCTATGTCTCATCTCAATTAGATCTCGTATACTATATATATATATATATATATATATATATATATATATATATATATATATATATATATATCATCTCACACATAATCTCATACACTCTGTATGTCTCATATCGGTTAGATCTCGTATACTCAATATATATCTCATCTCCTACTCAATATCACATACTATGTATGTCTCCTCTCAACTCTAATTCTTGTTCTCATATCTCAACCTCATTCCCAAAGGAAATATACTCATATCTTAATCTCATTCCCGAAGGATATATACTCATGTCTCATTCTCATTCCCAAAGGAAATATACTCATGTCTCAATATCATTCCTGAAGGAAAGATACTCATATCTCAGTCTCATTCCCGGAGGAAATATAATCATGTCTCAATCTCATTCCCGAAGGTATATACTCATATCTTAACCTCATTCCTAAAGAAAATATAATCATGTCTCAATTTCATTCCCAAAGTAATATACTCATGTCTAAAACAAATTCCCGAAGGAAAGATACTAATATCTTGATCTCATTCCCTGTAACAGTCAGAATCTAGGTACTTACCTTTCTTTACCTTAGAATGAAATTTCATTGCATAATTGGTCCCTTCGTACATTGGGCGTACTCCTTGTTTTTGTTGGCAAAAATAAGAAGATCAATAATTCAAAATTCCTCTTTCAAGTGTGTGATGGCAAAAGGTATACAACGCCTCATTACTCAAATCTCATGGTTCGTAAGAATAGATGTGCCAAGAACAATGATAAGGAGAAAGCTGAGATTTGGAAGATTATCAACCGGTATGCTGAGATCCGAAGGGTTATCCATCAAACTGCAAAGATTTTTATGACATGATTCATCACTGCTCACAAAGGGGGAGAATGTAAATGTCGAATACAGTTGTGAGGTGTCGAATTTCATTGATTAGTTTCGATAGTTTGTAATTTTATTATAAGGGCACTTTATGTTTCGAAGTTTTCAGTGTCTAGTCCCTTGTATTTTTTGTTCGCTTTCATGTTTTCCCTATAAATAGGGAAGTGTACTAGAGTTAGATAAGAACCTTTAGTGTGATTGTCTAAAACACTATGTACTTACTGAAAGCTTAATTAAGCCAAACATATATTATTTAGATCTTGTGTTCATCATTCATACTTTTACTCTGATCTCGTAATACATACTTGATTTCATTGCAACTACAAGGCTTGGCGAAACGCTTTAGATGTCGACATCAAATCATCGAGGGGCCTACATATATCACTTTTCCTATTAGGGCAAAAGGAACGAATAAACTTCAACTTATATACTTGCACCATTTACTCATCAGATCATGCACAACAATACGTTTTATAACATCAAGTTATTGATGCTTTTACGTGTTATCAATGTACAACTGACTTGTAAACAACAACTTATATATCTCCATTTCAATAATATAAGACATTATCATCTCAAAATTACTCGTGATAAAATCCATGAAGTAGTTCTTTGAGCGTGGGTTTATCCAATACTCAAAATCCCCATTTCCATGTACTCATGAACATTACAACAAAACTATTGCTATGTCTAAACCCTTAGACAATCTACAATTCAATTCATGACAGTCTTAATTCGTTACTTACCTCCAAAAGTATGATCGGTTGCGGATGTTTGAATAATCTAATTATTCGGGATGTAAAACATGCGAAGTAAAACTCAATAATAACCTGATTTAACTATGGTCTCTAAACTAGATATAAATAAAACCCTTACTATTTAATCACCATATTAATTATACTTTATTCATTATATAATGTTTCAAGTAATCAACTAAACACTTGAATTAAACATAAGTCATGCCATGTTATAAACATGAATACTATGTCTCTTTATGGTCCTTCCTTCGTGAACAGATTGATTGGATATTATTCCAATGATGCTAATTTCACAATTTGTCACTACTAAATGTGATAGAGTTCAACCTTACATGCCATATACTTTTGTGATGTCGAGGCTTCAAAGTCACAAAGACTTCACTAACGATATTACAAAATGTTCCATTGAAACTTTGTTACTTAAAACAATTCCATGATAACTAATTCTCAAATTCAAGATACACTCCATGAACACCTTCCTTTCATTAAAGTTCCTAACTCACATGTAGATTTAATTATCAACTTTCACTATGGAAACATTTCCATATTCCCATATGACCATAAATTCTTAACAAGAGTCACCTCTATTCAGAATTATGTCAATATGGTCCATCCAAATTAATACTATACTTCCAAATGTCCAAATGCAACCTATCTTTAGTAAACCTGAGAGTGTCCTTGACAGTTGTTTAACAACTTTAGTCATACCATGTTCTAGTCCTTTTTCCTTCTCAATATGCAAGGCGTTTGTAAAAATTAGAACAATGTTATAGCATATGTAATCAATCCTATATCCAAAGCATATGGGATTCGATACCTAATGTCTTCCATAAAGACCTGATATCTGATTAGTCTCATGATATAATATTTACATATATTGGATTTCCTATGGTGAATCATTTCAAAAAAATATTCATATATGTCCAAGACTAAGTTCCATTAAAACTTCAATCTAAACTTTTAGATTTGAAATGAAGTATACGTTCCTTCTCCCTTATATCTTTCTATACAGAAACAATTCCCAAACTTTGCAATTTGCAAATTTGAAATCTTTGTTTCCTACAATTAGTATTGCCAAATTGCAACTTAGCATACTAACTATGCTCCTAATAGCATAACAATTATGCTCCCACTAGCTTTCACATGTATCAGAAATCAACTAGACTTCTAGAAATCAATACTTTTTGACTTTCTTACTAAAGTGCAGATTTCTGATACGTAATATTTCGATAAGTCTTCATCTAGACTTCTGAAGCTTATAGACCTTCATTAGATATCATATGTGTGTGTTTAAAACCTTTCCGAACTTATTGCTATAAGTCCTGAACATTCAAACTGTACCTTTCCTTTTATCACAATTCGAACTATGAAAATGGATGCCGTATTCGTATTGCGAATTTCGGAATGCAATTATCACAATTGCTAACCATAATGATATTTATCAAATATTTAAAATCTACTAGCGAAAGTGTTTCCTCATAATCTTTTTCATGGATTAGAGAGAAAACTTTTTCCACCTATATTTTATGATGTATGTGTTCTCATCCATGTGAATCTTATCATTTGCAACCTACAATCATAAGATAAGGTCCAGGACAAAACCAAAATCAAATTTAGTTTTCATTTCATGCACTGAACTTTGCTCATTCTTAATTTCTTGCCTTCTGGTAGCACAAGGGCCTACCGATGTGTGACATCCCCAAATTTCTCGGCCAGAAAAGACCGATTTAATTTATGCTTTTTAAAATCAAATCAGAGAAATCTTTATAAAAGATGTTGCGGAATTGGTCCCCAAAACAAAATATGATAAAAGTTTGTCAAAACCTTTCTTTAAGAAATATATCATTTCCTTTTATATCAAAACATCGGGATGTCATGTTCCGATACAGATCAAAAGCATAAACAAGACATTATAAGCCTTATGACAGTTATTTGTAACTACTGGCCTATAATCCAAAATTCACTCATCATCATCATCCGACTATGCTCGGGGTCCTCTACCTATAATATAAACAGCTGAGTGGGTCAAGCTTGGAAGCCTGGTGAGCATATAGGGTATCAACCCACAATACATAAATTTATTATGTTTAAACATCAATCAATCAACCTAATTACCCCAAACCCCCATTATTTCATTTATTTCTTAAGGGTTTACCCTAAGAATCAACTACCACTCCTTCCTAAGGATTCATCCTAAGGAATAGACACAAAGTCACCTCGTGACCGGAGTTTATACAACGGGCACTAATTCCATAGCTGCCAAAATTTATTCAACATGTGCTAAGTCCATAGCTCTCATTTATCGACAGTATTATTTACAGGTGTTCTCTCCTGCAATACATGTCAATGGGTTTTAGAGTACAACAAATGAACATATAGTTCATTACACCTACAGGTTGCGGGCCTGCTAGTGTTCCATAGACTGTCTAGAATAGTCCATGGTTGTCATCCATACTTTGCTGAATGACTACAACAACAACAACAACAAAAACGACATCGAGGACTCTCACCTTTCTAACACACATCAACTATTTCATCTACCCAACATATTTTGTAGATAAAAAGTATATATAGTTTAAAACTTGTATAAAACATCAATTCAACAGTCACCTCAATTAAACAATTGATATATTTACACATAACACGTATTTCAAGGTAAATACTTCATATCTATGTGTAAATTAAAAGTAACTACACACTCACGTGATTTAATGAAACCGGGCAGCAATTCGTTTCCTAAAACGATCGTTTCTAATAAAACTGGGAGTTTTATTGAGAAACCGGGCTCTGCGAAAGGTCGGGCTTCGAAACCGAAAAGATAAATTTTCCGGGCTTCACGGGCACTTCGTGGCGTATTCCGGGGCTTATAATCGATACCGGGGCTTCGGGGGATGATAATATGAAAGAAATATGGAGAAAGGGGCTAAAAATGACAAGTTTTCAAAATACCCCCGGGAGGTCTCGCACCCTTCTATTTATAGGGAAGACCTTCTGATTGGACGGCTGAGAAGGAGCCACACGTCGCAGATCCGAGGGCTCGAAGGCGAAGGCTCGCACGAGGGTTGCGCGTGCGAAGGGTTGTTGGCTTCGTGTGATTGGTCCGAGGCGTGTGTCCGATGCGCAGGTGGTCAGCATGTGCGAGGGTCTTGGTGGCACTCGCTGATTGGACCGCGGAGTCGTCTTACACGTGCGAGGCTCGGAGCTAGGTGCGAGCTTCGGATTGGTCAGCAGCCTCGGTTTGGACAGATGCTCGGTTCGGATTGGGTCTCCTTCTTGGTCGAATCAGAAGCCTACACGCGGGTCGGATCACGTGGGTTGCATTCGAGGATCACGTGGCTACTGTTCATGCGAGGGTGACTCAGCAGACTTCGGTGACTCAGCAGGACACGTGGCACTTTTTCAGCGAGGGTGACGTGGCAACTCGTGACTATGCGAATTTTCTCGATTTTCGCGCCAAAACTTCTAAAATCCATAACTTTCGCATACGAGCTCCGTTTTTGACGTTCTTTATGTGCACGCGTAGCTAAAATTACGCTCTACAACTTCTGTTTAGACTTCGTCGGCTAATTTTGATTTTAAATTTTATATTATTATTTTTAACAGATCGGGACATGAAATCCGTTAAAAATTCATAACTTCTTCATCCGACGTGCGTTTTCGTCAGACTTTTTACTGTTGTGCTCTTAATGACGAGACCTTCAATTCTCGTTTAGGTTGTGTCGGCTAAAAATTGCTCGATCTAAAATTCGAGTTTTTAGCTGTCTACTGCTAAGCTGAAACTTCGAAAAATCATAACTTCCTCATAAGAAGTCAGATTTGGACGTTCTTTTTATCGAACTTCTCGGTTTGACGAATACTACGACTTTCGTTTAGATTACTAAGGCTAAAAAGTAGCTTATCAAAAACTCACTTCTTACGACACTCGGCACCGTGCCAGTTTTGTCGCGAAAGTTCGACAGGTCATAACTTCTTTTTTATAACTCGGATTTCGGCATTCTTTATATCCCCGAAATCCTTGTTTCGACCACTACAACTTTATGTAAAGACATTGGGCTTATCTCACACTTTAATTTTGACGCTTATTTTTATTTTTAATTAATTAAACCCTAATAATTAAGCATAAAACACATAATTCACATAATTCCTTTTCATTTCTTCTAAATGAGTTACAAAGGTTAACCTAGACCATTATGTCAATATTAATTCCTAGCCTAGAAACACGGGCATTACACGATGCTTCCGAGTTGTTAAATAGTTCACCCATATTGATCAATGTACTTTCACTAACCAACGTGATTTGACTTTTCCAGTCAAATGAGAACCATAGAGCTCGTAAGCATTTCCAACTCAACTGGAAGGTGCACAAAAACAAGAATATGACAACATAACACGATAGGTTGTCAACCTCAGGTCGTGTGCTAGTGATAACTAAAAGGTTTATTCTTGATTGACTCTTGAAACTCTTCCTGTTCAATAAGACTCCTACCAACTTCTTGACATATAAGGTTTTCTTTCAAGGAACAATCCTTGATGAGCAAAAAGATATATTCAAAAGTTAGTCTGGATTCTCGACAAGAAACACTTCATGGAATTGGCCTTAGTTCATCCTTTGTTTTAATCAAAACATCACAACTTCCAATTCCAATGTGCAAGAGTAAGAAACATTATTCCTCCACATTTCATGACATGTTATAAACCTAATTAGTATGAGACGAGCTTCAAGATATGATTTTTAGTTACTACAACATGACTCTAAAATTTTAACTGGATACGAAGTATGAATCATCTCATGATTGATCCATTTCAACAATATCTGATTCCTCTTCTTAGTCAAACAATTGCACTAAGATATTCTTCGAGGATCAATTTGTGACATGGTTCTACAATTATTAAGATGATCACAAAACATGATAATAAAGTATTCTCCTTTCCTTTCATATTGGAGAAACTTTTTATCTCTATGCCTAATAGATTCTTCTTATTCGTTCCGCTACTCTTTGAAACTTTCAAAGTGTTAGAATTATGTTTATCTAATAAACACAACCATGTTTACTGAAACATCAGTAAACCATGAAGAATAGAGTAATTGTCCTTTGTGGTGGATCCCAAGAGTCCATATCAATATGTACTAGATCCAATAGTCCTTCACTTTGACTCACATAAACATGTGATCAATGAATTAGTCATAATCTATCAATGATCAAGATTCTCATACATCACACTATTAAAATTGCATGACTCCAAGTTTCTATCCAATTGAAACTTGGGTAATGAGAATTCCTTTTCACTTGGTTAATTATGACAATACCACAAACGATATAACAAGAATCAAATCCACGATTAATATTGCCAATAATAGAAATGTAACCAACGTTCATAAATTCCATTACAAGGAAATATAAAGTAAACTAGATAAAACTAAATTTACTTTTATTGATAATAAGCGGAAAATTTTTTGTCCTTACAATGAAAAATATGAAAACTATGTTTGTAAACATCTCCTAAGCAATCTATTAATTTATCATAACTCCTAAGTAGCTTCAAAATCTGACCATCGAACCATGTGACTGAAATCCATCTCTCTCGATCAGATTAAGCTTACTCTTCCTAAGCTTCCTTCTTTCTCTTAGATCCTACAAAACATCAAAATGTGATCATCACATATGTATTAAGAATCTATAAATAGGAACTTAATAAATAATGGAGTTGGATAGTGGATGTACCTGAAGTAGAGTCACACAACTTGACTTTACTATCTTTAAGATCTTTCAGGTAGTCTGGGCAGCTTCGCATCCAATGCCCCTCCAATTGGCAATAGAAACATATGGAACTTTTAGGATTAACACATGGAAATATCACATAACTAGCCTTTTTCTTTACCATATGGTTAAAAGGTTTGACCTTATCTGATTCCTTTCCATTGGGAAGATAAACCTTTTCTGGACTACCATTGTTGCCATCGTCAATATCCATGGAAATGTGGGAGATAGATCCTTCAAAGGCTTTTTCTTGACTTGTGCTCTTAAGCATTTCTGCTTCAGCAACAATTAACATATGTGTTAGATCAATTAGGGTCACATCATGGTCACTCATATAGTAGTCTTTAATGAAATGACTATATGACCCAAAAAGAAAAAGTAGAACCAAGTCAATGGCTAGCTCCCTTGGGAAAACGACACCCAACATACCCAACAAGGCTTGAGTGACTTCGTATTTTTCAGCTTGAAGGAAACATGAATTGGGGAGAGTCACTAGAACAGGAGGAGGAATATTTAAAGAAGAATGATCTCGTGTTCCACCATTGCTCGGAAAATGGAACATTCTTTCACCTTGATCAACATGTGGAAGATTGTCTTCAAATAGAGGAAAAACATTTCTAGAAGAACGAGGAAGACCATTGTTGTCTAAACTTGACATCTATAATAGGAGAAAAGAGAATCAAGTTAGTTGATTTTAATCCTTAATTATTAACCCATAAATTTAAATTAAGGCTAGGATCTATATTTTGGACTCGAACTTTGAAGAGGGATGTCGTAATCAATTTCGAATCTATTTTAGGTTGGCAAGTCCTTTACCAATTTCAATCACATGAAACTCCTAGATCTTTGAGCTTCATTGAACTATTCAATGGCATTTTTAATCTTGCTTATGCTCTCACTTTTGTGACTGGGATGCCGAGGATCACAAATGAGATGTGAATAACCATGCAAATTTGCTTGGTAGTCTCAATGTCATTTATCATCTGATTTTAATGTATTGATTAACCACACACGCTCCATTAATCAATGATAATTTACGAGATACCCATTGCCACTCCTTATTAGTCCATATTAGTGTGTCGGTTAACCACACACGCTTCACTAACGAACAATAAGGTGCAATGTGCAATTTCATGGGTTAGCATCAAGTTTACATTTTTCCTGAAGTAACTAAGAGTGGGATTTTATAAAATAGTTTAGTTACTTTTATCATTATACTTTTTATGAGGTTATGTCCTATCAATCCCATTCGATTAACGACCCTCCACCAATCAATGGAGCATTGGGTAAGAGTGGATAGCGGTCATTTTATAGGCCGTTTCCTTAAACTCCCCTTATAAAGTGACTTCGTGAATGAGGCGTACTAGCGGTTCGTCTGACTTAGTCTTATACACATAATAAATATTAAACATTTAATTTTACATATAGTATAGAGTGTATTCTAAAACATTTTAAAATTCCTATGGTTTAATCTTTTAATAAATTTGTATTTAAACCATTTTATGGATTTATTGATTGTCTTTTAATTAATCACTTAATTAAATTAATAATAAAATCCATAAGGATGTATGCTAAACTTTTCAAAATACTAGGTTTTTAAATTTTAGGGTTTAGGTCATTTTTGGTCACTTAACTTTTGGTTTTGTGCTCATTTGGTCACTTAACTGTTTTTAAGTTTTAAAAGGTCATCAAACTTTTGGCTTTGTGCTCATTTAGTCACTTAACTTTTGTTTTGGTCACATTTAGTCACCAAACTTTTAAAATTGTGCTCATTTAGTCACTAAAGTTTTAATTTTTTTTTTAAATTTTAATGACTAAATGAGCATAATTTTAAAAGTTAGGTGACTAAATGAGCACAAATCTAAAAGTTGGGTGACTAAATGTTACCAAATCAAAAGTTAAGTGACTAAATGAGCACAAAATCATAAGTTTAATGATCTTTTAAAACTTAAAAATAGTTAAGTGACCAAATGAGGAAAAAACCAAAAGTTAAGTGACCTAAATAACCTAAACCCTAAATTTTAAATTTAAATTTCGAAATTAAAACAATTTAATTTAAATTTAAAAAATAAAAAACGATTTAATAATTATCTATTAATTAAACCTTTAATTAATTTATTAAACCAATTGAGGATTATCCAATTAAATAAATCAAATAATTTAACCTAATCCTCTCCCCCTAATTTTTGAAAATCATGGGAGGGATAATGCAAAATTTATAATTATCTAGTTAATCAAATAGAAGATAATTACCAAAAATAAGAAACCCTACCAAGAAACCCTAATTTTTGAAATTTGGCAAATGTTCGGAAGGAAGGCAAGGATTTCAATCATTGCCATATTTCGAAATCCTTGAGGGTTAAGGAACCCTTAATTCGAAATTTGAGGGACAAAGGGAAGGGATAAGATCCTTTCCAAAAAATTTCAAAATCTAAGGTTCAAAAACCCTAGAATCAAAAATCATAAGTCCCAAAAGGGTTTAATTGCCATACCCTAATTGATCAAATTCAAACAACTTTCAATCATAATTAATAAAAATCAAGCCAATGCTCTGATATCACTGATGAGTTTTAAAGATAACAAACAATTACTATGTGTGAATGCAACCCTAATTTCCCTGTCTATGTCTTCTCTAATTGAAGAAACAACTTTTGAAAATCAATGGTAAACCCTAGGAAACCAATGTAAATTTCGAAATTTATATCTAGGGTTAGTAAACGTACATTTGATTGTTATGTAGTAATAACAATGAAAATCCAAGTCTTCTTCAAACTTTGAGTGCAAGCGTCACAAGTGTCACACCTCTAATGGTTCACACCCATACTAAGCAAGATGATGAGAGAGGAGAGAGGAGAGGAGTGCTAGTAATGTTGGCTATCCCTCTAAGGAATCAAGTGGCCAAAAATGAGAAGGGGTAAGGCTCCTTATATTGTTAGGTAGCCTAGAGCCAAATCTAGGGTTTTTGGAGGAAACCCTAATTCCCTTAGCTTAGGGACCAAGCAGCCCATGAACTCCCTTCCAATGGCCTTTGGACGAAAATTCTAGGGCCTTCCTAGAAGTTTTCGTCCATACCCTTATAGGGAGGTTCTAGATCCCATTTCCTTAACTATTAATAAATTTCCAAACAGCCCCTGTTTAATTATTACAATTAATCCCAAAATTAATTCCAATTAATTTCTGATTAACTATTAATTAAACAATATGATTTTAATTAATATATTATTTTCATAATACATTAATAAATTGTTTATTTCAATTTATTACTCAAATAATAAATTCAAGCTCTCTCCAAAAGTCATCCTGTCTAGTTGTTAGTTATGAGGGCAACCCAAAAGGATTGTGCTACTATGGGTTTAAGTATATACCAATTATAGTTATGGGCATAGATACCTAATCCAAAAGGAACACCTGAACTTGGTTGAGAAACCACTAACAATCTAGATTTGTGTGTGTTTTAAGGGATATAGCATACGCCTTCTTATAAGCATGTTCCAGAAATTGAATTCCATTAGGAATTCGTAGATAAATTTACCTAATTGATCGTTTTATAATGAGTTGACCGTGTTCCTACTCAAAGGAAAAAATCAGCATTTTATGTTTAAAGGCGATTGTCCATCGTAGAGCATAAATTATGGAAGTCCAAATCGACAAGTTCCCGGTTTTGGAAGACTTCATGAGAAGTTCAGGAATACATCTAAGTTAGAAAACGAAGTTCTATAGCTAAATAAGTACATATAGGCGAATTTGATGTGACGACATTGGCTAGATCATGAGTTATCTCGATAACTCCAATAAGATGATGTGTAGGGATGATCTTAAGGTGCATCAGGAGTAGGATTAGGGGAAGAAATCTTTGTAAGTGGGGGAGAGTTGTAACACCTCGTTTTCACTCTATAGTGGAATTTAATATAGTTTTTTTATAAAATTCTAAGTAGAAACATATTGCTTTTTAGCCACACTGATCATCATAAACATGTAGAAGACATCAATATAATTTTCGTAGATATATAGAAAGATTAAACCTGACTTCCTAGGAAGAAGTTATGATTGTTCCAAGTTTTTTGTTCACCCGTATACGACAAAGAGTGCCGTAGAATACGAATCAGAGATAGGATGCTTATTAGCCTTAAGAATCTAAATGAAAATCGTAGTAATCATAAAAGTGAGAACGTGCATGTAGAGAACATCCAAATCTTACTTCATATGAGGGAATTATGATTTTTTCAAAGTTTTAGGCAGCAGTGTGGAGATTGAAATCGAAATTCAAATCGGTTGATTCTTAGCTGAATGAATCAAAATGACAGTTGAAGATCTCGTGAATAGGATTTTGTCAATATAAAGATAGTCAAGAATCGGATTCATATGAAAGAGTTGTGATTTTTATACGGGTCTAAATAGTCTAATCCCTTTTAATCACAACGTTAAAAATAAAGTGAGAATTAGCCGACAAAGTCTAAATGAAATTTGTACTACTCGTTGATAACTACGCGTGGATATAAAGAACGTTGAAGACGAAGCTCGTATGAGAAAGATACAATTTTTAGAAAAAACGGAAGATCACATGTGCACTCAAGGCGTGGCGCACAGGGCTTCTAGAAGGTGGGTCATAGACAACCAAAATTGTTGCACATGCCAGCTAGGTAGAGGAGAGACGTCTCAGTAAGGCATGGTATGCCACTTGGATTGGCGCGGTGCGCTTCACCAAATTGCCTATAAATAGCTGCTTTAGCTTTCATTCTTCCTCACACCAACATTCATATCTCTCCCTCTCTTTACTTACCAATTTTCTAAGAGTTTCGGAATTCTAGAGATTAATACTTTAGCATGGCTCTGAGATATCTAGGAGCCCGACGAAGAGAAGCTTTCGAGTCGGAGTTTTGCCTGTAAATTTTTTAAGTTTTCGCTAGAAACCCTATAAGTTAAGCTATAGTTACTAGGCTTTTAGGGTAATATATAATTATGTTTATATTAATAATGTATAAGTAGCAAATTAGTCATTAATTCCGGTTAGATATTCTGATTGCTCTACTTATAGGAGAGGTGTCTAGAATGGTATGTTGGTGTGGTTGTTTGATTTCAAAAAAACTATAGGCTGAAATGGTCTTGCCTCTTAACTATCTTGTATGGTGTAACGCCCGTAGATCAGGGCTAATCAATTAAGAGACGATAAGCGTCAAAAATGACTTTTTGATAGAAGATTATTTAGAATGAATAAACTTAACTAAGTTTTAGTATATGTCACAAGGTTTCCATGCATATAAAGAACGCCGAAATCCGAGTTATAACGAAGAAGTTATGACCTGTCGAAGTTTTGTGACAGAACCGGCACGACACAGCGCGACGTAAATAGTGAATTTAGGTTAGAGCGATATTTAGCCTTATCGATCTAAAAGAAAGTCGTAGAGTTCGTTAAACCGTGAGCGTGCATAAAAAGAACGTCCAAATCTAACTTCGTATGAGGAAGTTATGATTTTTCTAAGTTTCAGCTTTGCAGTATGCAACACGAATACTCGATTTGAGATCGAGCGGTTTTTAGCCAAACAATATAAATGAGAATCGAAGATCTCGTCAATTGTAGTGAAACGATAAAAAGATAGGCAAAAACGGACGTGTGATGAAGAAGTTATGAATTTATAACGGAGTTTTCATGTCCTGGCCTGCTAATAATAATATAAAAGTAATATATTTATAATATATTGAAATTAAAGTCAAAATTAGCCAACGGATTCTAAACGAGAGTTGTAGAGAATAATCTCACCTACGCATGGATATAAAGAACATCGAAAACGGAGCTCGTATGCGAAAGTTATGAATTTTTGAAGATCGTGGCATGCATACCAAAGCTTATCCAAAGATTACGCCCAACATACTCTATGTACGCCCAGCGTACTGATTATGCCCAGCGTACTCCAAAATTACGCCCAGCGTAATCCCAGACCCACCAGCCTATAAATAGAAACCAAGATCAGCCGATTCCTTTGCCATTTTTCTTCCTTTCTCTCTAGTTTTTGCATCGATTTGCATGCCAATTATATCCCGAAGCCCCGGTATCATTCCCGAGCCCCGAAGCAAATTCCGAAGTCCGAAAATCCCGAGAAGTGAGATTCCCGAGCCAAAGCTCTGCCCGCGAGGAGCCGGGTTTTTGTGAAGATCTTCCAGATCTACCCAAGAATACTACTTCTACAAGTCATAGTGCTGTCCGATCAACTTCTAATCAAGTGAGTGTATAGTCACTTTCATCTTACACATAAATATGAAGTATTTTATAAAATACGTGCTATGTGTGTGTGTATATATATATATATATATATATATATATATATATATATTGTTTGTTTATATGTGTGAGTGTATAGTCACTTTCATCTTACACATAGATATGAAGTATTTGCTATGAAATACATGCTATGTGTTTATACATTGTTTGTTTACTTGAGAGGGATGCTGAATGAATGTTTTATACGAGTTTTTAAATAAGCTGTATATGTAATTTATATCTACAGATATGCTGGGTAGAACATGGGTAGATGTAATAGTTGGTGTGTGATAAAAAAAAATATGATGAGAGATAGGTGAGGATATAATGGTGATGATAAATAGGTGATGAATTACGAGTCCAAGCGATGTTGTGGCTACTTATTCATGCGATGATAGTCTAACCCTTATTATGAATTACGATACCAGACGATGTTGTGGCTACGTATTCATGCGATGATAGTCTAACCCTTATTATGAATTACGAGTGCAGGCGATGTTGTGGCTACGTATTCATGCGATGATATTCTAACCCTTATTATGAATTACGAGTCCAGACGATGTTGTGGCTACGTATTCATGCGATCATAGACTAACCCTTATTATGATTTACAAGTCCAGCCGATGTTGTGGCTACGTAATCATGCGATGATACCCTAACCCTTCCTAGACACGTATTGAGGGAGTAATCCCTGAATTAGTATTGTCTATGCAATGTAGGTGATGATCCTTAGCAAAAGTTCGTCGGAACAAACATATAAGGAAATACAATGTAAGGAGATGAGAAGTAAATATGATATAGGAGATGACCCTTGAGATAATATCTTTAGGGAAGACTAAAAGAAGATAATGAGGATGGGTAATTGGGTTGATTGTTTGATGATTAAATATAATAATTATATTATTGTGGGTTGAAAACCCTATATGCTCACCAGGCTCCCAAGCCTGACCCACTCAGTTTTCTTTGTATCACAGGTATCAATACAAAGACATAGTTTACTGAGAGATTAAAGGAGATGTAAATCATTAGTGTAAATAAATGTAAGTTCTGTTTATGCTTATGTGTCTGTATCGAAACATGACATCCCGAGATTTTGTTATATAATGAAAATAATTTTCTTTAAGAAATGCTTTGATAAATTCTTATCATATTTTGTTTTGGGGACAAATTCCGCAACAATTTCCTTTAAACGATTACTCTGATTTTAAAAACAAAGCATAAACAAATCGGTCTTTTTTGGCCGTGAAATTGGGGATGTCACATCTGGATGATCCTTATTTGATAGCCATGAAAGTATATATTGAGATAGTGAAGAATCTTACTTCTACCAGATTATAGTAGATATTAATAAGTTATAGTATTATAGGTAAATACTTGATATACACGTTACCCGTCAGTTGAATCATCAGAAGGATAGTTGTTAATCGTTTTAGTAATTGTCCAGGAGAGTTATCTCACTATACTATATGTTACATTATACATCCATGTATGTTAGGGTATAAAGAGCTAGTATAACCTCGAGTGCTTAATGTTAGTCTACTTGAAGCCACATGATCTTCATCAGAGACTTGATCTTCATCAGAGACTCCTGCTCATTCTAGAACAGACTAAACCTATAATATGGTCTTTACTTCGGCTATCGTACAGATCGAAAGGTTATAGCTTAATGACCTTTCATTGCATGATGCAATTGGCTAGTCTCAGGTCTTTATGAGTCAGACTCTCTAGCACAAAATACACCTTCCTTCATGTTCTAATGTGGTACTACCACATCATCATAGGTAGCATTTCTAGTTATTGGTTGCTTAGCTTGGCTGTGATACCTCTGTTGATTGCTTCAATTATGTTTTCCTTAAATCCCTTAACTAAAGTCAGATACTACATCGAACATGGGTCTATGAAGCAAGTAACTCACTTCGTAGATTTTATCTTAGTCAGAATCGATTTTCTATGACCACTAGGGTCAAACTAAAATGCATCTTCTTAGCCATTACCGAAACGATGGAAAGAACAGACATGAACAAAATAAATTCAACTACTAGTTCCTTAGTAACGTTATGACTCATCTTGATTCATAGTATAAATCTTGTGCTTTTGGCAGTATGGGCCCATACTACATTCCACACTTATCCATACTTATTCCAATAATTTTCTTGTAGTCCGCAATTCACCAAACATAAAATCACATAACAACTTAACACATATGAATGTGTCCAAGCTATCATATACAATAATCTCCATTAGGATTTCTTCCGTGCATATCTTCAACAACAATTCCACTATCCTTGTTATAAATTCTTTCATGTGTATTGTCCAGTCTGCATGGAGCACTATACCATAATGTATTCTTGTGGTATGGAGACAAGCGTTCTCCAACTTCTTGTACTACGTACTACTTCGCATACATAGACAAAATCTCAGTCTATTGAGTCTGGAAACTCAGTCAGCCTTAATCTCTTTGTCTTTCCTAAATTCCTCTGAATACTATACAACACCTTATGTAACTTCAGTTTCGACACTGCTTGAAGTTTTTGTCATTATCTCCAGTTCTTTCGAATATGTAAGTAATCACTACTTCAACCTGGTTGGCGATTGAAACAGTAGATGATGGGATCACTTAAGGGATTACAGGAAAAGTTTTATCATGCCACCAATCAAAAGTGTACTTCACATGGACCGTACTCCTCTAGACGTACTATTATTTATGATATCCTTCGATAGGTATCATTCACCATCGAAGTCTACTTATCTTCTTGAAAATTTATATACTAGTTCTAATACGGTAATTAAACATTAGAACTCTAAATACATAAAGTTTCCAGATCAAGGTCGACAACAGACCTTGAATCTATTCTAGCAATCTAGGTAGGCAACCTAAGGCATGCTATAATATAGATCATTTGGCACATAAAAGTAATTAAGGCACATACCCTAAACTATTTTAGTTCTTGTGTCAATTCAAGTATACTCATTAAATTATAATAGATACACACCTCATGATCATTGCTTAGCATTCCAAGTTTAAGTCAAGAAATCCATAAATTCTTAGTTATCTTAAACTTATGCTCTGATGCCAATTGTGACATCCTCTAATTTTTAGAACCAAAATAACTTTCTTTACGCTTTACAAATCATGATACATCATTTGTTGAAAATCCCAGTATATAAAATCATTTTGAGAACAAAGATTGTCTCAAATTAAATCCTAATGATATCATTATCAATACCGATACATAAGTAACAGCGTAAAGACCTAATGGGCTTGAAAATTGTTGTAGGTTGTTTCTTAATCTCTCAACATTCTAATCAAGTTCTAGTAGCTTAAGTCTTGATACTCGTGATGCATACAAATTGATTGGGACAGGTCTAGAAACCTGGTGAGATACATAGGGATTTCGATCCCATAATGTTATTATATATATATATATATATATATATATATATATATATATATATATCTGTATGTGTGTGTGTATATATATATATATATATATATATATATATATAAATCCTTCAAAACCAACTGTTACCAAACAATGTATCTCAAATATAGATACCTATAAACCAATCATACCCATCCCAACCGATCCTCAAAGATCCTAGTCCATATTATCAAGAAGATAAACCGTTTTAAATCAAGGGTTTGACTACCGGTTAGGGCTTCCTTGTCCGGTGTAAATCATAAAGTCACTCTAGCCATCAGAGTATTTTGATCAATATGGTATCCCATTTCATCTATGTCTGTTGGTTATGAACCCACACTAGCAACGTAATTCAAAAGACCGTCTAGGATGATTAATTGTTGTCATCTTACTCTGGGAGATTACTAGACATACCATTACAATTACCTGATCTGGACCCATAATTTTTGGTCATCCAAAAGGAATAACCTATTGTACTCTAGTACATATTTTGTTCCATCGACACCTGAAAGTGTCACGGAACATAACTCTACTCTTCGTTCCTAACTTACACACATTATTCGAATGAGACTACCCAATATCAAGCTTAATTGAAATAGGCATTCGCAATAAGTCTTATCTCATTAACGCGAGAAACTAGTAGGCTTCCAATACAAACTTTATTTAGGCAACACTATCCTGTTTCAGTGTATATATTCAACATAAAGTATTTAGGTATTAATATATTTTTATCTTTCTCTTTAATAGTACATCTTTTATTATTATTATCACCTAATAATAGATATATATATCTTAACACATAAAGAACCATATCTGGTTCACATATCGTATATCATCAATTACATTTCTAACACATATTCTAGGCAATAAACATATAGCTCACATATAAACTTGTCGAAAAATATTTAATACTTTAAATAATACTTGTATTATAATCATGTTCATGAAAGAGACTATGCACTCACTTGACTTAGGTGAATGTCTGGTGATTTGGGAAGTGCTTCGCTTAACACCTTAGCTTTTCCTTTGACATGAACTAAGTATGATTAATATTGAGTCTTAGTCTAATGTTCCTTGTGAGTAATGATAGTTTAAATTCCTCAATAATCCCAATGTCTATATCAAGATCTATCAAGTAAGGAGCAACCAAGTAAGATCATATCGAATATAGGTTTTTTTGGTATATACAATCTACTGTTTGGAAATCCCACTTTAAACACCTCACTAAATCTAGCCTAGACATCACCCACATAAGTAGATCGATCAGTATAATGACTTGGAATCACTAATAAATATTGTTTATTAATTCATGACACGACTATGAATATATGTATATGTATATGTATGTATATATATATATATATATATATATATATATATATATATATATATATATATATATATATATATATATGCAAGTTACACGTGAAGTAAAATAAGTGTGGCTTAACTTATAGAGATTTTCGCAAAACGCTGGAGATTGCTCTGGCAAAACTTCAACCCGGGATCTTCTACTAGTCGAGCCTAGATACCTAAAGCCCTGCTAAACTAAAATACTCTTAAATCCCAAAAAAATAACCAATATTTGAGCCTAAGAATTAGAGAGAAAGTTTAGAAATGGTGTGGAGAGGAATAAGGGCTGAGGTGGGTATTTATAGGTTGAAACTCGACCAGGCACGCTGCACCTTTAAAACTGCACGTCGCGACGAATAGCCATGTCGATCCTCCCAATTTTTAATACATGTCATCTTTTTGCTGGTCCAACCCTATCGCTTTTAGGAGCGCGTGTCGCGCCTTTTGCACGTGGCGTCATCGGTAAATCTTCAAAAATCTATATCTTCTTCATAAGAACTCTGTTTTTGACGTTCTTTATATCCATGCATAGCTATTGACGAGATATACAACTTTCCTTTAGACATCGTCGGCTAATTCTAAGTTATTTCTAAAGTTATATTTTTAATAAACTTAAACTGTTAAAGTCCATGTAAAATTCTTAACTCTTCCATACAACATCTGCTCTCGACTGTCTTTATATCAATGGACTGCTAATCATGAGATCTTTATCTCTCGTTTAGATTGTTATTCCTATAATCGACCGACCTAAAATCTGGTTTCTATGTCACAAACTACTATACTAAAACTTTGAAACTTAAGTTCCTCATATGAAGTCAGATTTGAATGTTCTCTATATGCACACTCTCGCTTTTACGATTTCTACGACTTTCATTTAGATTATTTATCCTGAATAATCTTCTATAAAAAATATTTGTTTATTGTTGTGACGAATAATTATCTTATTATATCTTAAGTGTCTAGCCCGAATCTACGGGGGTTACAACTTGCAATCAGATAAGAAGAATTTCTTCATCATTTTTGAGATGTTTTTTCTTTGGTTAATGTAGATTCCTTTGGATTTTTGTTTGACTTGAAGTCCCAAAAATAACGATAACTCACCCATCATACTCATTTCAAAATTTATTAACATTACACTCCAAATTCTTTACTCAATGAGTCATTTGTGGAACCGAATATGATATCATCTACCTACACTTGAGCGAGAATGATGTCAGACCCTGAATGATTGATAAAAATGTTTCATCAATGGCTCTTTACTTGTATTAATTTTTAGTTAGGTATGTCACTAGCATCTTATACCATGCATTGGGGGCTTGGTTCAATCCATACATAACTTTGTCCAATCTATAAACATGATCAAAGAAATCATCATTCTCAAAACCAAGTGTTTTTGTGAAACACTCCTTGCTAGAGATCTCCATGGAGAAAGGCAATCTTGACATCCATCTAAATAAATTTAAAGTTCATGTAAGAAGAATAAGCAAGAAAACTTCTAATTGCCTCCAACCTAGCCACAGTAGCAAAAAGCCTAGCTTTATTTCGAATAACCAGTCCATCTTGTTGTGATAGATCCAACGAGTAATAAAAATTGTCTTTCCTTTAGGACATGGTACCATATTCCACACATCGTGCCATTTGAATTCATGAAGTTCGTCTTTCACTGATTTTATCCTATCAGAATCCTTCAGGGCCTTACCAATCTTCTTAGGTTCAACCAGTGAGACAAAGTTGACAAACATGAAAATTTACTTGTGACCTAATGACGAGTTCGAACACAAGTGAAATATCACCAATGACTTGAGAGGTAGGATAATCACTAACGTTGTGAAGATTTGATGGTTCAAGATCAATAGGAGAGACATTAGAGATAGATGATCTAGAGGTTAAGGAGATTTCATGATCAGGGAAACAAGTGTTAGGGTCTTGTAAATGGGTTTCATGGTTGAGTACGGAAGTACCAGTCAAAGGAGTTGAGAATTCATTTAAAGATTGTGAAGTAAAGGTTTAACTAGAGAGTTCATCAAGCATTGAAGTGGAATGATCTTCTGAACTGAGAGGGTAAGATTCTTCATTGAACCTGACATATATAAATTCTTTAGATTTCTTTCGACTTAAGTTGTATACCATAAATGCCTTCGAAATGGATGAGTAATCAATAAAAATTCAATCATTCACTTTAGCTTCAAACTTTGATAGCTAATACATCTTATTTAGAATAAAACAAACACAACCAAACACGTGAAAATATGAAATATCTAGATTTCTTCCCTTGAAGAGTTCATATGGGGTTTTTCCATAACGTTTAACCATACTGGAGCTATTTCGAGTGAAACATGCAGTGTTCACAGCTTCATTCTAGAATTAAAGTGACAGTCCAAAGTCAACTACCATGGTACAACCAACTTCAATGAGATTACGTTTCATATTTCAGTGACACCATTTTTCTCAGGGGTAGGAACCGCAGAGAAGTTTTGAGCAATCCCATTTTCGTTACTGAAAATCTCAATAGTTTGATTTATGAACTTAGTGTCATGATCTCTTATTAAGTTCATAACATTCAAATCAAACTGAACTTCAGATTGCTTGATGAATGAAATAATCACTTTTTCAACGTCACTCTTGTTCTGAAGAACATAACCTAGGCGTATCATGAAAACTCATCCATTATGACTAGTGGATATTTCTTTCCCGAGAGCGAGGAAAAGGGAAAGGGTCAAAAAGATCCATATGTAATAGACTAAAAGGAGACATGATGGAGGACCATTGCTTTGGCCTAAATGGGGACTTCATTTGTTTTCCTTTTTCACATGCTAAGCATAATTTGTCTTTGATTAACCTTATCTTTGGAATTCCTCTCACAATTTGATCTTGTAAATTGACTTAAAATTGAGATGAGAATGACTTATTTGCTATAACTAGTTGAGGTGAGATTGAGCATAAGAAAGGAAACAAATTCTAAGAGATTTAGCAGTGGAAGTATGTCATATATATATATATATATATATATATATATATATATATATATATATATATACACACACACACACACACACACACACACCATCACATCGTTTTGCAGTGAGAACAATAATCCTTTTGGAAACGATGATGCTACCTTCTTTCTTGTTAAAACGAACCTCATAATCAACATCACAAAGCTGACTAATAAATATGTTTTTATGCTTTAGGCCCTTAATGTATGATATATTTGAGAATTGAATTGACTTGCACTTGATTATTCCATGTCCTTTAGTGTCACCTTTGTTGTTGTCTTTATTAGCGAATACGTCTTTAGTGCTGACATGTCATTAGCAACAATAATTTAACAGTACTAGAAAAAACGATATTTGCGGCCACATAAAAAATATGGGGGAAAGCCTCACCGGTTTTTTAAGCATCAACGACGACATCAAGTCGCCCTTATTGTCTGAATGAGAACGTAAACTTAATAATTTGATTGTCTAAATGACCAATGACTTGGATATACAAAAACAAAACACTCATATATTAGAGCGTAAACAATAGCGATGACACATTTAATGGCGACAAGGACAGTAGCAACGACACCAAGTGCATTCAACTTGGTGTCGTCGTTATTTCCCTTGTCACCGTTAAATGTGTTGTCCTTATTGTCCGTATATCTTGTAATGATTCTCTTTACTTAATAAACAATCCCATACCCCCAAGCAATCACCTTGTTTCTTTCCTTACATTAACATTGTCATTCTTATGAAGCCTTGCAATGAAAGTAGGGATGGAAAAAATCTCTATGCCCGACGGTAACCTGAAATCCACAACCAGTTTGACCGGAGAATCTCCAGGTTGACCTGAGATGGGATGGAGATTGGAAATCCACAAATAAAAAAACAGGGATGAGGATGGGGATAACTCTAGTCCTCGACCCTTGACACGACCCGGTTGATATTAATATATACAAATAAACGAAACATATATTTATAGTAAAATTTTCAATATCTAAAATTTGATCCAAATAACCAAATTAATTAGTAATTATTTGGATGGAATTATACTTTTGCTTACTGGTTTATGTAATTTCCCTCATGTATAATTATTTGTATGTATTTAAATTTGGTAGCAAAATTTATTAATAGTTATTTTTATGTGATCTATGAATATGTTTGTAAAATTTTTAATCTAATGTTGGTAAAATTCAAAATTTAGATTTTTTTTAGTTAAAAGTTTTTATATTAAAATATAAAAAGAAATCTCCTAATTCCCCGCTAATTATCTCCAACCTCGATAGAGATGAAAATGAAAATTCGGACATAAAGATAAGGATTGTGGTCACCGTTATTTCCAGGCTGCATTTCCTTCTCTAAATGGAAGCAAATAAACTTGAAGTCCCCTATGCAAAGAGTACAAAGATCACGGACAATAATATCGACGCTATCAACCTTGACAAAATGAACAAAACCAAACATTTTACCAAGTTTGGATCTGATCTTCTTGCCACATACACATCAACAACAATGCCAAACTTTTCACACAAGTCCCTAATGTCACGGGTGCTACAGTTCGGTGGAAAATTGATGATATAAATGTATGGGGCATATATTGAACATCCATGTGTTTGAAATTTAGCCTGGCCACGTGATCCAAGCCGATCGAATACGCCATCCCTATCCCAATTGTTGTTTTTTTTTTCCTTCGATCAACAAAATGCCAAGCACCCCCATGATCAGGCCGATCATTCGGATACCCTCGCATATAACCACTCTTCTAAAATAAGAACTAACCACACCTAGCAGGAAAAAAAAAGCTATAACTTATATAAAGTTTTCCAACTCAAATTCTTTGTATATTCCGATGAAATAATATATCGGTTATGATGTAATTTGTCTCATTCGTGTCTAAATTATTAACATAATTTATCTTAAATATGCTTTTAAATATTAGAGTTCAATAATTTTTTTTTTTTTTTTTGAGATTCATTTGTGTCCTCATCAATTAGTGAGAGAGCCCATCCTCATTATACATCACTAACCACTACTAGAGATGCACACAAAAACCGGTTTCTTTCACTATTCAAACCCGGATCCAATCCGAAACCGGATTTGGTCAAAACCGGTTTTGACCAAACCGGATCGGATTGGATTCAAAACCGGATTTTCAATCGGATCCTAATCCTACATTTCAAATCGGATTTGTTAAAAACCGGATCCAAATCCGCTTAAAACCCACTAAAACTGGTTTAAACCGGATTAGAATCGGATTCGGATTTTGACCGGATCCGGATCGGATTTTGACTGGATTCGAATCGGATTTTCACCGGATCGGATTCTTGATGACGTAAGCGAAACCGGATCAGATCGGATCGGATTCGGGTTTTGTGCGTCTCTAACCACTACTAATCAATGTTCTAAACCCGAGTTTTTAGTTGACCCGGTGTGATGACTGGTTCACGGTTCAACCAGTTGAACTGTTGGGTCAACCCGGTTTATGGTCTTTTTTTATTTTTATATATTGTTACTTTCCTATATAATGCATAAACATATAAAACCAATAATTTGATGTCCACAAAGTTTAATCATTGAAAAACATTGAAGAAAACGCAAACGGCTCGTTGTTTTGGCATTCGCTACTTGTATCCAACTATCCAAGCCTTGTTAGAACGGGACAATCCGGTTTTAACCGATTCGATATAAGCGGTCGAACCGCGGTTTAGGGGAAACCCATTCGGTTCAATCCGGTAAGTATTTTTACAAAAAACCGTTCTCAATTGACCCGCCTTCTACCCTGAGTCACGATCCAACCGATTGAAACGGTCGGGTCGACTCGGGTTTTAAAACATTGTTACTAATATTGTGGTGTACCTCATCACCACATATAATCACTAACATTTCGTATATCTACCTTTAAAACACCATTTCATATAATTTTTTTTTAATTAATTTTAAATAAAAATACAATAAAACATAAATTTTTTAAAACTATTTTTTCATTCAATAAAAAAAAGACATTACATTAACTAAAAAAAGAAACTACATTAATTAAAAAACGTGAATTTAAAAAGATTGTCAAAAAAAACATCAATTTCTAAACATAAAAAACTACCTCATATTCCTATATTTCGTTCGGATGGATTCTTTTCGTGCGAGAAAAATCTTTAAATTTTCGAACTCCTAGTCGTCTGCTTTCATTTTTAATATCTCCAAATTGTTTTTCATTTGAAACGTCGTTTGTGCCTCTTGAAATGATGTTTGCGCTTCTAACATTTTTTTTGTTCCACAGACTCATCATTGCTGTCTTTCTCTCTTGTAGTTGGCCATATCAATCTAATTTTTCTCCAAAATGATCGATAACGTTAGATCCCGAAGCTGTCAAAGCTGTTTTCTTTGCTCTATTTCTTCTTATCAGTCGACAAATAGGTTGTTCATCTTCAAGGTCTATCAGATCATCATTGATGTCGATGTGTGTTCGACCGTCTGATTGTTATGAAGTTCCATCGGGGTTTCTTGAATGCTTAGAAGCGGAAGAAGAAGTCCCTTCTTTGAGCTTTTTCCATCTTGGAGCATCTTTCAACTTTAGCCAATGTTTAAGTTACATAAAAGGTTTGCGAATTTTCGTTTTTTCATATTGATCCATGTGTAACGCTTGTTCCAGGTATCAATTATTTCTCAAAATTTTAGGGTTTTAGATTGGAACTTGACGAGTTGGGGAGCTCCAACTCGTCGAGTAGAAATCATTTTTGGGTGCGGGACTTAGGATCTACTCGACGAGTTGGAAAGCCCAACTCGACAAGTAGACGTTGTAAAGGAAAACCCTAATTTTCAGGGATTTGTACCCTATTTAAAGACCTTATGACTCATTTGTAGCCTCTCTCAACGTCCTTACAGCCCAGAGAAACCCTAGTTCGAGCCTTATACCTCCTTGAGTGTGTGAGAAAGCTTTGAAGAGTGATTTTGTTGTGGTTGTGAAGGATTTTGAAGCTTGAAGAAGGTGGAGTAGAGAGAGGAGCAGTAGATTCGACATCTACTATGTATTGGCAACCATCTTAAGGTATAAAGTTGCTACCTTGACCTTTATTTGCTTAGATCTCATCTTATGGAAGTAAATGATCACTTTTGGTGCATAATGGTGTCATCTTGGGTTTGAACTTGTCATGAGAACATGGTTTCAAATCTGGACACCTCTAGACCTCCATGGACATAAAGTTGCTCACTTTATCTAGTCTTAGCCCTTCTCCATGCACTAAACCTTGTATAAACCTTAGTTTTGGGTGTTTTAGCCTTTTAAGGCCTTGCACGCACGTAAAGTTGGAAACTTTACGTGGTAACTACACCTTACGGGGCTGGATCTATAGTTTGGATTCTTGGATTCCACTAGAAATGACTGAACATGAAAAGGGTTGAAGGAACTCGACGAGTTGTTTAGCCAACTCGACAAGTCGGGCAGGGTTTACCCGTTTTCGGGATCCTGGGTAATCCCAGTGAGCTGATTAAAGATTTCGGTTTATAGTATTTGGTCTCTTGGACACTCAAGAACTCGATGAATTACTCAGTTAACTCGACGAGTTAACTCAGGACTAAAGTTTTATGGACTCTGAAGGAACTCAACGAGTTGCTAGATGCACTCGACGAGTTGGGACTGTTGACCTTGACTTTGACCACGGTTGACAAAGTTTGACTTTGAGGGTAATTATGGTATTTCGGGATTTGAAAAGTTAATCACATGATGGTTACACGCAATTGAGTTGGAGTTGTGCATTAGGACTAATATGATCTTATCTCATCAGTTCAACATTCTTGAGAGGTGAGTCTCCTCACCATACCAATGGGTCTAAGGCACCAAGGCCGGCCCATTCTATGATATGTGGTACACTTGTTGATGTAGTGATACGTGGTATGTTAGTTGGTTACATACTAAGTGTTATGCTAGTTATATATGTTATACTTTTAAGGAAGACCATGGGGAGCCCATGTCACTTGGATGTAAGACCATGTGGGGGAGCCCATGGCTTTTCAAGTAAAGACCATGAGGGAGCCCATGACACTTAGATGTAAGACCATGTGGGGGAGACTATGGCTTTCCAGCTAAAGACCATGGGGGAGCCCATGACATCTTGGAGTAAGACTCTGGGACGAGCCCACGACATCCATATATGTTTGTATGCATGGATTATGTGGTTTATGTAGCTTTTATAGCTAATATGAATTATGTGATTATGTGGATTGTGTGGGGTATGCTCTAGGAACTCACTAAGCATTAGCTTACAGTTTATTGGTTTGTTTCAGGTACTTCTGAGTCTATGGGCAAGGTCAAGGCTTGATGGCGTGGCATGCACTCTCTTAGGCGTTTTTATTGGACACTATGAAATTTGAAATAAAATTGTTGATGTTGTAAATTTGAAAACAATTGTTCTTGAGATTTTGTGTTTTATTGGAAAGGTTTTGATTATTTAAAAATGAAAATTTTCTTTTGAAAATTGTGTCGTTACACCATGGTTGCCTTAAACACATCGAAATTGCATGACCTACTTTTCTACAGGTTATTAAGATTGTTGTAAATTATGCCGAATTCCCCACATTTTAACCTCAAATCGCGCCACTTCGAACTATTTTAGTCGGGATATTGAATTTCACTTCCGATTAAACCATAGAACGCGCTTCAAACTTTTTCCCAAAAACATTTAAAGGTTTGACTATCTCCTTTTATGGGGTCTCGGGAAGCTGAAACTCATGCTTGTGCTAACCTCTCTTCTTCCTCTTTTGTCCGATTCACCATTTCACTCTGATTGTGAAGGATCGAAATAACTAGATATATCAAGCAATAAGGAATTAAGAACAAATATTAATCAAAAACCAATTTTAATTAAGAACTCTCACAAATAGAGAATGCACAAAGCAACACACTTTTACGTGTGACCCTAGTGTAACTTAAATATTAGGGTAAAGGTTATTCTAGAATGAGATCCTTGCAAATCAGGGATTCATATACCAAAGATATATATATTATACATAAACAAAAATCATATCATTGAGATAACATATCTAATACTTGTAGCTTAAGAAAGTAAAACGCTGCAATGAAAGTCCGAACAATGGTTGATAAGATTGTGAAAAGTTAATTAGTATGATACAAAGTTTTACTCATCAGATTATAAGGTTTGAACTTACAGATTGGGTTGAGGGGTTTAAATGTTTTTTTTCTCTTTTTTGGTTGGAGTGATGGAGAAGGTTGTGTTTCAGCTACAAAATCTGATGAATTAAGGTTGTGGTTGGAAATGTTGTTGGTATACGAAAGGGGTTTGGAATTGTTATGGAAAGGGTGGGAAATGTTGATATGGTTGTTGAAAAAGTTAAGTTTGTTGGATAGGGGAACCACTTTGGAGCAAATTCATAAAACAACCTTAAGGTGATTCCATGTTCGGGTATTGACGAGAAGTTGTATCTAACACAAAAGCATTATCGGCCTTGCGATTTGGATATTTTGGTAGGGTATTTTTGTTGGGATACATGGTTTTTGGTTTTTAAAACAATACAAATTTGTGTATTTAAATAAACTAAGAGAAGAATGATGTGAAATATATATTGGTATATAGTGATATTTATAGGTAAAAGTTTATTTAAAAAAAATATATCCAAAACAAGCCGTTGAACGACTAGTCATCTAAGTTAAACTCCTAATGAATTTGATTGGCCGTGGCATATCATATTTTCTACCACAATCCAACACGAACACAATCCACAACGGACACCTGAGGTGGTGTTCGTAGTCGTGGTTCGTTGCCAACTAGACCACGATTCTCTTCGTGCTTGATACTCTAGCTGGTCTCATGGTTGATGTTCTTCTAATTATTTCCATTTATTATGCTATATACTCATGTTATCTTAGACTGAAAAAGATTTTGATATAACTATTGCTGATTTCTATACAGCCTAATAATTTATGTACTATTATGTACTTAACAATCACTGCGTATGGAAAAACAAGTGAGCTGAAAGGTCTAGTATGCTCAAGGGTCATATTAAAGTGATATTGCTAAATAACATATGATAATAATGGGTCACGCTAACACCTTGATACAATTGATTATTTATTAGAAATTGATTTTAAAAAATATTGAATAAAACTCTTATAATTAAATTGGGAATTATTTATTTCTAGGTAATAATTAATTTTCATTAGCAAGTAACATAAAAAATCATATGATACGATTTATAAGTCATGTACAAACTTTTGGACTAGTTGAATCCTTTTGTCTTTTTCCCTAAAGACAAAGTTTATATTTTATAAACTTTGATTTTATAAAATTTAAACGTAATCTTCTCTTTTTCCTCACCATTATGGGGTTTTGACTTGTTTAATCAAAAGTATTAAGCCTAAGAAGCATGCATGGACACACTCGTGACAATAGGGAGAAGGTTGCTTAAAGTGCTAAGGACTAATGATTAATACCTTCACTTTATGCATATAAATAAGAGGGCTTGCACTTGGCTTCTTTGCTCATTCACTCCATGAAGAAGTGGCCGAAACTTCTTCTCTCCTTCCCATTCTCTCTTAATTAGTTAAGAACACTTGAAGTTACTTGCATCTTCAAGTCTTCTTTAAGTTCATATTGGTTATGAACTTAAAGCTTAAGGGTTTAAGAGTTTTGGACTAGCATCTACATCAAGTTGAGTCATTGTTGGCGTCTCAAAGCTTCCACATTCTTCATCAATTCCCAAGCCTCCCAAGAGGACCCAAAAAACTACAAAAATTGTTATTTCTTCACCTCTTCTTTGTTTGGTGTTTTAATCTTTCTATAACTTGCAAGAAGATCTTTGGTGGGTATAAAATCTTTATGTTATTTCAAAAATTAAAGTCTTCCGTTGCCATATTTTTCTAGTTTATGAAACTATTTTGAACTAAAATCCAACAATTTGTACCAAAGCCACCTTGCAAGTTTGGTTAGATTTTTTGATTTTTGGAAATCTTAGTTTTTAGAGAATATGGATAACTTGTTTTTGTATAAAAAATAAGTTCATACGTATTTTCTATGATAACTTTTTTTGTTATGTGACAAAAGTTTCATGCATCATTTGTCATTTAAAGATGTCTTAGAAAAACAAATGTTGTTTTATGTGTATATTGATGTATATGATGTGCATAAACTAGCCAAGGACCAATGTGTTATTATGTTGTTGTGTTTGTTATTTTTGTTATAAAATGGTTGTAATAATTTATTTAATCATATGGTATGTAATTATTAAATAGATTAGCTTTTCTTGGATATTTTTATAAAGTAATAGATTAGTTTTTAGAATTAATTTATTTGTAGAAAATGTAACAAGAAATCAAGTTGGATCCATTTTTGAAGACAAAAGAGCAATTTTCAAGTCTAAAAGGCGTGCATGATTTTCAGTGACATTTTCTGAAAAGTGTCGCTAATGCTGTTTACATTTACAAAAGGCTGTTGGACTTTTAGCGACAGTTGCTGAATTTTAGCATTCAAGAAGTTTTTACTATCTTTTGCAAGCAGTGCGTGTATACTCAAGTTAGAGCTTCTACAACAACATTACAAGAAGTTTTTTTTGTCCCCTTAAATGTCCCAAAGGGCTGTTTGACATTTTTGTGTTGACTTACAAAATGTCATTAGTTGGCCATGTTTATGCATATATCTTTTTATGAATGTTTGTGTTGTTTATTTTATGCAATTATAATGTGTGGTTGATAAATTAGTTTTTCACATGCTAAAATAATTTTGGAAAAAGTAAACATCACATGGAGTTTGAGTTTTCAAAATTGGACATATGATGTAACAAGTTATTATTTTAAAATAAAATCCGGTTTTATAAAATTGTTAGTAACGGCAAAAATTGAAATACTACATTATAAGTTTTAAAATTGTGATTTTTGTAACTTATACAAACTCCATATATATAATTAATAAAATGAAGTTTTATTAAAGATATATAAAAGGTTCAAATGCACTCAAACTTAATACCGGTTATTAAAATTGAACTGCATCAAATTATATAAAAACTAGCTTTTTATATAGAACCTTTAAAAGTGATTTTCTTTTGAAAATTAAAACCATGATTTATTATATGCAGGTAATACCCATGATATCATATGTTTTTAAACTAGAATTATAAAACATATAAAGAGCCTTTTTACAAACCTCAAATCTATGCAATCCTTTTGAAGAACACTCACACATCTCTGGTATGCACTGGTGGGATAAAGGATACCTAACCGCTTAGTGTTATATTTTGATGGGTGGGGTGTATTCGCGAGTTCTATAACCAAGTTATAGGCCGATTACACAAGTTTTTCAAATTGGACGATTTGATCGGGAATCTTTTGTGATAAAGGATACCTAAGCAAGAGAGTTCTGAGGTATAAATGGGATCAAACATGTCTAATTAAGTTTGTTATTAGCGATCTCATAAATCTAGAAATTATATAGTAAGATATAATTGATAATTGATATCTACCGAGTTGAATTCAAATGAATGGGGTAAAGGATACCTAACCATTTATTTGTTTTGCATCTTGGATCCTAGACTTTGATAATTATTGTTTTTTGGAAACTAAAAGGACATTAATTATTAAAGATTAAATATTGAAAATACTAAATGAATTTTGTTAAAATTTTGTAGTTAAATAATCCATTCTCATTATCATGACTTGTCATTTTCTTTAATGACTTAATGAAACAATAACATTCACTAGATACAACTCCAATCAATGGGTTCATGTCTAAAGAGACAATCTCGTAAGAGATATGAAATTGTATACACTTAAAGGTCATAGTCCTAAAGTATTTGTTTTGAGCAATGCATCTGAACATGATACCTACTAAAGACATCACCATGATGCTAAAGATGCTTCTAACATCAAGCTAGGAATAATTATTCATGACTTCTAGGAAGTCTTGGATAATTTAAACATATATCTGATGATATAACAGGTCAAGCAATATCCCAATAAATACAATGATATTTTATTTAAAGCTAGTTTAAACATTGGAATAATGTAAGGCTAAAAGAATCACCTTATGTGATCCAGGAGGCCCATGTTTTATGGACTGAACACCTTTAAGCCCAAGAAATCTACTAAAGTCCACATAGATGGATCTTATTTTTTTAGAGAAAAAATTAGACACCGGAAGAGATTTACTCCTCTTATTTGGAAAGAAAGTCTGGAATCGACTAGTACTTCTTTTATCTACTAGATAGAACTCATACATTTCATATAACACTTAGGTACTTGGTACTTATGTAACATCCCAAAAATTAAGACCAAAAATTCCATTTTGATATAACGATTCATAAACAATTGATAAGAAAACATCATCAAGTTAATTCATTTCATTGAAACCATAGATCACATGTCTCAAAACCATATCATGAAACAGTAATAATGTCATAGTACAAATCCCAAGAATCTTGTGTGCGGAAATCATGTGTGTGATGTGCTGCTAGCATACCGGCTCCTTTCCCTTCAAAGAAGAAGGACCTGAAACAAAAATTGAAAACATAAGCACAAAGCTTAGTGAGTTCCCCCACCATACCACATACCATATAGAATACATACTGTTTAACATATCCGGGTACTGGACTATCCCTTCGGTCTCTTTTTCAACCGGTAACTGCCTAGCATATCAGGGTGCTGGCCTACCCCTTCGGTCCTATCGACCGATACCTAGCCTAGCATATCAGGGTGCTGGCATACCCCTTCGGGTCTTTTAACTGGTACCTTGCCTAGTATATTAAGGTGTTGGCCTACCCCTTCGGTCCTTTCGACCGACACCGGGGACTATTTCACCCCTACTCTATCACATAACATCCTAGTGCATAAACATATAATCATATATTGCCTAGCTTATCTGGGTACTGGCATACCCCTCCTATCACATATCACATAACATCATAACATACTGGCACATTAACATAACAGATAACGACATACCAGATAATTATCACAAAGACAATTATCCCTACCATAACTCTTACTAGTGGGTCGGCCTTGGTGCCTTAGACCTACTTCTACCGGAAGGTAACTCACCTCAATGTCTTGAAGCAGCTGAACTGACCTCGGTGTTGGGATCAACTCTCCTTAAACTCCTACACATAACATCTCTTTTAATTACTCTTTCAAACTTATAACTCCTTTAAGGGTCAATTCTGGTCAATGGTCAAGTCAAAGGTCAACACTTTTGTCAAATTCAACCTTCTGGTCAAAGTCAACATTCTTGTTGACTCAACTCTCCGAGTTGGTCCGTCAACTCGTCGAGTCCCATGATTCAGAGAATCTCGAACTCGCGATCTAACTCATCAAGTTACCCTCGAACTCGCTGAGTTTCTCCTAATGACAGAATCATGACTTTCCGTATGAACTCATCGAGTCCTTCCTTGGATTCGTCGAGTTCTCCTTCATATAGAGTCGGGGTATTTCACTCACAACTTTTCGAGTTCATCCTTGAACTCGTCGAGTTCCTCTTCATGTATGTTGGTACATTTTGCTCATCAACTCGCCGAGTTCATCCTTGAACTTGTCGAGTTCCACTTCATACAAATCGTGCCATTTTGCTATCAACTCGCCAAGTTCATCCTTGGATTCGTCGAGTTCTATGATTTTTCCAGTCCATAAACACGTCCAACTCTCCGAGTCATATTCTACACTCAACAAGTTTGTTCAGTAACAGAAACGTTTGGGGAACCACAACCCAACTCGATGAGTCCTAAGAACGACTCATCGAGTCCCCCAAAGTCTAATTCCATACAACCGATTTTATTCGGGCTTAATGCATCCAAAACATAGATCTGGCCTCCTAGAGTCAATATAACACGTAAAGTTACAAACTTTCCATTCATGCATGGGCTGTTTAGCTTAAATAGCCCTAAAAAGTGGTTCTTATGATGCATGGGACTCCCATGGCCATAAAGTTGTCACCTTTATGCCATGGAGTCCCTCAAAGGCTCTGGATCTGAAGCCTTAGCCCCAAACATGCTTGCTAAACTACTCCATGAAGAGATATAATAAATGAATAGACAAGGTATAGACTTTATACCTTAAATGAGCTGAAAATACAGCACAAACTCTAGATCTACTTGCCTCCTATTGAATCCCCAAGCTTTCCTCTTGTCACACCCCAAAACCAAGAACGGCGGAAACGTTCTGGGGCAGAGGACATCATGTAAAGTAATCACAACACAGTAAATGTAAATAAGCAAACAACATCATCCATTGCATTAAATATATAATTTTAATACAAGCGTGTTCTGTACAGTTTTAGACACCAAAAATATAACGTAAATCAAAATAATAATATGATGAGTCTTGAGTGCGCTCCATCATCTCAAAAGCTGGCATCGGTACCTGTCTACTGATGACCTGAGAATACAAGTTATTTTGAAAGAGTTTATCAGCATTAAGCTGGTGAGTTCATAAGTATTTTAATGTCGGCGTCTGTTATCAAAACGTTTGAACCTGTCTTAAGTATAAGTTCGTGAAATGTATGTAAGTGTTTGTAAAAGTTTGAATCTCTCAGAAAAACCTATATTTTCTAATAAAGTAGCCTTCTACCAAGGCTTTAAATGTTTTGCATGATCGTTTGTTGTAAAAGTGTGTGATTTCCCAAGTGCAACTATCTTTTAACAAAATATAGTTTGTACATTAAAGTTCAAGTGAGGTTATCACTAAAAATATGTAATGGGTAAATCTTTGTAGTACTGTTGTTTAGTTTTATAGTAACTACTGCTGTACTAACGACCTTAAACCGGATTTATATTAAGGTATAATGTGATAATTGCACCATACTATCGACTGGTAACAACGACATAAAGAACGGTCGTAATAACGGAATGACGTTTGGCACCCGCAGACCTGCAGGTCCGGCTGTAGCTAGCAGCAAGGTGTAGGATAGTCAATCCAGTATAGATCTATACGCAAACTCAACGCTCTCCCTCCAAGAGAATTCTGGCTGCAACTCGGGCCATGACATTTAAGGCATGCTCCAATACAGTGGATCACAATTTGCAACGTATTAATGTAAGGGTAATGTTTCTCGTTCTAGTATAGTTGTATATATTCTCATAGTATAGTAATGTATAGACTCATGAATGAACTGACTCATTGATCTAACAGTTGTAATAGTATGATCTTGTGTTACCCCGATGGTAACTCACTAATGATGTGTCTAGTACGTATGAATAGGGAAGTACTTTTATGTCTATATATGTATATTTGATATTTAATTAATATTGAAACGACCTTCGGATGGTCACCCGAAATCCCACCAGACCACATCCAAATCGAGAAAAAGGAAATAGGGTGGATGGCCTTCCTAAGCCCTTTAACATTATTTATACATCTATACATATATGGGCATGCAATTTATAATATAAAAGCATAAATAAGTCTTTATAAGACATTAGAAACATAAGTATTATTTTAAAGAAAGATCGACTTGATGTTGATCTGTAAAACAATTTGAAGGCATAGGTTTGATTAAAACAGTTTAAGTATAAGGAACATTTGTTTAAATCACAGTTGTAATATAAATTTGAAAAGTAAATGGGTTTGTAAAACATTTTGAAGTAAAACAGTTTGATAGACAGTTTGAACAGTGATAAAATCACTGGTTTCCCTAGTTATTAATCACATGTGATTAATGAAATCACATGTGATTGAATCAATAACTATAAGTATTTAACTTGTATCCCCCCCCCCCATAAGTATTTAAAACATTTAAAATCATTTCAAAGGTTGATTAAAGGGGTAAGAACTCACTTGATTGATTGAAGAAAGCAAGATGGAAAACCGGGCAGAGTTTCGTCTCGGGAAATGGATTTTTCTCGGGATTCTCGGGAATCTCGGGAGTAAAATCGACCCTCGGGACTTGAGCAAAAAGACCAGAGCTTCGGGTTTGAACGGGCACGGAAATCGAGGCAAGATCGTGAGAGAAAAGAGAGAAATGAGCAAAATTTCCGGAAAGTCTCGCATCCCTTTTATAGGGGTGCTGAACCGCCTCGGTACGCTGGGCGTACGAGGGTACGCAGCACGTACGAGACGTCATCGCTTACGCACTTCGGATGGGACGGCGGGTCGGACGGGCGGCGGGTCGGAAGCTTCGTATAGGCGACGTGGATGATCCGAGGCCCTTGATCTGAGTACTCGGGGCGTACGAAGGTACACAGGGCGTACTCCGGTCCTATCCGATGACTCCCCTTCGGATAATACCGGGAGTTTATAATTAAATTTATATTTATTTTAAATAAACTTCTAAAATTCATATCTCCTTCATACGAACTCCGTTTTTGACGTTCTTTATATCCACGCGAAGGTGAGCCCAAGATCTACAACTTTCGTTTAGACTCCGTTGGCAAATTCCAAAATTATTTTTATTATTTATTTATTAAAATGACGTGATTAAGGAATTTCTTCAAAAATTCATAACTTCCACATCCGAAGTCAGATTTGGACGTTCTTTTTATGTACGCTCATAGTTTGAGGTTATCTATAACTTTCATTTAGATACTTAAGGCTAAAAACTATTGCATTGAAATTTTGCGTTTTTCGTTTAATTGTTGTTGCCGGTTTTGCCGAGAATCTTCGGTTGGTCATAACTCTTCGTTATAACTCGGATTTTAGGGTTCTTTATATGTACGAAAACCTTGATACGATTCCTACTACTTTATTTAACCCAAATAAGATTTTTGGAAAGTTATATTTTGATCTAGATTTGATTGGTTTTACATTACATTGTCTCGAAATATCGGGTTGTCACACCTCTTCCTTCCCAAGCAAGAACCAGACGTTACAACTTAAATGTTAATCTAATATTTGTAAATGGCTTGCAAATATTTGTTGAAAAATAATCAAGATGAGCACAATCAAGTTGGAACTACACTCTAGGAGTTTAGTTTATTACTTATGCTTAGAACATAAATTACTTGTAATGAAAAACAATATTTGTTTTGAAACACTATATGTTCTAATTTAGCATGCCTAAATTTATGTCACAATTATTTTTTTCGAATGTTGGATCATTTACTCAATCGTTTTTCATAATGATAATATTAATATTATGAAATGATTAACTTTTATTTATGAGACTAGATCTTTTAATAGAATTGCAAAGTAAATATCAAAATTTTATAAATAAAATCAAGTTCTATATACAAGCACTTTTGACTTGAACTTGTTTTAAATCAAACTCATATTTGACATTGTTATCTTTATTATATAAATGGCATCCATATATTTCAATTTTAAGAAAGGGATCTTTGAAGGTAAATAATGTAGTTTATTTGACATATGTGAATCTTATTTATATGTAAAGGATTCCTAATGATATTTTCACTAAGGTGTAGAGAAAATAATTAAGGAATTATACACTTTGGTGTATGACTTCCTTTCAAATGAATGTCTGAAATTAAGCACAAGATACCAAATCAACCTTATTAACAACTATAATAGTTTTAATTATATTTTACGTGGTAAAACATAATTGTGAAATCTTTGTTGAAAGTTTCAAAAGTCGAGATACAAACCGGTAAGAACCATCTAATGCCTTAATGATAATAAATGATTAATTAAATCTTACTTGGTATGATTTACTTTCTAATAAGCAGAAATATCATCCTTTAATCTTTTTGGGATAATACTTCAATCACTATCAGTTGTATCTTGAATACAAATACCAACTAATAAGTGGATTAGACACTTTATAAGATTTTGTATGGAAAGGCTCCATCCATATCTTATTAAACGTTTTATGGATTTAAAGCCTATGTTGGACTAAAGCTGTAAACCTAACATCTACTAAATACATATTTGTATAATACTCTAAACGTGGCTTAGATTATAATATGCAAACCCACCAAGAATGGGTTCTCTTATTCTTGTGAAAGCTAAGTTAGTAGAAAGCAACCTTCTAATGACAATGCAAGTGTGATGTACATGGAACTTGAAGCAGATAAAGAAACATAACCTTATGTAATAATAGTTGGGACTAGTTTTAACAAGGATTGTTAAACTTGAATAATAGTTATTCACAAACACAAATTGTTTGCATTAATGTTAGAAATCAGCTATGACTTGAGAAATGTGGAATCTCTCATTGATGAGCTTTTATTGATGGTTTTTGAAAAATCCATCAAATGCCAAGATGCTATGTTAGAACTCGAATCTGATAAATGACTTCGAGCCATGAACATGAGATGTAATCCATGTATAAGAATCATGTATGAGCTTGATTAAAATTTCTCCCCATAGCAAGGCTAGAAGGAATAAATGATTCTGTTAGAAAGAATAAATTACATGGATAACCGTACACATTAAAGCAAGACTTGTTATAAAAAGATTTTCTCATACTCATGTCGTTGACTATGGTCCTCATTATACTCATGACATTCACTGTGATAAAACCTTTTTCACAAGTAGCTATGATCAACAAGGATATTATTTACTATAAATTCATATTCTTAATATGAGATATAGCAAATAGATTTCAAGAAAGACCGTTTTTTCTTAATAGACATCTACTAGAAGATATCTATATAGATTAGCCTAGAGGTTTTCTTAATCCAAGTTATCCTAACAAAATGTGTAGAGCTTGAGATACACTTGTGGACATAAAGCAAACATCTCAATGTTAAAATCATCATTTCATATAAAACCACAACGTATGTTTTTATATCAAAATGAATAGAACATGTGTGTTTACTAGGAACTAGTGAGAGCATAGTGAAATTCCTAATCTTGTATGAGTGAGACATACTTAATCATTTGAAATCACATTCAGACTATGCAAGGTCGTTTTCACCTTGACTCGGAAAGTGTTTCTAAAATGAAAGACTTAGGAAAGATAAGATACATTCTTGGAATGTAAAATCTATAAGGAATAGATAAAATGAATGTTATAAGTTTCATGTCCTTATACATATATTGTAAATACCTTGAAAAGGATCAAGACATTGTCATATGACACCATTTTGAGCTAGCCTTAAAAGTACATAACTCATAGGCTTGAACTAGATGGAACGATTTATATTCTATTTGCTTGGCAAATGAATTCATCATTTACATCATATTATGCATAGGGCATGGTATTTGATCATGATGCAAGCTTGTCATAGGATGCTAAATTGAATACATGGATAAGTCACTAGATGACTAAGAGAGATTTCTAAGATTAATTTAGAAGAACTAAGAGAATGTATATGAGACAATTAATTTAGAAAGGATCTATTTGGAAATATCTACACAAGATGTTAATTTCTAAACATATATAAATTACTATGAATTATAATTGGATTTTGAATTCATAATGGAATGAAGGTTAAGTTTTGTTGGAATGAGGTCCAAGCAAAACATAATGACACAATCTACTACAAAATAAGAATGCACTACTTAAGAAAGTCGAATTCAAATATGATTAGATGAAAGAGATCATTGAAAAACTATGTTGATTTTTGCCATTCGAGGATCACATAGAAATCTTTGTGACTTTGATAGTATACTTAATCAAGCTAAGAGACTCTATGTCACGAAAGAACACCGATCATATCTCCAAGATATTTAACTATACCTAGATTAAAGTTAAGTATGGGGATGATAGTATTCACAGAATTCACACAAATTAAATTTTGACAGGTCGATTAATAAAGTCATTCTTTTGAGCAAAGTATGAATGGTCACACTTCAGCTATAAGACTTTATTATTCTAGAAATGGATTTTTGATTTGGATTTAGTATTTAGGTATTGGAACATTATAACAATAACTATTAGAAAAAGTTATGTTATATTGGGATATATTCATCACATTAATACTTGTTGTGTTCTATATTAACATGTTTAATCCATGAATAATGTTATCATTCTAAAAGTTCATAGTCGTTATAATTGTGGGAGAAATTATAAAGTAAGACTAATATGAATTAGATTGGTTCACTTTCACTAGAAGAAAGTAGGCAAGTGGTTGTAACCAAGTTTCATAAGTACTTGTCAAAGAACTAGTATTGAACTGACCCGCATCAAGATCATCTCATGGATCGCTATAATGAATGATACTTGATTAAAAGGTACTATCTTTGTATCCTTAACACCTGAGATACATAGTGGGACTTAAGTGTAGGGAGTACTATGCTTTGATAATGGTCAAATGTTGTTCCTTAACCGGGTAGTTATAAAAGCCATTTTCAGGTATAGTGTGAACTATGCAAGAGGCTTATGTAGTCAAGATGGGATTTGTTCCTCTTATGTGTTGAGAGTTAGACATTTAAGGTACCTTAACAAAAGTTGAACAACTAATGAGATTGATCGCGATCCGAATCTCATGATTCAACATGATGTCTGTAGCAAAGGGATAACTGGTAAGCTTACCTTATACACCAATTGTAACTTTGAGCTTTTGGGGAAATGGGCATTGATAGAATGACACAAACAGTTGTATGGTCCTAGGGGCAGTGAAATGTTACTAGACGTTCACCACTGTCTATATCAGTCTAATATGAGTCTTACACAAGTGGGAGATTGAAAGCTCTAGTATGCTCAAGAGTCATATTAAAGTGATATTTCTAAATAACATATGATACTAATGGGTCACACTAACAACAACTCGATACAATTGATTATTTATTAGAAATTGATTTTAATAAATATTCAATAAACCTTTTATAATTAAATTGGGAATTATTTATTTCTAGGAAATAATTAATTTTCATTAGAAGTAACATAATTTATCATATGGTATGATTTATAAGTCATGTACAACATTTTGGACTAGTTGAATCCTTGTGTCTTTTTCCCTAAAGACAAAGTTTATATTTTATAAACTTTGAGTTTATAAAATTTAAACATAATCTTCTCTTTTTCCTCACAATGGGCCGAAAGTTGAAGGCTAGAGGAGGAGTATGGGTTTTTGACATGTTTAATCAAAAGTATTAAGCCTAAGAATCATGCATGGACACACTCATGACAATAGGGATAAGGTTGCTTAAAGTGCTAAAGATTAATGGTCAATACTTTTACTTTATGCATATAAATAAGAGGGCTTGCACTTGGCTTCTTTCCCCATTCACTCCATGAAGAAGTTGCTGAAACTTCTTCTCTCCCCCCCCCCCCCCATTCTCTCTTAATTAGTAAAGAACATTTGAAGTCACTTGCATCTTCAAGCCTTCTTTAAGTTCATATTGGTTAAGAACTTAAAGCTTAAGGGGGTTTGAAGTTTTGGACTAGCATCTACATCAAGTTGAGTCATTGTTGGTGTCTCAAGAGGACCCAAAGAACTACAAAGGTTATTATTTCTTCACTCCTTCTTTGGTTGGTGTTTTAATCTTTCTATAACTTGTAAGAAGATCATTGGTGGGTATAAAATGTTTATGTTATTTCAAAAATTAAAGTCTTCCGTTGCCATACTTTTCTAGTTTATGAAACTATTTTGAACTAAAACCCAACAACATGATCTTAACACAATGTGAAAAATGTATTATTATTTATATACTCTATTAATGGACGTGGTCCTTATGTCTAGTAAAAGTGGTTTTATAAATAATAAATGTGGTTTCTGGTTTTATGTGACATCCCTATTTTCACGGCCAAAAAAGACCGATTTTGTTTATGCTTTATAAAAATCAGAGTAGCTCTTTTAATAAAAATGTTGCGAAATTTGTTCCCAGTAAAACATGATAAATACGTTATCAAAGCATTTCCAAAGAAAAGTATTTCTATTCATTTAAAACATTTGGGATGTTATCGTCAATACAGTAACATAAGCATAAACATAACTTACATTCATTATCACTAGTGATTTATATCTCCTTAATCTCTCATTGTAACGTGACTTCATATCAACACCTTTGATATAAATAAACTGAGTGGGTCAGATTGGGAAGCCTGGTGAGTACATAGGGTTTTCAACCCACAATAATACAATTATTATGTTAAACATCAAGCAATCAACTCAATTACCCATCCCCATTATCTTCTTTACTCTTAAGGATCTACCCTAAGATTCAGCTATTCCTCGTTCGTTCATTCCTAAGGAGTATCCTAAGGAATTGGCACTAAGTCTGCATAGTCGCCAGGGTTTATCTCGTTTATTGACAGTATCGTTTTCGAGAGTCCACTCGCAATACCTGTCAATGAGTTTTTAGAGTACACTGGGTGAACACATCATTCACAACACCTACAGGTTGTGAGCCTGCTAGTGTTCCACTAGACTGTCATCCATACTCTGCTAGATGATAGGGACATCGCTTGGCTCATCGTTTGGCTCATCGTTTTGGCTCATCGCTTTGGCTCATCGCTTAGGTCATCACTTCACACCATATTTTATCACTCATATATCATCGCTCATCATTCATCTCATCTTTCATCACTCATCATTTATCTCATCTTTCATCGCTCATCATTTATCTCACCTCTAATCTACCCATGTTTTACCCAACTCATTTTGTAGATATAAAATACATATATACAGTTTAGATCATTTAAAACATGTATAAAACGTTTCATCCAACATAGACAACAAGTATTCAGACAGTATACACACATAGAACGTAATTTATATAAAATATTGTATATCTATGTGTAAGATGAAAGTAACTATACACTCGCTTGATAAGGTGGTGACTCGGCACTCGGACAACACTTTGTTACTGTTAAAACAATTTCCCTTTGACAAAACCTAGTATCATCACTACCACTAGAGTTTAGTCTAATGTTAGGCAAGACTAATTAATAGTCTAGCTATTATTACTATTATATAAGCATTAAGCAATACTCTTCACCCACTATGTTCAAACAAGGGCTAGACATGGAACACTAGAGGGCATGATCATTTTGGCATATAGCACTTCTGAATCCAGCAACCCAAGCAGCCCTCCAAACTAGATTCCCCGTACCACGAATGGTTAAAAAGATATTATAACAACACTTATATGACTCATAATAATATCCCAAATATTTATTATAAGGTCCTAATAATATTACTATATTGAAACATAAATTATACTAAAGATAGGTTAGGCGTAGCTCACATACAGCGGGTTTTTTCTCAAAATCGGGCTCCACTGGAGTAGCATTCCCGAGCCAAAAGACTCTTTTCTCGAAGCCGTCGGGCACTCCGGGGCTTCCGCCTCGTGCTAGGGAGGTTCCATAGGCTATTCGGGGGGTTTTAGGGCTAGAGAGAAGTTCTAGAGAGAGAGAGAGAGAGAGAGGGAAGTGATAGGAGGTGTGAAGAATGAAGAGGGATTCACCTCTTATTTATAGGGGGCTAGAGGGTCACTCACGTCATGAGTTTTATGATGCTCATGTCGTGAGCCAACTTGGGCTCCAAGTCTGAGCCTGGTGCTGACACGTGGCATCGCACACAGGGTGGAAATCAGTCGATTTTCAAAAGTTCATAACTTTCGCATACGAGCTCCGCTTTCGACGTTCTTTATATCCACACGTAGGTAAAAATAATATCTACAACTATCATTTTGACTCTGTTGGCTAATTCTTGACAAATCTTAAATTTAACAGTAGGAGGAGATTAGACTGTTAAATAACCGCAAAGAATTTGTAACTCCTTCATACGGACTCCGTTTTCGTCTGTATTTTTATCACTGAATTCCTATTAATGATATATTCAACTCTCATTTAGGTCGCGTAGGCCAAAAACCACTGGAACTAAAATTCGAGTTTTGGGTCGTGCACAGCTGTGCCAATTCTTAGAAAATTCATAACTTCCTCATACGAAGTCAGATTTGGGCGTTCTTTTTTTGTATGTTCTTGGTTTAATGTATACTAAAACTTTTGTTTAGATAACTAAGGCTAAAAAATCCTCTATCGTAAATTCACTATTTACGTCTCCCGGTGTCGTGCCGGTTTTGCCGTAAAACTTCGACGAGCCATAACTTCTTCATTATAATTCGGATTTCGACGTTCTTTATATGTACAGAACCCTTGTAACATATACTACCACTTGGTTAAGATTATTCCTTTTAAATAATCTTCCATCAAAAACTCATTTTTGATGCTCATTGTCTCTAAATTGACTAGCCCGGATCTGCGGGCGTTACAATTATCTCCCCTTTAGGATGATTATGTCCCAGAATCATCAACGAAACAGGGCAGTATAATGACTCCATACATTATCTCTTCATCATAGGTAATAATCATAACTTCTTTGTTCCTTTGAATGAGTATCTAACTCTTGGACTCCTTGACTGTAGGCGGTGCTCGATTTTGCATTTGCTCCCTATCTCACGTTAGACTGCAAATTATGACCTTCAAGTCACAATATCGATCCTCACTGGATACGGAATTAAGATAAGCTCTTTTATTACAACAATCGAACGATGTGTCATAATCTAATGACCTATCATCGTATGTTGCAATGCTTAGACTCAGGTCTCTTAGAGTCTTCCATAACAGACTATACCTTCCTTCATGTTATATTGTGATATAATCACATCTTAAAAGGTAGCATTCCTAGATACAAGCTACTATCGCGATACCTCTACTGATCGCTTTGATTGTCTTTCACTTCAAGCTTCTAACTTAAGTCAGATACTACATCGGACTTGGTTCTCTGAACCATTTAACATACTCGTCTTATTTGGACTCAATTTGATATGACCACTAGGCTTGAAATAACAACAATCATCTTAGTCATTACCGAAACGATGGTAACGACATACTTGAATAAAACGAAATCAATTACTAGCTTCTTGGTAACCTTTTGACTTTCCCTGGTCTAAGCGTGAGTCCTGTGCTTCCGGTAGTATACGCCACTACTAGCTTTCTCACCTACTCATACTCGTCCCAAGTATTGCCTCGCAGTTTTCCAAGTTATTATCACAAAAAAAAAAACAATTTTAACACATAAATGTGTCCAAACAATCATACAATTTTCCATAGACTCTACTAGGACTTCTTCCATGCGTCTCTTCAATCATCAATTCTAGGTCAACTCGGTTGGTGGTGGAAATTCCATGCGATGGGACAACTTCGGGAATTACACCAATCATTCCATCATCTTGCCAATCGAAGGTGTACTTTGGATGTACCGTACTCCTCTAAACGTACTGCCTGACATATTCTAAAGGCAAGATACCACTCTTACGATATCTTCCGATAGGTGTCACTCACTATCATAAGACTTTTCATTTCCTTTATTTACTCAATTCTCTATGAGTCTTCACCATGACGTTATTTTCACAGAAGCATGCATTCAGTGCATCGAGACGAGAATATAGATAGAGAAGAATTAGACGTGTAATCCTCCTTATTACTCCGAAAATTTACATGCTAGTTCTAATACCGTAATCAAACGTTTAGAAATTTGAACACATAAAATTTCTAGATCCGGTCGGCAACAGACCATAGATCCGATCAAACGATAACATCATAAAACATCACAATCTTTTAGCACATAAAGCAATTTAGGCATCTTCCCTAAATGAGCTAGTGCTTGTGTCTATTTAGTTGTACTTTCCTAAAATTTATTAGACACACTCCTCACCATCATTTCTTAGTATTCTAAGTTTAAGTCTAGAAATAAATTCATATTCCAAGTTTGCTTAAACTAATGCTTTGATACCAACCGTGACATCCCCATTTTCACTGCCAAAAAAGACCGATTTTGTTTATGCTTTATAAAAACCAGAGTACCTCTTTTAATAAAAATGTTGCGGAATTTGTTCCCAGTAAAACATGATAAATACGTTATCAAAGTATTTCCGAATAAAAATATTTCTATTCATTTTAAAACATTTGGGATGTCATCGTCAATACAGTAACATAAGCATAAACATAACTTACATTCATTATCACTAGTGATTTATATCTCCTTAATCTCTCATTGTAATGTGACTTCATATCAACACCTTTGATATAAATAAACTGAGTGGGTCAGATTGGGAAGCCTGGTGAGTACATAGGGTTTTCAACCCACAATAATACAATTATTATGTTAAACATCAAGCAATCAACTCAATTACCCATCCCCATTATCTTCTTTACTCTTAAGGATCTACCCTAAGATTCAGCTATTCCTCGTTCGTTCATTCCTAAGGAGTATCCTAAGGAATTGGCACTAAGTCTGCATAGTCGCCAGGGTTATCTCGTTTATTGACAATATCGTTTTCGAGAGTCCACTCGCAATACCTGTCAATGAGTTTTTAGAGTATACCGGGTGAACACATCGTGCACAACACCTACAGGTTGTGAGCCTGCTAGTGTTCCACTAGACTGTCTAGAATAGTTTGTGGTTGTCATCCATACTCTGCTAGATGACGGGGCCATCGGTTGGATCATCGTTTGGCTCATCGTTTTGGGTCATCGCTTAGGTCATCACTTCGCACTATATTTTATCACTCATATATCATCGCTCGTCATTCATCTCATCTTTCATTTAACTAGGTAGGATTCGTTGTGTTGGGTTGGATCTGTTTGCCAGTGGACTTTGGCCTCATCTCTTCTCGATTGGCACATTGGTTGCATGTCCGCCATATGTTTCTCTCTTTTTATTCCACGTGTCTTCTTTATTTGGAGTAACTTAGCTTGACAGTATTTTATAGAGATGGCCAGTTTTAGTCGTGTTCCACCACCGCCTTTGTTCTTTAATCTTCACAGTTGAAAACATGTTTCGTTTTCCAGTGGTTCTCGCCATCACAAACTCTAGCCTCACTGCCCCCTCTTCTAATTAACCACCGACAGATGCATCTTCTTGCATCTCCAATTACCGCACCTATTAGAAGGAAGTATACCCAAAATCTAATTGGTGTCTACATCGATTAGTGAGAGGCCTAGAGACTGAATGAAATCGACAAGTAAAGGAGATTGATTGAGAGGGAGATATTGAGAGGAGATGACGTGAAACAGGATAAAGCCACAAGTTATGTCGCTGTTGCCGGTGCTCAATGGCTTCTTGAAGATATTCGATTCGATCCTTATAAATCATCAGGTAGCCTTCTTAACATATTTTTTTTCCTATTTGATTTAAAAAACAAACATATTTATTATCTAGTTTTTAAGTTTTATAACCTTACAATTTTTGTAACAATTTGCATTTAACTTGAATTGATATACTTGAAATTTTCAATAAAAGTATATGTTAAGTTTAAAGGTGTAAAACAACCAAAAGCTCTGAAAACGTTAAAAGGTTTCAAAAAACATTTGAAGTGACTTTTAAATTATACGATTTTTTTGTTTAAAATAAAAGTTAAAAGTTTAACGATTTTTTTTCGAGTTTTTTCTTAAAAACTAAAAGTTCGAAACTCTCAAAACTTTCTGCCGAACAAGCCTAAAAGAAACTCTCTTCCAAGTTCCTGATAATTTTGCTAAACACGTACATGAACTCTCTAATTTAAGAAAATGAATTTATAACCAATAAAGTGAGTATTTAGAGAAGTTTAAATCTGATTAATAAATACATATCTTATCTTATCTACAAGAGAACAATTAAAAGGCCATGCCTAATCAATTATTTAATTAAAACTTCAACACAACTTTGCATCTTATTATAAGTTTAAGCTACCCATTGTCCCTTATCTTCTCTTTCTTGGATGCCATAACGATATTGTATTAATGAGAATTTAGAATCCTTCGGGAGGTAGCTATATATGACAACATGATGTGTTTAGTAATGAATTTTGTTGATCTTTAGCATATTTTGACCACCTTATTATTATTTTTAATTAATTAATTATTTAAATGTAATTACAAATACCATATAAATATAATATTACTCTAACTTTGTTGATTAAATAATTTTTCATCCTCAAACCCCAAACACTATTAAAATATAATTGCAAACACAGTTTTAAGATGTTATATAAATTACAATTATATTTTGTTCGAAATTTAACTTTTCATTTTCTCTTGACATATTTTTATGAAACCGAGGTAGTTTTAATGTGTGATGGACTTTTAACTTGTCGGCATCTATTCGATATAGAGATGTCAACAGGGGCAAACGGGACGGGGATTACATCCCCTGCCCCCGCCCCCAAAATTCTTCCATTCCCCCGCCCCCGAATTTCCCTTCTTACCCCCACTACCGCCCCCGATTAATTTTGGGCTACCTTATCTTAAATATTACTAAAAGAGAAACCTTATGACATCATCTTAAATAATCTGGACCATTGATTGTATTTCAATCTTATTTTTTCCACCCTTAGATCAAATTGTTGACATCATCTTTCTCATATGGAATGTATTTAATTCCAATAAATGCTTTCCAATCATCAATCAATAACTTACATTCGTTGAAATGGAATGTATTTAATTCCAATAAAAGTTTTCCATATTTTACATCTTGAATTTTCAGTTATGAAGATTTTAATATGGTCAATTTTAAAAACGTATTACTAACAAATCATTTCTATCAAGGCCTTAATATCAACCATTAATATAAATCCGTTTATATTAGTAAACCATTAATATAAAATCTTTTTTATTAGGAAATCATTAATACCGAAAAATCATATTCAAATTATCACATACATATACGATTCATCATTGAATCCGCGACTCACATTTATTTTCAATCGTTTCTTTTCTTCAAACATTCTCCTACAACATCGTTAATATTGCTTATAACTTCCATCATCATTCTCTGCTATAAACATTCGCTCTTGTGTGCTAGAAGGTCAGTACCTTCTTTCGTTTTTTATATTTTTTTGGATTATTTTTTGTTCCTATATCAAATGTATGTATTCATATATTTCGATTTTCTTTGTCACAAATTACATGAAATCAGTTAACTACTTTTCTGAAACTTTTCAAATAAACATGAAAAGATATTAGGTACCTTTAACAAAACAAAAATGAACTATCTTGGGAACTGACATTAATTACGAAAATGTTACTTTTATATATTAGAGACAATGTTCTAAATGGCGTGAGGCGTGGCGTGGCGGCAAGGTCAAGCCTCAAGCTTAACGAGCCATGGCGAGCCATGGCGTTTTTCAAGGCGTGATGTAAGGCGGCGATTTTGTATTAATTTAAAATTATATTACCACATAAATATAAAATTATATTAAATATAACTACTTTTTAGAAGTGTTAGATCAATAATTAGTAACAAAAATTTAACAAAAACCACAATACTTGTATCTCCGATTAGAAAAGACATAACAAAGAGCAAAAAACCGTCTCTCAAACGAAAAAACACGCGTCATAACACGCCATAACGCGTCATGGAGCGCCATATCACGCCTTGCCATGCGCCACGCCTAACAGCAACGTTATGAGACTTTTCGTAACGGCGGAGCCACGCCTCACCACATGGCGCGCCTTTTAAAACACTGATTAGAGATGATTATGATTTTTTTTATGTCATAAGAATCCGGTTAATTTTGGCATTATTTAAAATATCATTGAAATTATTATGTTTTTCTATATCATATCAACCTACTTTTTTTTTATCTTTGTATAGTAACAATAAAATTTATTAATTTACACAACAAATATAGATATTTCAAATTTTGTAATATTATTATATCTTACAAAATACAACTCCCTCCAAAATAGATTTTCGCCAGTAATTTCATCCATAATTTCAACAAATTTAAATTTGTATTTTCTTTATATAATTTTTTTTAATGATCCTGATTTTTTTCTCCAAAAGTATATCAAACATTTACGTCTTAGATAATGTTGCCCTATTATAATTATTATTTTCCAAAAGTATATCCGTTTAATGAGGAATTTGATATAATAAAGGAAGTGAATGTTAATTAAAATGAGATATATATTCCATAATTATTACATGAGTTTATTAAAAAAATTAATATCAAGGTGTAAACATTAAGCCTTTTTAAAGTGAAATTTCAGAATACATACAAACGATGATGTTGTACAATGAAATATAAAATTGAATAGACTGAAAAAAAAACACTATTAAAACAGTCGATCTTGAAAATAACATAGTTATGAAAAATTATAAAGTAAGATAAAAATTATAAGATATTAGGAGATTTGTAAAAAGTACATTTAGTAAAAACGTTACAGTTATTAGAAAAAATAAGACCGTTAAGATTAGTGAAAATACAATATATAAACTAAATTATCACAATAGTAATGAAATGTCATTATTTGATATTTCATATAATTGACAGATATATCAAATTACATTGATGATATACTAAAATTATTCAAAGTTGCGCCAAAACTAATGCAAAGTTCTTACGAACACTAAATAAATAAGAACAAACATAAAAACTAGCATTTATATTTATAATCAATTTAAAATAAAACAATCATGATTTAGAAAAGAATCTCCATTGATGATATACTAAAATTAAATCTATATAACATTTAACATTTTATAAATTATATTACATAACTTTATTTGAATAAATGAAATAGTTGTCAATATTTAATGCAATAGAAAAAACGGTATATTGGTTGTCAATATATATTTAAATTAGGTAACATTATTATGCAAGGAACATCTAATTAAAATGCTTATAAATATATAAATATCATAACTATATGAGACGAGGAAAGTCGTTCAACTAATAAAACAAAAAATGATGTCTACAAAGAGATCTTTCAATGATTATATATATTTATCGTTTTCAATGTATTTTCTACATATTTCAATAATACCAATAACCATATATTTTTTTTATAATCTCAATATCTATAAACGATTATATGTTTTTTTATACGTTTCCCGCATTTAGCGCGGGCTATAATCTAGTTTGGGCTAAAATAAACTATTTTTTGGGTAATAAATACTTATTTATATCATAATTTTACATGTTACAAACATCTTAAAAACATATTTTGGTTGAATTTTAGTACGTAAAAATCATTTTATTGTTTATTATATTTATATAATTAATATATGTAAATATATATAATTTATTAACGGGGCCCTCATGGGGGTTTCGGGACGGGACTGTCAACCCCCGCCTCTTCCCCCGAAAGTAAAACGGGGGTTAACCATGCCCCCGCCCCCGCTCCCATCCCCAATTTTTTTCAAAAATACCTCCAAACGGGACGGGGCCCCCACGGGATCGGGGTCCTACAAGACTTTTTGACATCTCTAATTCGATATTTAGATTAAAGGGATGATTAAATTTAAAATTTTAAAATAAAACACAACTTAAATCTTTAATTGTTTTCAATTACATAATTTTCGATTGACTACTAATTATCAAACACTTGTTGTAATTTAAAAAGCAGGAGTGAAGAGACGTTAGCCTTGTTCATGTGCACCTCTTGAAGTTAGTTGAGGTCGGTTTGGATTTAGTGTTGGGGTTTTAGTGATTTAAAGGAATAAAGTGGAAGGAGAAGATATGGAGGCGTAGAAATATGGAGGTCGGATCTGATTCGAACGCTAATAACCCGAAACCCGAATTGGATGAAAAGTGGGAATCAAAACCCGGACTGATTATATTAATACATGATCAGTTCGGTTCGGGTAATACAGGTCTCGGTTTGGTTATTAACCCAAAATGACCGAAATAACCCAAATAAACATTTATACTATGTTTTCGAACCGAATAACCAAAATAAACCGAAATGACCCGAATAACCAAAATAAACTGAAATGGCCCGAATAAGCAAAATAAAGAAATTTTATATCTAGTTCAAGGAAAAAAGATTAATTTAATATTTTTTTTCTTGAACTAGATATAGAGTTTCCTTATTTTTGTTATTTGGGTCATTTCGGTTTATTTGGGTTATTCGGGTCATTTCAGTTTATTTGGGTTATTTGTTTCAAGTGATTATTCACTTCTCGGGTCGGTCTTTATAGCCATATTAAACCTTTATTTGGGTAACCCGGACCAAATAACCCGAAACCCAAGTTGGGCATAAATATATACTCGAGAACCGACCCAAATAACTTATTCGGTCCTAATTCGGATCAGTCTGGTCTGGGTTTTGGTTTCGGTTCAGATATTTGGTCCAAAAGCACGTCTTTGCGTAGAAAAGGCCATGGGAAGAGGTTGGGTTGCCTTGCATTATCATTAATGTATATTTTAGAATAAGTATAGTAATTATAAATGATAAATCACTTAGAAGAAAATTATAAAAAAAAAATAAAAAATAAAAGACAAATTTGATAAAACATTTCGTTTTAGATTATAAGAAACCTAAATGATCAATAATATAACAAAGAGAATTACATTAAACTTACAATTTTTACTAAGTTATATCATTTGTGTAATTTAATATACAACTAGGAGAAGCTTTGTACTTTAGTGCGGGCAAGAAATGTTAGTGTACGTATGGAATAATGTTTACCAACACAACCATTTTATAATTTTTATAAAGAAAATTTGCATACATACCTTCAGATTATGAAGTTATAAAGCGTAGGGACCAGAAGAGGCAAATCTCAAAAATATGGGGCCAACACACCAATTTAGTAAAGAGTAGGGACCAGAAGTGACAAATCTTGAAAATATGGTGGCAAATTTCTGAAACAATAATACTATATTGTTCCTCAATGTTATGGGAATTAATTGTATGTATAATATACATATTTTATATCTATCAAAATAATATATAAACTTATATTTACAATACATAAAGTAATTATAGCAATGTTCTCTATGGTTTTAACATGTTCAAAGTCCTTATGTTTCAAAATGTTGACACAAACATTTTTTTTGTTACTCTTTTTTCATTAGGGAAATTAACTTATTATGATAATTATATTTTCGTGTTGTTTATATCTAGGCAACTTTGCTTTGTTTTGTTTTTTTTTTCTTTTTTTTTTTGCATATTTAGGTAACGAATTTGGTGGGATGTTCACATATGACCATTATGATCAGTGGTAGCAACTTACAACCGGTCATAATAGTCATATATTAACACTCCCAACAAATTTGTTACCTAAATATGTACAAAAAAGAAGTTATCTAGATGTGAACAAAATAAAAAGATAATTACCTTAATGATTCAATTTTCCTTCTTTTTTATTTTACCTTCTAGAATTAAATGATAAATATTTTTAAAACCACACCATTTTAGTAAATATCTTTTTAAAATACATTATTTTGGTAAAAAAAATAAAAAATAAATAACATAAAACCTTCATATTTGACAGGGAAAAAACACATCGTCATTTTATAGAATGTTATTGTATAAAAAGATATTAAATATAAAAATTAACATTACTAGAGAATAAAAGTAGTAGATATGGAGACAAATAACATCAGATAGAACACCAACTTCAATGAATTTTGCTCCATATATTACAAAAATTTAAAATACAAAAAATAGAAGTAGCTTTTATCTACATCGATAACACTACTCTTGTCTCATATATATATATATATATATATATATATATATATATATATAAGTTTATCTATTTATATAAAATGAAGAATAAAACAATAGCATCCTACTATTTAAATTTTGATCTTGTGCTCCTATCTTCTCTTCCAGTACCAGGAATGATGAATACCTGAACCTGCAAAAACATAAATCTCTTCTACATCAGACACAAGGTCCGGTGAGTTATTCTCCTATCTTTTATTACTTTGTTTCTCGTAATTATCACTCGTCGTCACAGTTACTCCTCTAGTTCATCTCATACTATGCACATATCTTAACTCCGTCTTTAAATCTCTTGCTTATCTACTCTGTCTCTAACTTTATCTCTTCACAACTCTGCCTCTCATTCTTTATTCCATCTTATCTATACTCAGCCTAATATACTCTGTTATATATCATTTATGGTAAGTCTCATTTACACACACACACACACTCTCTCTCACACACACACATATATGTATATATATATATATATATATATATATATATATATATATATATATATATATATATATATATCATCTCATGCTCAATCTCGTATACTCTATATAACTCATCTCATACCCAGTCTCATACACTCCGTATATCTCATCTCAATTAGGTCTCGTATACTCTATGTATATCTCATCTCATTCTCACTCCTAAAGGAATATCGATCTCATATATCAATCTCATTCCCGAAGGAATATCATTCTAATATATAAATCTCGTTCCCAAAGGAATATTAATTTCATATATCAAGCTCAATCCCGAAGGAATATCAATCTCCTTCCCAAAGGAATATTAATCTCATATATTAATCTCATTCCCGAAGGAAATTATGTTCATTAAATGCTCTGCTACATGTTATATGTATATCCCATACATATACTAAAATCATATGCATACATGCTCAGATACATGTTATCTATGTATAATCATCCTCTGTCTTCAACTCATAATTTGATGGCATTCACTTAGTGCCTCAAGATTCTTATACTTACATGCATCAGTATAAAATCAAGCATATAACAATCATAAAGAAAGAGTGAGAGTCATAAATTTCGAGTAAATAGAGAAATTATGGAATTTTAATTCCAAAACCCATCACTTTGATTAGATTCATAAATGTGTACTTTTAGATTTACTAGAAAGGTTATAAAATTGGGCATTATAAAAGACACGAGAAATAGAGAGGAATTCTCACAAAAATTGCAAGAAAGGTTGGAGAAACAAAATAGAAATCGGAGTTTGAAGTTCGTGAAGGTTTTCGAAACTATTTTAGAAATTAATGTATGTCTCTTCGATTTTAGCTTGATTAAGTTGTTTTAGTAGGTTTATATGAACCCATTATGTATTTTGGTTCAGTCATATGTCTCTCTTCGGCCAAGGAATAACCAAATTTGGTGAAAAACAAATGATAAGTTTTGGTAAAAGAAACGGTGAAGTTTAAATCAACTTCAAAAACAAAATAAAATTAGTAGTCTCATTTGTCGATGGTGGTGGCAGTACCAAGGTCTATAGTTCGATACATCGGGCACCATGCATCACTTATATTTTCTTTTTCAAATGCGACGTACAAACCCACCTCATTTTCTTTTAATTAAAGTGGTATTTATACAAGTAGTCCCTATCTTTTTGATAAGCTTCCAGTTCTAATTTTCTACCAGAAAGTGTGTAACAAATTTCATATGAAATTAAAAGTTACGAAAGTGATCCCTATAGTTTATATGATTTGACAGTTTCCATTTTTCCTAAATTAAACTCATGTTTTTCTTTAAACGTGGAACATAAACTATATAAACGGTCCCTACTATTTTCTAATTTTCTAATTAATAGTATTTTTAATTATTGTTATTTTGTGATTTACTTGTTTAACATTTGAGTATTAGTTTATAAAGGTTAAATCTTATCAATATGAGGATTTAAGAAAAAATGAAATATTTTTATAAAAATTCTTATGAATGTTGCAGTTAACGTAATTGAATGATTATTAGTTGGTCGAATGAGACACGTTGATAGTTGAACCAAAATGAACTCATACGATGTTTTCTAGGATGTTGCCTTCGAAAAATTTGTTGGTGGAATATAGTTTGCAGGTTAGCAACAAAGCTTAGGTTATAAATTATCGGTTACGAGGTGAGTTTTTTTCGTGTTATGTGGTTGCTCGCACATAAATGTTTATCATGTGGTTTATTATGTGGTTTTTATTTATTTATTGATAATATGTTTTAAGACCAGTATGGTTGCGTGCAAATGTTATTTTGAGTTGTTTATCTATTGTGCGTTTTAAGGGATGAACATGTATGTGCAACACGAACTCACTAGGCCCTAGGCTTACCCTTTAGAAACTTTAAATGTGCGCGACCAGGAAACTATTTAGTAAGTGGCAGAGAAAAGTTCAAGGAGAAGGATTAATCCAGAAGACAACAAAGGAATTCTGCAAACACGTAACACCCGAAGCTATTCAATTGAAGACTTTATTTTATTTTATTTTGCTTCCGCTGTAGTTTAGTCTATAAGTAAGTTCACCAGAACAATCTAATAGGATGGATATTTGAGAAAGAGGTTATTTGTGATTTATTAATATATTATAAGTATAATATATTAATGGAGAAGTCATATTTTTTAATTAGTATTGATCAAGAATTAATTTAGTGATCAAAAGAGACTAATTAAATTAACGGGGACTAATTATGTAAATTAGTGATACATATGGTTTGGGCTATTGATCCATGATGGACTAAATTTATGCGAGAGTCCATGAAGAGTTAGTCCATATGGATTATAGGATCATAAGCTTAAGTTTAAGAATTAGGGTTACATATGACTCTTGGAATTCTACACTATATATATGTAACCCCTTGGCCAAAATCGGACACACAAGTATTCTAGTAAGAGTATAGCCGATTTTAGGTGCCTAGAAGCTCTCTCTCATTGTCCTCCAATTGTTGGTGGTGTTTGTGACTTATTAGAGGCATCACACTTGAGGTGCTAAGCTCTTGAAAGGCGAAATTCAACAAGCTACAACAAGAGGTAATCTTTTAACTAGTTTTTATGATTCATATATCAAGTTGTATGCTAGATAGGCTTCATGCTTTAGAAAAATTAAATTTGCATGTATAACTAAAGAAAACTTAGATCCAAAGCATTATGGTTGTATGTGCACCATAGGGATGTTATAATGCTCAAAACCCATTAGAATGTTGCTAGAAGAAGCTTGGATATTTTGAAGACCTTTTTAGGATATAGAAAGACTATTACTTATCATATTCTTTTGAATTGATTGTTATATCCTCACAAATTAACTAACTTCGTTAAAACCTAACTTTTGGAGACCTATTTCCGCACATTAAACTTTTTAAATATTGAAAATTATATATTGAAATGTTTATTTCGATATTGTATATGAGGGACGTTTCACATTCTCAGTCCTTATGCAAACCCACAGTCAACCTATACATCTCTTCTCCCACATTTAAGATTGAATATGGTTTAGAAGATCGAATATTGTGATGATGGCTATAGGGGATGTGAAATTTCGCTCAGCCTAGATCTTGTGCATGTTTTGTTTTGTAGCTTAACTCTAACCTTATATGATTTCACTGCAGGCGTAAATACACCTAATTTATGTATGTATATATATATATATATATATATATATATATATATATATACAAAATTCGTCCAACCTTTATGTGGTGCCCTTTTCCATTAAACCTATATATGACACCCATGTTTTTAACTAGGATAATGACTTAATAGCGTAATGTATGTACACATTTAGGCACTAATTTTTTTGTCAACATTTGACCATTTAACTTGTTTTTGTTCCACATTCAGTCCTTAACCGGCTACTCTAGGTTAACCGGAAAAAAAAAGACTTAATAGGGTTATATAGTTTTTAGATTGTACACATTTAGTCCTCATTTGTTTATACACATATAGTCCTTATAACCAATTTTTTAGGTTTTCCTCACGACATCCTATGTGGGGCTATCATTAATGAGATATTCTCATACATGACTCATATCTTGCTTATATCAACAACCTAATTTATTAATTGGTCAAATAATGTTGGTGTCTTAGTTTTCTCCAGCAAAAGATGTATTTGGCTTCGGTTTCATCTATACCCATAGTAGACAATGGGATTCTTTGTCTTCTAAGTGCAAATTTGAGTTCGAAGTAAGCAATCACAAAGAATTCTGTTGTATGCTATATATATATATATATATATATATATATATATATATATATATATATATATGGGTAAAGTGAATATACCCTTAAGGGTATATAAGCTTAGGTACCCAAACACACCATAATACATCGTTTTGTTTGATATATTCATTATAATGTTCTTAAACTTCAACCTCTAACTTGATTTACTTTCAAGATTTTCGAAATTTCATTATTATCTTTCTCCTACATCCTATCTTTTTGTCGAACACCTACTGCGCTTTATATATTGTAGTTGAAAATGAAAATTATGTAGAGGAAGATAAATATGTAATTTATAAAAATCATGGACGTAAATCAATTTAAAAGTTAAATTACAAGAACATTGTACAATTAGAATGTATTATATGATATAAAACGATGTAGTATGGTGAGTTTGGGTACCTAAGCTTATATACCCTTATGGGTATATTCACTTTTCGCTATATATATATATATATATATATATATATATATATATATATATATATATATATATATATATATATATATATAATTTTTTGTTAGGGTGTTCTTTTATCTTGGAAATACAAATTCTTTCAATGTTAGCATTAATTCCTTTATCTTGGAAGTGCAAATTCAAGTTGGGAGGAAACAATCAAAAAGAATCTCATCATCTGCTATGGAGATAGATGAAACCGAAGTTGAAGACATCTTCTGCTTGAAGAAAATAAAGGAACCAACATTATTTGACCAATTCATGAATTATGTTACTGATATATATGAGGGACATGTCATATATGAAAACGCCTCATTAATGATTGTCCCACATAGGATGTAAGGATACCATGAACAAAACCTGAAAAACCGACCATATCGACTAAATGTTTACAAAAATGTTAAGGACTAAATGTGTACGAATTGAAAATTATATTACCCTGTTAAGTCATTTTTCCGGCTTAACCTCGAGTAGTCGCTTATAAAGACTAAATGTGGACAAAAAAACAAGTTAAATGGTCGAATGTTGACAAAAAAATCAGTGACTAAATGTGTACAAAACAAAATACATTACCCTATTAAGTTATTATCTCTTTTTAACAACTATATACATATATTTTCTATTGTTTTTATTTTATATATATATATATATATATATATATATATATATATATATATATATATATATATATATATATATATATTATGTTATGTGTGTAGAAATTAGTGTGGCTAAAAGTGCTTACTGCTTTTAGAATGCACATTTGTATGAATGTATAATGGATATTTCATATTACATTATGCCATATTCAATCCTTCAAATTTTTATAACTCATTAATTGTAACCCTTTTATTTTGTAAAAGAATATTTTCATCCCTTATTTTTTAAAATATCACTTTGACCCATAATTTTGAACTTTATAAAGTATCACTTTCACCTTTTTAATTTTTTTTAACTTTGGTGTTTACGCTCCATAGCGTTCATATAATATGAATTTTCCCATTTTACTTTGTAAAATCTATTATCTACCTTTTTATTTTTTTAAAAGTTATTTTCATACCCTTAACTTTGAACTTTGTAAAATGTCACTTTTACTATCTTCATTTTCTCGACTTTCGTGTTTATTCTCTATAGTATATATAATCTGATTTTCTTTAATAACTTTCGTTCATTAATTTATAAAAAAAATTAACTTGTGTTTTTATTTATATGTCGCTATAAATTCAAGATGGTCAACGTTTCGACGTATTCAAATTAGTGTTTATCTAAGTTTCTTTCGACTTATTATTATTATTTTTTTTTGTTTTCGTGCTTATGTTTATGTATGTTTTGTACGTATGAGTTGGGTCATATATGATATGTTTTTTTTTTTTATTTGAACTTTCGTTCGTTAGTGAAAAAAACTTACTTACATATTTTTATGTACAAATAGATATAAATTCAAATTTCTTTATGTTTCGACATAAATTTTGTGTATGTTTTTCTTGATTTCTTTTTACACAACTTTAGTCCTTGCACTTTGGTTGTTATGAATTTTAGTCTTTGTTTTTAATACATGCAAACTATCATTCCTCAAATACATGGTTGTCGTTGTTACACACAGTCAAACAAACATGTAGCTTAATAACAATTGTGAATGACAATGCGAGGTGATGGAGGGGAAAGGGGTGGTGGGAATTGTGGGGGAATTGATACGGTACCAATTCATTTTTTCTTAAATTGTGTACCGTACCAATTATATTTGGTATAAAAAATTGTTATCAGTACCGTACAAAATATATTTGGTACCAATATATTTGACTACCAACAAGTTTGGTTGGTACAAATTGATAATGGTATATACCTACTTATTTTATTTTCTATTGTAAGATTTTAAAATAAGCAAATTCATCGGGTAATTTTGATATTTAGTAAAGAAATTGGTTATGTAGTTCATTTAATTTACAAAATAATTCTATTCAAGTAACATTAAAGTAACATTTTAGTTTTGTATTTTAACGTGTTAATAACTATCGACTAATGCAACCAAATAACTTATATAACGTTCTTAAAACTCTAAACACTAAACACAACTTACAATTGAAAATTTGAAATATACGATTTTATATATATATATATATATATGAATTGGTTGGTACCGTATTACCATGATATTCAAAATTTTATACCATTACCGTACCAAGATTGTTCAATTGGTACGGTACTACCAACCAAACATGTTGGCTACCAACTTTCTTGGTTCGGTTGGTAGCATGTTGGTTGGTTTTCCGTGGTACAATTTTGACAATCCTAGTGGGAATAGCTGTACGGTGGGTCTTTTAAAATTTTAAAATTAAGTATAAAATATAAAAAATCATAAAAATGACAAAATGACAATAAACCAAAATATGGTTAATATAGTGATTTTACCGTAACCTAAGGCTTCAACCTAAAGGTGTTGGTGATAAAAGCTATCCATTAAAAAAAAAACTATTTGTGTCGGATTTTTGAATCTTAGACTAAAACTATGTAAATTTAAGGTTATGCTAACCGGATGCACCAATTTTATAATGTATTCAAATATATAATAGATTAGACTAAAACTATATAGATTTAAGGTTATACTAACAGGAGTTAGATTCAGATGTTTAAACTAATTATTGTGTTATTGTATGCATAAATGTGAGCCAATCAAAATTAAATAAAAAATTAAATAATTAAATACATAAATAAGGGTAATTTAGTCATTTGTTTAATAACTTCCAAAAATAATCTCTATAATCATGGTATCTCTCCTGTTTAAATCTCGTTTCTCTTTTTATCTAAAAACCGATTCTGAAAATCCTAAGTTGAACAAATCGACACCAGCGACCCTTTGTGGGGTTGCCCTTCATCGTCACTTTTAAAACTCCTCGTTCCACCATATAGAAACATCGACCCACAAAATTTACCAGACGACCACCACCATATTCATGTTTTTCCGGTTGCTGAGCACCACCATCATCTTCATCGCCGATAACCACACCATCATCTTAATGGAAATTTAGTTACCATCCCTACAAAACCTTCGTTCACCCCTATACCCTTATTTCACCGTATCCATCATCGCATCAATACTATCGGGGTTCCTTTTTCTCAATTTCATTCGATTATTGATTAGTAGTAGTAGTAATATTAATGGAGGTCGCTAGCGTTGTACTCCATCAGTCTCCGAGCTTCTCTTTGAGCGGTGGTGATGCCTTCAACTCCCTACACGTGTACTCTTTTCCGAAGATGAAACCGGCCATATCTTTCTATCTTAAACAATCATTCAATGTGAAGTCCCTTGTTGCATCCATGGGTTTTGATGAGTTTTCCGACAAGAGCCACCAAACACATGCTCGATTCCGAGACCCATCTCATAGCGAATCAAGATCTAACCTTTGATTTCGGATTTGAGGTTAGCTGAAGAAATAGGACACGAAGAGGGTAAGTCTGAAGAAATAATTAAGGTTAGAATTCAGAATTGGGGTTCCTTTTTCTCAATTTCATTCGATCATTGATTAACGTATGTATCGATCTGTTGATTTGATTTCATGTTGTAGGTGAGGGATGTTATGAAGAACTTGAAATAATAAGGTTAGAATTCAAAATCGAGGTTCCTTTTTCTCTATTTCATTCGATCATTGATTAATGTATGTATCGATCTGTTGATTTGATTTCATGTTGCAGGTGATCTTAGGCGTACACTCAAAGCTAGCAAAGAGGGGATCTTCTTGGGTTCCTATATCACAACACATTTCCAATCTTTATACAAAAAAGATCCAATTTTCAAGTTCTAAAACGTAGATTTGATCCTCTTTAAACTTACTGTTGGTGAAATGTGCAACAGGTAACATTGATCTTTAATAACTTTGAATTTGTGAAAAAGAGGATCAAATCTACGTTTTAGAACTTGAAAATTGGATCTTTTTTTGTATAAAGACTGGAAATGTGTTGTGATATAGGAACCCAAGAACCATAAGTGCAGAAAGAATGGTTGTTGAAGCAATGAAGAAGATGGAGGCTCCTCCATCCCCTGTTCAGTTCTTGCCTGTAATCGATGAAGACAAAAAGTTGATAGGTATTGTCACACTACATGGATTGGTGTCAATTGGGCTTTAAAAGTTATATATATATATATATATATATATATATATATATATATATATATATATATATATATATATATATATATATATATATATATATATATATATGCTATACTTCTTCATTTGTATCATGTAGCTATTGAGGAATGCCTATAATCGTATATTACTATTCTTTTGATTTATTGATTTTTTACTACTCTTTAGAGATGTATGTGTTTCTAAGTTGATCAATCATGTTGAGGGTTACACAAAATTTCCCACCATGGTTGTAACAACCCGAAATTTCATACCACCTCTTGTAACTCAATTGTAATCCAATTCGATCAACCAAACGTCGTTTCCAAATTTGTTTTCGATTTCGCCATTTTATTAAGTCATTATTTTGTGTTGACCTAAAATGACTTAATGGGTGTCTTAATGTCAATTAGAATCATTGTAACACCCCATTATAGTTATCGGAATAATTTTAGAATCGACCATATCGGGTCACGACAAATTGGTCGGGTATGACCAAAAGCTTCGTCAAACGTCGGTATCGGGTAGAATTCTGTCGTGTCCAATTCCCGAGCACTATATAAGTGATTCTAAGCTATCATTTGAAGCTTTTGGCCATTTCTTCCATAATCACTTCCAACCTCTCTCCTGAAACTAGAATCAAAGGTCCAAATCTCAAGTTTAAGGCTTCAAATCTTTGAGGTAACTTCCCTAACATGCTATTCAACCTCTTTAGCCTTCAATTTGATGATTAAATTAAGTTTTGGGACCAAGAATATGAGTTTACGGCCAAGGAGCAAGCTTGGGCCGTAAACTCCTCAAAATGGGGTTTTTAAGCCAAATTTACCCTTCTAAATCATAGTTGGGACTTAGATATGACCTTGAGGCTTGCAAATCTAGACTTAAAACAATTAAAACATGAATTTTATGGGACAAAAGAGAGTTTACGGCCAAGGTTTGTTCTTGGGCCGTAAACTCCTCTAAAATGGGGATTTAGTGCCTTAAATCATGTCCAAATGCCTTGTAACTTAACCAATAGCTTTGTGGTAAATTCTTGATCCATCTAAAAATAGTATTGGGGTTTGAAACACATCAAAAATACCACATATAGGAGTTTACGGCCTAGGAACATACCCTTTGGCCGTAAACTCATATATCTATGTCGAATGATGCATTTATTTCATTCCAATGGTTTGCTTAAATTTCTAAAATCACATGTGATTGTTTTAAGTATCAAAAACTAACTTTTCATGAGTTTGAGAGAGTTTACGGCCATAGAACATGCCTCTAGGCCGTAAACTCCTAAAAATGTGTTTAATGGTAACCTAAATTCATAACAAGGCTTGGAAAAATTCCTAGAATTGCATATAAGTGTTTTAAGCATCAAAAAACCAATTTTTCTTAACCATATTAGAGTTTACGGCCAGAGAGTATGTATCTGGGCAATAAACTCATGTTGATGTGTTAAATGAAGCCTAAAATTGATACCAAGCCTTAGAAAATTAGTTAGAATCACATGTGATTACCCCTTGTGCCTCAAATCAATTTTCTATGACCTAGTAGAGTTTACGGCCGTAAACTCCAAGTTTAAGGCCGTAAACTCCCTTTTAAATGGTATAATTACATTTAATCCATTCCAAGGCATTTTAGTAAGTCATTCCAACAATCCCCAAGTCCATTCAAGCCATTAAACCCTCAAAATCACACCAACATGAGTTTACTGCCGTAAACTCATGTGTGGGTGTGTTTTGTGGTTGTAAACTCATTTAAATGTTTACATTTGGAGAGTAAACTCAAGTCCCAAGTCCCTAGTGCCAATACACGTCCGTAGATGTCACCCGGGTCACTCCAAACGCTCGTTTTGAGGTGTTTAACCTCGTTGGAGTGTAATGTCCCAATTAATTAGTGATTGTAAGTCTAATTAGTTATATATGGGCATTATTACATTTTACATAGGGACATCGCGAGTAAACAATCCCCGAACCAACGTCTAGTATCCAAAACCGACACATTTCCGAGTCCGGTGAGTTCATACCCTTACCTTTTTCACTGATTTTCACTGTTTTCAGGGGGAACACAAGCAAAGTACAAGGGTTCTTGTACTCAAAACTTATTTTCGTGTGTGTGTGTTTCACAATTTATATGCTTTTAATATTGATATACGCAACTGATAATTGGTAGAACATACAGATCATATAAACATTTATTTGTGAAATGGGTTTATAAACTGTTACGCTTTATATATTTCACAAATGGTATCCACATTTTATCAGTTAAAAGCATGACATTAGAACACATGAACAATATAATTTGTACATTGTCTTGTCCTCGGTAACATTCCACAGAGATACGCGAATGGAGGATTATCCTATTATTACTAGTAAATTTGTTATTCCTGTATGATTGGAGACACGTCCTCGGCGAACACTCCACAGAGATACGCGAGTGGAGGACTACACCCGTAACCAGAATCTCTGGGATTTAGAGAGCGTGACTTTAGTGTATAGATCTATACGGGGCTGACTACCCCACACCTGGCTGCTAGCTACAGCCGAACCGAAATGGTTCAAGGGTGACGAAAATCATAAGGATTGTGGACTACTTATTGCCACAAGGTTGTGGACTACTTATTGCCACAAGTTCAGTCTGTAGTATGGTTATGGAACTCGCAACTAGGATAACAGAGATTTACTTATAGTAATAATAAACCATTTTACACACTTTACAGATAACCAGGTTTCGGTTTACATCTTTTACATAAGGTAACCAACATTCAGGAAAGTATGGGACTTTCCTGGGGAGAACATCAAACATAACACGTATACATCTTTTACAATGATAACCAACATTCAGGAAGGTATGGGACCTTCCTGGGAAACCTTGTACATAACCCGGTCTAACAGAATACATCTTTCACATCGAAAACCAACATACAGGAAAGCATGGGGCATTCCTGGGTAACGTATACATAACCAGAAAAGTGTAACCAACTGAATAACATTACATCTTTTACAATAACTAACATTCAGGAAAGTATGGGACTTTCCTGGGAATACACTGGTACATAAGTGGAATAGAACAACGAATTGGATAACCAAACTATACTTTACTTTTCTGAAACAACAACCAACTTTTAAGAAAATGTGGGATTTTCTTGGTGTGTGTTACATTTTCAGAAACAGAAAGGAAACATAAACATTTTCACAAAACAAAACTACTTATGAACTCACCAACGTTATGTTGATTTTCAAACCGCTTGTGTTCTCAGGTCAACGATAGTACAGGTACCCGAAGACTTACTTGATCCAGGACAGTGTGCGTGAAAGGCTCGTTCGTTTTGTTCATATCTATACTATGTATCACAATTGTATAAACAATGTCTTTTGAAACAAATTGTAAAACTTTTAATATGTAATGTAATGTTTGTTTCACTTTACTTACTATGTACATTGGATTTGATACTCAACATAGAGTCAACCCCGGAAATGCTTCCGCCTTCGGTTTTCGGGGTGTGACAATGGTTTTAGTTGATTTGAATTTGGGTTTGATTGGTTGAACATAAATCATGGTTGTTTTGGTTGCTTATTTCATAGATGAATGCTTCAACTGAATTGAAACTTGTTTTCATGCACACCAAGTGCTCGCTAAAATGCTTCAACTAAATGGTATTTCTTCGTTTATAGCATTCTATCAAATCTACGTTTTAGAACTTGAAAATTGGATCTTTTTTTGTATAAAGATTAGAAATGTGTTGTGATATAGGATCCCAAGAACCATAAGTGCAGAAAGAATGGTTGTTGAAGCAATGAAGAAGATGGAGGCTCCTCCATCCCCTGTTCAGTTCTTGCCTGTAATCGATGAAGACAAAAAGTTGATAGGTATTGTCACACTACATGGATTGGTGTCAATTGGGCTTTGAAGGTTATATATATATATATATATATATATATATATATATATATATATATATATATATATATATATATATATATATGCATTACTTCTTCATTTGTATCATGTAGCTATTGAGGAATGCCTATAATCGTATATTACTATTCTTTTGATTTATTGATTTTTTACTACTCTTTAGAGATGTATGTGTTTCTAAGTTGATCAATCATGTTGAGGGTTACACAAAATTTCCCACCATGGTTTTAGTTGATTTGAAGGTTTTGGGTTTGATTGGTTGAACAGAAATCATGGTTGTTTTGGTTGCTTATTTGATAGATGAATGCTTCAACTGAATTGAAACTTGTTTTCATGCACACCAAGTGTTCGCTAAAATGCTTCAACTGAATGGTATTTCTTCGTTTATAGCATTCTATCAGAAAAGAATATTTTTTATGATAATCATGAACATATTTTGTTAGAATTCCCCGAATGAATATAATTATTGGTAAATGAATTCCAATTCTATCAGAATGGAATCACGAATTTCAATTATGTTGTAATGGAGTATAAATATTTGCTCACTATTTTATTCATTGTATTTGTTTCTACAGAAGCTGATGCTTGAAGAATGGACCACAAAATTTGAACGGCACCTCTTAGCAACATTATTCTTTTAGAATGTATTAGTGTTTTTGTTAAATTTTGATGTTTTTTTTTTCCAGATTTGAATTTTTTTTAGTTTTATTCTTTAAAAATAAATGTAATTCTTAGCAATTGTTATATGTATTCTATAAGAATTAATGTAATTTTGTTTTAATTCTTCAATTGATGGTTCGAGAATTTTATTATTCTACCAGAAATTTTGTTATTTGAACATACTCAAACATATTCTGTCAGAATATCCGAACTAAAAACCTTATAATTTGTAAAATCGAATTTTTAAAATTAATAGAATATTTGATCCCTTAAAATATGCAAATGTCCTTTATTAAATATATGTTAACTGACTAAAATACCCTTCTAGTTAAATTAGATGGTATTTTTCAGTTGTATTTAATTAAATAATATGTATTAATCATTTTTTTAAAATAAATAAAATGATTGGCCCACATTTATGCATACAATAACACAATAATTATTTTGAATAGAATAACCTAAGTCATACTAACAGGATGCATCAATTTTATAAGTTATTCAAATTTATAATAGAAAAGAAAAAGAATGATGGTTTAAAATCACAAACGATCACAATAGAATAGGCTAACCAGTCACATTTTGGTTATGTGAGTGTTTGTCCATTAGTGTCGGTAATTAGAAATACACTATAAAGTGGCTTTGCATTATAATATATTAAAATGAATTTATTATCTTTAAATAAGAAAATTACGACAACCGTAAGATTATGTTATTGATATATAAAAATACTAAATTATGATTCACATTAAACATAGGGGAATGCATAAATAAAATACAAATTTATATAGATATTACAAAATAATTAAAAAAAAAAAACACGGTTATTAGTATTTTTGAGATGTATAGAAAATACATTGAAATCGGTAAATATATAGTCATTGAGAGACCTCTTTTTAGACAACATTTCTTGTTTTATTAGTTGAACGACATTCCTAGTCACATATGAGTACATTAAAACTTTTTTACGTGTGACACAGAAAAACAACAACATATAGCTGACCATGCGTGAAAATGGATCTACGCATGTATAATCCAAAATTTGACAATGTACTTTGAAAATATATTTTTATTTATGGTTATATTGTGAAATAGAATTGTTTATTTAAAAAAATAACAACTTATTTATGTTCCTTCAAAATGAACCATATAAAACCCCCCACAACATTAAATATAAAGAAACTCTAACCAATAAATATAAAAACAATTATGTTTGTTCGATTTAGATATTGTGCGTGACTCATTGAAAATGTCAAAAGATAGAATTGGCACACAACATATTTGTTATATGAGACGGATTAAGCAATTTAAACACATGTGAATGTCTTTTTAATTTTATGATAATGATAAAATAATGGAAAAATGAATGTTTACTTCAAGACATTTGTCGACGTTTGAGTAAGGTTTGTGGTCTTAACTGCTGAGTATTCGTATGTTTTACATATAACTATTAAATAGTTATTCGAGATGAATTAAAAAACAATGTTTTCTTGTTGTGTCGATGCTAAACAGATAAAAGAACAAAAAAAACTATTTTTTTCATTATATACTCATTTAGTACAAAAGTAGCCAACCGTAATTAAAGTAGGGACAAAACTATTAAGGAAATTGGTAAATTGAGGTTTTATTTCTTAAACATGTGATAAGGTAGAGACATACCAGGGCATGTAGTTAAAGCTCAAATTTCGTCATCACCGGCTTAATAGGTTCAACGGATTACCCTAAACAAATCAAAAGCCTTAAAAATTTCAAATAGAGATTAATGAAATGGGGTTGAATTGATGAGAATGTTAAAAAGATTAAGGTGTCGATAAATACAATTGGACGAATAGGGGATCTATTAAACACGTTAAGATGAAAATCACGTACTGAGAAGATACTTGAATACAACACCAAACGATCATAAAAGGTTAATGGAAAGAAGTGTCAATTGTAAGGAATAGAATTGAATGTTTTTGGAAGGAAAGAAATTTGTCAAATTAGTATAACATGGCATAGACCAGTTGTAGCAAATTTTGCATTAATTAACTGACTTTCTATAATTTATAATTAAAAATCAAGACAATGTAATTATAATTTATTGATGTTAGTTAAAATGTAATTTATTTGGGGATGAGATTAGTTTCTAGTTATTTATTTGGGAAGTATAATATGTATTTTGCATAACAAGTGCTTACCTTTTGAATTTAACATTTGTTACTTTAGAATTTGATTTTGGCTTGGCATAGCCATGATCATCCCATATTTAATAATTTGCTCTTCTTGTACCTTTACAAATTGCTACCTGCATTCATTAATCAAGATTTAACATTTTTTAAAAACATATATAGACAACAAACTATATAAAATAAAACATGTAACATATTCATCAAAAACCTTTGTGTAACAATACTAATGAAGTAAATAGAATTTAGTAACGTACGATGGATGAGTGATCTTGTGCAACATTACTTTTATTGTCTGAAGTGTACTCCATCTAACACATATGAATTGAAGTGCTCTGATAAGTCGAATTGACAAGCACTAAGTAAAACAGAAGGTAATGGGTGTGAAATATTCACAAATGTGGTAAAAAAAATGAATCAAACAAATGGCAGAACTTCAATATCTGTTAGGTGTGAGATCCGTAATAGCAACACACTTTGTTTAATAATATGATTCATTATTTTAAGTAATCATGTATTTGGAAAAAAAATATTCATTTACAAAATTAGAAGTTTTGTTATTAATTTTATAATTTTTTGTATAATCATTTGTAGGTTTTTGTTACAATTTATATTACTGCTTTCATGTACAAGTCTAATGATATTCTACTTAAGCATACAACTTTAAAGGTAATAATATGATATGCCCCTTCCATCATCTTATTTTGGTGTTTAAAGCTTAAATCTTCTATCCTAATAAAGGAGTACCCAATTACCACGTGGAAATTGTTAAGCCACGACAGCTAAATCAGATACACTACGCCTTCTATGGATTTCATATATTCTTCGAACGCATTTATAATGGATCACAAATTAATCTGCAACGAAGCTAATCATCTCCCTCCACTTCGTTTCTCATATCAAGTCTTTTTTTCCCTAATCTAAGTTATTGTCACTATCATCGACAATGTTAAGACTCATTGATGGCTTCTTTTTTATTTTAGGGATAATATGACAAAAATCATTTATCTTGTGCATCATTTATGTTTATATCTTCATTTTTTTGTTGATTTTGATATGTTTTCTTCGATTTTACCAACATATTTTTTTTTCAGGCTCCAGTTTTATGAAATAACATTTTTTTGTGAAATCCGCTCTATGGTTTTGAATATGTGCAGGTACGTTGATTTTTTTTTTGAAGTAAAGAAAGTAGGGTTTTTGTTCGATGTTGGTTCCTAGGTTTGGTTCTTTTTCTGATTTCTCATAAGTCATTGCTTTTTATTTTCCTATTTTATCTACAATCTTTATGTATAGAACACTTTATCCATATAGTCATTCACTACACAGCTTAATGAAGGAAAAAAGAAACACCCCCTTATTTTTATTTACTCTGCAAATTATCGAGCCTCCATGCAAAGTTTTCAACATAATAAAAAAAACGAACTACCTTTATGAGGTAAATGTCAATTACGATTCTACCCCTTTTCATCTTGTAACAATTATCTCACTTCAAAACTTCAAAACATTTGTTTTTGTGTTTCAACATATTATTGATAGCATGAAAGATTCAAGCATTGTTGCATTTTGGTTAATCACAATGCCTCAAATTATGGGAGGATTTGAATATGATGATAAGGTCAAACAGAAAATATGGTGGCAATACAAGGTTATTTTTCTTCTTCTAATCTATTTTTTAATTCAATTTTATTATGAAATTAAATAGCTTTTGTTGTTGATATTATTGTTTCTTATTTAGGAAAATATGTGATATTATAAACTTCGTGATGTTGTAGCAATGAGAAAACCTGGATAGGCAAAAAGTGAGATAAATTTATAATTCATTAACTTCAGTGAGAAATTAATTAATTACAGTTTTTGTTGTTGAATTTGAAATACAACAAAGATTATATCAATGGATCCAAAATGTGCAAGAAATGATCAAGTGGTAGTAAAGAATATATTCTTTACTACAAAGCAAAGAGCAAATTAGAGGCAAAAGCGATAAAACTCAATCCACCACCATGACCTCAAAACTCGGGGGGGGGGGGGGGGGGGGGGGGGGAATACACTATAAACCAAAGTTTTCCATTTATTTTCAGTAACTTACATATTTGGTCCCTATGTTTAGTTGATTTTTTCGGTTTTGGTCCCTGAAAGAATCTGGTTGCAGTTCTTGGACCTTGTTTCACTGTTTCATAAAACTTTTATGATTGCCTAAGTTAACAGCCTGACTATTAGTTTTTTTTAAATGACGATTTTGCCCTTGGACCAAAACTAAAAAAAAGTATAGCACAACGTCAAAATTTATATTTTTTTTTTGTTTTTTTACTTAAGGTTAGAGTAGATTACATTTTTGGTCCTTGAGTATACCTGATTTTTTTTTTCAGAAGGTTCTGAGGGGCGTTTTTGGTATTTCAGGGTCAAATGCTGACTCTAGTGGAGTGCACACTCTGTTATATCGCGCATTCTTACCTGCCCGTGTATGTTACCGATTCTTTTTGAACAAAGAATACATGAGCCTCTTTTCATCTTTGACAACATGCTTATATTTAACTTTAAACCTCATATTAGTTGTTGAGAAGGTATATTTCTGATTCTGATTTTGTTACTACCAGAGACATAAGAAAACTTTCTAATGAGGGTGTTCATGTCTTTTGTACAACTCGTCTATTATATTATGTCATGTCCTCTCTTGTCTTGTCTATTAAGTTTTTACAAAGATATACACACACATGTAACATCATACTTTCATTATATATAACATCCAAGTTTAACATTGAGTTTACTGTTTTCGAAAATAGGATCATACTTACAGATTAAAAAGATGGAATCAAGAAACCAACACAACATCAAAAAAATATAAATTCAAAAACAACATTATACATCCAAATTATAAATATTCAACAAAGAACCATACAGATGAGTAAAAACATATAAATTCGAAAACAATATCAGACTTACAAATTAAAAAAAATGGATTTAACGAAGAAGTACATACATTTATTCGACTAATCAGACTGATGGGAATGTTGAAGTTTTTTTGCTTTTGTTTCCTGCGGAGGAATTATGACAGAATGTTTGTGTAAATCGATTATTAAAAATGTTTGAAATATATACACAACTATATATGATGAAATTTAGCAAGTAATCAATTGAAATCTCATTTAAACTAAAAATAGAAGATATCATGCTTGAAAATGTATTGGTTCATAATAATATCCGAAATTTTTGACATTTGAAATTAATAGTTTTCAAGATTTCAACATATAATATATTTGGAAAGCATTTTTGAATAAAAATAGAGCCTAAATTTAAAGTTTACTTTAATAAGGAGCCAATTTTATAGTTGTAAGTTTGGAAAGAATTCAAGTACTATTCTCATTCAATTTCTGCATTAAATTTCCTAATATAACGGATGAAAATTAATATTTGTAGCGGAATCTGATTTTGGAAACTTTAAAATCATTAAGGAACCGCGTAAGCCTTCAAAACAAACGGGTTGACACTTATTGTTTGATAAAGGTGACGTAAACAAATTGATCTAAGGGTGTAAAACCTGTAAAAAACATAATCAATGGTCCTGACTTTTTAGATGATGTTATAAGGTTTCTTTTTAATAATATTCAGAGATAACATAAAGTGCTCCATAACGATATAAACTTGATATTTTTATGGAACTTGATTGGTATACAACAATTTTTATTTATACACATTAATTTATGTTTAAAAATATTATATTGTACATTTCAACAAAGCATAAACTATTAATAAAAAAGTTGTGTACAAATCAATTTCATTTATACAACGCTACGAGTTTTGATGTTTTATCTTGATGTCTTTTAAACAACATAATATATACAAATGATAACAATTCGTTTGTGAGTGGTTTATAGTTAAGTCAATATGTGAAATACAATTTCAATCTTTTAACTTTGTATAATTAGGCAGTTGTAATTCTTTCATTTTGAAAAATGATATTTTTTATTTGTTATTTTTTAAAATATCGCTTTTACCTCAAATTTTTTGTAATCTGTCACTAGCAATCACTCTATTTTGTAAAATGATATTTTTTTGTCCTTTTATTTTTTAAAATATCACTATCACACCTTCCACCTTCAACTTTGTAGTTTGTAACATACCACTTCTCTACTTTGTAAAATATATTTTCCAGCTCTCTATTTTCTAAATGTTATTATAGGTACGTCAATACGTAAAATACAACTTTAATCCCTCAACATTGTATAATAATAACTAGAGTAAATTACATGAATGGTCCTGATGGTTTACAGTAATTTGCGCGTGTGGTCCTTAACTTAATTTTTTAACTCGAAAGGTCCATACAGTTTGTTTTTGTTACGCATTTGGACCCTGTATTACCTAAAAACACTATTTTGCCTTTTATTTTTTTATTTATTTAAATAAACACACCCCAGCCCCACCCCCTCATCTTACCTTACCCACCTCACAATTTTTTCTTGTTTAAATAGTAGGTTTTTCTAGTTAAGACATGGACCAAACGCTAAATAAAAACAAACAGTAGCGACCAATCGCGTAATAAAAACAAACAATAGAGACCTTCCGAGTTAAAAAAAATAAGTTAGGCATCAAACGAGCAAATTACCCTAAACCATAGGGATCATTCGTGTAATTTACTCTAATAACTATCGATCCCTCTATTTTATAAAAAAATATTTTTCATATCTTTATGTTATTATTTTGCAATGAATGTTATATATGTGTATTATTGAAGTAATTCTAATGAAAATATTAACGTTTGATTATTTATATATTTATTAGAATTTTATTATTTAATTATAAATTTTATGTATGTGTGTTATTGTAATAAATTCTAATATTAGTTTTAACGTGTGATTGTTCATATATTCATTGTTGAATAACGATATAAAGTTGTGTATACTATACAAAATTCATTACAAAATAATAACATAAAAATTGTATTTTTTTTTTCACTTTACTTACTGGTTTTATTTGAACCATCGTCTCTATCTCTCTCTAGATATATATATATATATATATATATATATATATATATATATATATATATATATATATATATATATATATATAGTATTGTAGTAAATAAATTATGATTTTGGATTATATTATCATAATTATGAAAGAAACAAAAGGAGACGGTCTTTAAAAAACCATACACAATAAGAATGTATTGTTTAATATTTTTTTTACTATGTCTTAATTTTTCTAATTAAATGAAGTTAATATATTGTGCAGCATTTATTCAGACAAAGATTCATTATGTGGAGGATGACGATGATTGCAATTATAAAAATGATCTAAACAATAATCATATATCAATATTATATATAAAAATATTTTAAACTTTAAGACTATACCATCATCAATCTAATATTTTAATAAACAAATACAATTTTTATCGGCCACAAATAACATCCAACCAAATAAATTAATATTTACTAACTAAGTTAATGATATATTGGAGTTGTCAAGGGACAAGGACCTTTGAGATCCCCTCTATAGTCCCCCCAAGAGACATGCCATAGGTTCCCCACCATCCCCCAAAAAAGGGATGCTTTTTACTCTTTTTAGCCCCGTAAAATATATATACCTTCTCCCTAATTATTATACACTGTTATATATACAACTCATATGATTAGGAAAAGAAGAATATTAATGGATATTTATACTGCCCTTTTTTGCTAAAGAAAAGTAAAAATAAAATAAAATAAAACAACATAATTGAATTGATAATAATCGACGACCGAATCAATACATAGACATGAAGTAGAATCAACTGTATTAAAATAATTTAAAGTCTGATGATAAAAACAGATATTACCACGGCATGTAAGTTTATAAATAATTTATGGGTATTAGGAGTATCATTGATGGTAATAATTATTTTAGAATTCACACCCCATGTGGAGACCAATTTGGTTGGTGTCCCTTGTCGAAAGAACCTACAACTGTATTGGTACCCCAACAAAGCAGTTCTAAAGAAAAATGATTAAAACAAAAAGAAACTATTGCGGTTGGGGTGATTAGGGAAAAATACAACTTTGGGTTGGAATCCATGTGAAGACAATTATGGGACGTGAAAGACTTTTTCAGTAGTGTAAATGGAATCAACTACATTTGATGGTTGGATCTTCTTGGAATTTATGAGATACTTTCTGTTATCTCATTATCAATAATATATATATATATATATATATATATATATATATATATATATATATATATATATATATATATATATATATATATATATATAACTATTAACATTTTAATAATATTTTTACTTGTTCACTTTGGGTTTAGCGGCCTTGAAGGTTATATATATATATATATATATATATATATATATATATATATATATATATATATATTAACATTTTAATAATATTTTTATTTGTTCACTTTGGGTTTAGCGGCCTCATTTTAATAATATTTTTACTTGTTCACTTTGGGTTTAGCGGCCTTGAAGGTTATATATATATATATATTTTAATAATATTTTTACTTGTTCACTTTGGGTTTAGCGGCCTTGAAGGTTATATATATATATATATATATATAACCTTCAAGGCCGCTAAACCCAAAGTGAACAAGTAAAAATATTATTAAAATGTTAATAGTTATATATATATATATATATATATATATATATATATATATATATATATATATTGTCATTATCAAACATTCTCATTAATTAAATCGTCTATAAGGTTATTATAGATTTTTGTTATGATTCTTATTCTGTCAAAATGTTGTCAGAATGTTTATTGGATCATATTCCATCAGAATGAAACACGATGTGTGAAACAAAAATGAATAAGAATTATTAATAATGCATCATAATGACGATAGTTGTGTGAGGTTGAACGTATTCATATTACTAAACAACATATTCTCTTAGGTGCTATTTGTTTTTTCTAAAAAGCCACTTCTGACCACTTATTGTTGCGCCGCACAACACACGAGCAACACTTGGCCCTTCGCAAGTGTTGGTTTTTTAGAAGACTTCAGACTTAAAAACTGATGTGTATGTGCTGTGTGGCGCAACACTTGACCCTCTACTTCAAATCTCTTCACACCTTACTTTAATTTATTCCAACTGTCTGCAGAAGTTAAAAAACAAACAAGCTTTTTATTACATGCTGCAGCCATTTGGTCCCCCTTTTATGCTACAGAGGGTTGTAGAGGTGGTCCACAAACTTCAGGTATTCTCGCTTTGAAAACACTACCGCTACCTTAGTCATTCTCATATAATACCATTGTCCACACGTCCGCACAATAAATGTTTATCTACATTATAACCTAACCATATATATATATATATATATATATATATATATATATATATATATATACATGCATTAAGAGGGAAAAAGGACCAGAACTTGGTATGACTAAAGTTGTTAAACAATTGTCAAGGACGATATGAGGTTTACCAAAGATTGGTTGCTTGTGGACAGTTGGAAGTATATTAATGGATGTACCATATTGATATAATTCTGAATAGATAAGATTCTATTTAGAATGGATAGTCATATGGCAATCACGGAAATGTTTCCATAATGGGAGTTGGATATTAAGAATCTAAGTGTAAGTTAGAAACTTTTATGCAAGAAGGATGTTCACAGAATGTAGCTTGAATATGAGACTTCATTTTCGGGGAATTGCCTTGTAACAATTTCCAATGGAACACTTTGTAATATCGTTGTCCAAGTCTTTGTGACTTTGGTGCCTCGACATTACGAAAGGAACATTGTGTGAAAGATTAGACTCTAACGGATTCTACTAGTGGGAAGAATTTTGTATCCTTACACTTATAATAAGGATTAGGGAATTGTGAAATGAGCATCATTGGAAATGTGGTCAATTGATCCATTTCACAAGGAAATGACCATAGATAAACATAGTGTGCATGCTTGGAGTATAGGATGACTATTGTTTTAATTCAAGTATTAAGTTGATTAGTCGAAACATTATACAATGAATAATGTGTAATCAATATGGTGATTAAATAATAAGTGTTTTATTTATATTCAAAAGTTTGAGACCATATTGGATTAGATTATTCTTGTGTTTCACTTCGCATGTTTTACTTCCCGAATAATATGATTATTCGAACATCCACAGTCGGTCATACTTTGGAAGTAAGTAATGAGGTAGGACTGTCATGAATCTGACTGTAGATTGTCTAAATGTTTAGGCATGGCACAAGTTTGCAGCAGTGTTCATGAGTACTCTTGAAATAGGATTTGAGTATTGGAATAAACCCACGCTCATCTGAATCACTTCATGGATTTTATCACGAGTGATTGTGAGACGATAATATCTTATATTCTTGAAATGGAGACATATGAGTTGCTGTTTACGAGTCGGTTGCACATTGATAATACGTAAACGCATCAGTAACTTGATGTTATAAAACATATTGTTTTGTGTGATTTGATGAGTAAATGGTACAATCATATGAGTCGAAGTTTATTTGTTCCTTTTACCCTAAGAGGGATAAAAGAGATATATGTGGGCCCCTAGATGATTTAGTGATGACAGCCTAAGTGCTTGGCCAAGACTGGACTAAGTTGATGTGCTCAATTGTACTTTGTTGTCGGTCGTCATAAATCGGAAATCGGGAAACAAACCTTGGACAGAGAGAATGATTATAAATCCATGTCTCATGTCCATACGATATCTTGTAAAATGGAGGAATATTTGATCCTTTATCTAAAGGATGTGTTATTGATAAGACCAGAGTTCGACAATGACTTTTGAAAGCTACGATTGTTGATCAGATTCTGAAGTCATACTTGTAATTATAGTTATTAGACTTATCCAAGTTGGAGACTGTTGGATTAGGTGTCTAAGCCCATAACTATATTTGGTATGTACTATTGATTTGATTATGAGCATGGTCCTTTTGGGTTGCCTTCACTCATGCAACTTGATAGGATGACTAGTAGAGACAGAGTATGATTTATTATATGAATAATAAATTGGTACTCATAATGATTTTATTAATATATTATTTTGAAATCATATTGTTAATTGGTAATTAATCAAAAATTAATCTAGTATTAATTTTGGCAATAAAAGGAACTGATTAATAATTGAGGGACTGTTGTGCAAATCATTGATAGTTGCATAATTGGGCTGATGGAATCCATAGAGTGTAGTGGCAGAAATCCTAAGGGGGAAGCCCTATAGACTTCGTCCAAAGGGCTCTAAGGAGGGAGTTCATGGGCTGCTTGGTGACTATGTAAGGTATTAGGGTTTACACCTAAAAACCCTAGCAGCCACATCTATTTAAAGACCCTCTAATTAGGATTTTCGGCTCTAACCATTCTAAGAAGAACCCTGGCTGATTTTCCTTACCTCTCCAAGTCTTCCTTTGCATTGTGTGTCTGTGAATCCATTAGAGGTGCAACACTTGGGGTACTAGGCTTTTAGAAGTCAATATCAAGCAAGGATTGTACTTGTTATTACAATATAACAAGTGAGGTAATGACTAAACCCTAATTTACATGTTAATGTCGAAATTATGTATGCTAGTCATAGGGTTTATGCTTTGGATGATTATATACATGTATAACTTAAGAAAAACTTAGATCCAAAACATTAGGGTTGTATGTACACCATAGAAATGTTATAGTGCTCAAAACCCATCATACAAACATATAAGGATTCCATGGAAACCCTCCAAGGTCTTACACCGGGTGCCACTGGAACCCCCAAGTGGTCTTAACCCACTGCCATTGGAACCCCCACATGGTCTTCACTAACTGCCATGGGAACCCCTACATGGTCTTCACTAACTATCATGGGAACCCTTGCATAGTATTATCTAACCAAAGAAATATCATGCAATCTAAGCAAACAAACATACCAGGATGCCATGGAAACCTTCCAAGGTCTGACACGAAATGCCATGGGAACCCCCACATGGTCTTAATTTGCTGCCATGGGACCCCCCCACGGGGTCTTCCATGCAAATGTCATACTAACATAACACATAATCAACTAACGATCCACATATCACATAATGGGCCGAACTTGGTTCCTTCGACCCATTGGTATGGTGAGGAGACTCACCTCTCAAGAAGTGATGAACCGGTAAAAATCAAATCCCAACTCACAACTCCGAACTCAACCGCCTACAACCACCCTGCAACTAACTTCAACAAAACCCTGAATTAACAAAGATACCCTTAAAGTCAGACTTGGCCAACCTTAGTCGAATTCAAAGTCAACAGTTAAGGCCAACAGTCCATGTTGACACAACTCGTCGAGTGCCCTTGCTAACTCGTCGAGTTACTTCAGTTCTCATCAAAACAGGGGAAAAACTCTAGTCAACTCGCCGAGTTATTACAACAACTTGTCGAGTTCGAACAGTGTCCAAAAGATTGGGGAAACCCCGGGCCAACTTGCCGAGTAGGAAAGGCAATTCGTTGAGTTTTCCTAGTCTTAACTCATTCAACCACTTTCTAAGCGAGCCTAACGCACCAAACCATAGATCTGAGCCCCTACGGCTGAGATACCACGTAAAGTTGTTGACTTTACATCCATACATAGTCTTAAGGGGGCTAAAACACTCAATCTTATCTTATTAAGGGATTTAGGGCATCAAGGAGGGCCAAGACTAGATAAATATGGCAACTTTAAGTCAAAATAGGCCATGAGATGTCCATATATGAAGTCATAGCTTCATGACATGCTCAAATCCAAGTATGACCCCAAGATATGCTAAAAATAACCATATACTTTCATAGGAGAAGATCTAAGCAACAAAAGGCCAAGGTGTCGACTTTATATCTTAAAATGGTTGCCACAACAGAGTAAACACCGGATCTACAACCTCTTCCTTCAGTTATGCACCAACTACTTCAAGCTTCTTCACATAAACACCAAAAAGGCACTCCTTAAGCTCTCACACACTCAAAAAGGTAGGAAAATCACGAACTAGGGTTTCTCTGGACAAAGGAGGCGATAAGGGAGGCTAACAATGAGGCTTAAGGCGTTTAAATAGGACGCAAACCTTGAAAATTAGGGTTTTCCTTTCCAGCGTCTACTCGTCGAGTTGAGTCCTTAAACCCACGTCCAAATAAGTCTCTACATGACGAGTTGGACCTCCCCAACTCGTCGAGTTCTAGCCCAAAACCCTAAAATATTTTAGTGCCTCTCCTCTTCTCCTTCTTTATCCTCTTGCTCTTGGTGTTTGTGAGCCATAATTCATCCTATCAAGTTGTTTTGGTGAAGGCAACCCAAAAGGACCATGCACCTTCGGGTCAAGTACATACCAAAATAGTTATGGACTTACACACTAATCCAACAGTCTCCCACTTGGATAAGTCTAATAATTATTCTGCGTATGACTTCAGATCCTGATCCGCAATCGTAGCTTTCAAAAGCCGTTGTCAACTCTGTTCTTATCAGAAGTGTGTCCTTTAAATAAGGGATCATATATTCCTCCATTCTAGATATCGTATAGATGTGAGACATGGATTTAAATCATTCTCTCAGTCTATGTTTTGCTTCCCAATTTCCGATTTATGACGACTGACAACAGATTACAATTGAACACATCAACTTAGTCTCGGCTTGGCCAAGCGCTTTAGGTGTCATCACTAAATCATCGAAGGGCCCATAGATATCACTTTTATCCTACTTTGGGTAAAAGGAACGAATAAACTTCGACTCAATGCTCGCTTGTACTCACTTACCAAATCACACACAACAATATGTTTTATAACACCAAGTTATTGGTGCGTTTACACATTATCAATGTGTAACCGACTCGCAAGATACAACTCACACATCTCGGTTTCAAGAATATAAGATATTATCATCTCATCAATCACTCGTGATAAAATCCATGAAGTGATCAAGTGAGCGTGGGTTTAATCCAATACTCTAATCTTATAGCAGCACTCATGAACCCTGCAGCAAACTTTTGCTATGTCTAAAACACTTTAGACAATCTACAGTTATATTCATGACAGTCTTCTTTCATTCCTACTTCCAAAGAATGAGCGACTGTGGAGAGTTTGAATAATCTTATTATTCGGGAAGTCAAAACATGCAAAGTGAAACACAAGAATAATACTAATCCCATATGGCCTCAAACCTTTGAGTATGAATAAAACATCTTTTATTTATCACCATATTGATTACTCATTATTTGTTGTTTCGGGTAATCAACTTATTACTTGAATTATACTATAGTTGTCCCATGCTCTTAGCATGCACACTATGTTATCCTATGGTCCTTACTTTGTGAAATAGATCATTTGAACATATTTTCAATCATACTCATTTCACAATTCCAAATCCTTACCTCAAGTGTAAGAATATCAAATTCTTGCCACTTATAGAATATATTAGATTTTAACATTTTATGCAATGATTATTTCGTAATATCACAACGCCAAAGCCACAAAGGATTTGCCAATGAAATTACAAAGTCATCTATTGGAAATTGTTGCAAGACAATTCGATAGATACAAAGTCTCATATTCAAAGTACATTCCTTTGAACCTCCTTTTTGCATAAAAGTTTCTAATCTAGACATATAGATTATTAAAATCCAACTCCCAATACGGAAATATTTCCATATTTTCCATATGACATCTCATTCTAAATAGAATCCTATCTATTTATAATAATGTCCATATGGTCCATCTATTACTATACTTCCAACTGCTCATAAGCGACCAATCCTTGACGAACCTTAGTTTGTCCTTTGATAGTTGTTTAATAAACTTAGTCATGTCCGGTTCCAGTCCTTTTTCCCTCTTAATTCCCTAGGCATTTGGAAAAATTTAAGAACGGTCAATTATTATAGCATATGCGATTGATCCTATACCCGAAGCGTATGGAACACGAAGCATAATGTCTTACATAAAGACGTGATACTTTACCAGTCTTTTGCCATTATATTTCTATTTGCTAAGTTCTCAAAACTCGAATTATAAAAAGGGATGTCGTAATCATAATCGAATTTTGAGAATGCAATTCATATATTTGACTAGATTTGATTAAAATTTCTCGATCTAAGCTCTTAGATTTCGAAACGAAGTATAAAATTCTCTCCCTTAATTATAGCAAAACAACTTTTCAACATTGCAACTTTGCAAATTGAAACTTTTTTTTTCTATAATTAATATTGCCAACTTGCAACTTACCATAATTACCATGCTCCCACTAACATGGTGATTATATCCATACTAGCATAACACTTACACTCCCACTAGCTTTGACATGTATTCAAAAATCATCTAAACTTCTAGAAAAACAATGCTTATTGAATTTATTAAGTTCATATTTCTAATATTAGATGCTTCGATAAAACTTTATCTAAGCTTCTTAAACTCATACACCCTTCCTTAGATACCCCATATGTGTGTCTTAACAATTCTAGAACTTACAACAATAAGTCTCGAATGTTCAAACTGATTTGCCAAATCTCACAATTCAAACTATGAAGAGGGATGCCGTAGTCATAATCGAATTTGTGAAATGCAAAGTACATACTGCTATCTTCAAAATCTTTCTTAGTGAAAGCGTTTTCACACAATCATTTTCATGAAGGAGAGAAACCTTATGACACTTAGATTTTGTGGTGTATGCGTTCCTATCCATGTGCATTTGTCATAACCATAATCATAAGATAATGATTGTGACAAATCCAAACTCATATGGACAAGACTTGTTCATACTTGATTTCTTGCCATCAAGGGTCCTACCATTGCTTCCAAGTTATTTAGCAGCTCACCTATGCCAGTCAATGTACTTTCATTGAACAAGGTTCTTGCCTTATGCAGTCTATTGAGAACTCGTAGAACTTATATGCATAATCACTCAACTGGATTGGCACAAAAATAAAATTTTGTCAACACGATTGGTTACAATCCTCAAGTCGTGTGCTAGTGTTTAATGGGTTTACTTCTTGATTTCTTCTTGAAACTTTTCAAGATCTTTAGACTCCCACTGACCTCTTGACATATTAGATTCTCTTGTCAATAAAACATTTATTGACAAACAAATATCCAAGAGTTAGTGTATGTCTATATCAAGACAACCTACACGCAATTTGGTACTAGTTGGTATGTGTCTTATTCAAGACATCACAACATACCAAAATGTGCAAGTGTAAGAACATTCCTACTTAAGATTATCTCACTCAATTCACAATCTTGGAGTATGACTCTAAGACTTGATTTTGGAACGAAGTATGAAACATCTTATTGACTTAACCACTACAACAATTCCCGATTCCTCTTCTTTGCCAAACTAGTGCACTAAGGTGTCCTTGGAGGATGAATTGTAATATGGTTCCTACAATTACCAAGACGATCATAAAACACGATACAAAAGTACTCTCCCTTCCTCTTATATTGGAGAAACTTCTTATCTTTCTCCCTAATTGATTCTTCTTATTCGTTCTGCCATTCATTGAAACTTTTCAATGGTTCAGAATCATGCTTAATCATATAAGCATAATCACATTTACTAATCCTTTAGTAAATAAGACGAATAATCTTATTGTTATTTATGACAGACTTAACTGGTGTACAACATTGTGAACCCGTTCTCCTAGTCCTTCACTTGACTCTTTGTTAAGGAATTAGTCTTAAAATTTCTAAGTATGAAGATTTCAATACATTACATGATTCAAATCATATGATTCTAAGATTCTGTCCAATTGAAACTTGGGAGATGGGAATATTTCCTTACTAAGAAAATTTTCATAAATAATATAACTAAGAATCACATCCATTTATTATAGAAATACTCAAACATCAATTTTCCACAACGATTTCATTGCAAGGATATAAATAAATAAGTCAAACCAAAATTTATTATATTCATAAAAGCAGCGGAAAACACGTCCTTACAATGCAAAAGCAACTGTAAAACTATGTAATCAAATATTCCTAACAAATCTATCATAACTTCCTAGCTCAAAATCTGATCTTTGAATCCATGCGATCATGATTCATTTCTTCGTGATTAGACTCATCTTGATCTTCCATCAAGCTTCCTCTCTTTTCTCTGATCCTGCAAAACAATCAAATGTAATCTTATCACATTATGTATTAAGAATCAATGAATAGGAACTTAATGGAGTTAGATAGTGGATTTTACCTTAAGTAGAGTCATACTTCTTGACTCTCCCATCTCTTAGATTCTTCAGGTCCTTTGGGCAGCTTCGTAGCCAACACCCATTCTCTTGGCAGCAGAAACAGGTGGCTTCTCCTGGAGAGACCACGGAAGCATGGTTGGTTTAATTACCAGAAAAATATGCTCCATTACTTTGCCAAATCATTTCTGATTTAGCAGCAATAAGCATGTAAGTTCGGTCAATGAGGGTCGCGTCAAGATCCATCATATAATACTCTCTTATGAACTTATCATATGATTTAGGGAGTGACTGAAGAACCCAGTCTACAGCTAACTTCTTTGGAAAAGATGCACCCAACATTGTCAACCTATCGATGTGTGATTTCATCCCTAGGACGTGAGCACACACATATTTTCCATCTTCATGTTTCATTGCCAACAGGCTTGAGTGATTTTGAACTTTTCAGTTCTTGGATCTTGTGGTTTTGCGAGAACAACAGGAGGAAGTGGAGGAAGTGAAGCCAAGCTAGTCTACAAGGCAGGGATTGATCTTTCACCTTCATTGTGCAACAAACTTTCACTTTGAGCAGGAAAACCTTTTCCATGGGATTCGGGAAAACCACGGTTAGATTCATACATCTACAAAACAGGAGAAAAATCAAGTTAGTTGGTTGATTGAGTCCTTAATAAATCACCCAAATGAGATATTAAGGCTAGAACCCAACACAATATCTTATAAATTGGAACAGGGATGCCGTAATCCAACTTGCATAACATTTGAAGGTAAGTGAATGACGATTCACTAATTTTCCACCATGAAAAACGAAAAAGAGATTAAGTTTCAAATGTATTGAAAACTCCTAGATCTTTTGAGATTCATCGAACTTTTCAATGCGATGTTTAAATCTCGACATGCCCCTCGATTTGTGATTGGGATGCCGATGATCACAAAATAGGGTGTGAATAACCATGCAAATATACAAGGTGCCCCCAATGTTACAATCACCTACTCGATGTGTCGGTTAACCACAAACGCTCCACCGAACTATGACAAACATTGAGTCACCCTTTGACACCATTGCTTAGCATCCAATTAGTGTGTCGGTTAACCACACACAAAATAGGGTGTGAATAACCATGAAAATATACAAAGTGTAATTTCATGGAATTACATCAATTCACTTTTACCTAAAGTAACTAGGACCGGGAATTTTGTAAAAACATTTAGTTACTTTATAGTTATACTTTTAATGAGGAGAAGGTTTTCCCTATCCTAACCGTTCGGCTAACGACCCTCCACTAGTCAAGAGTGCAGTGGGTAAGAGTGGATACCCATTCAATCACCATTTTATAGGCAATTTCCTTAAACACCCCTTATAGACCAGCTTCGTGAATGAGGCCTACTAACGGTAAGACTAGCAGTTGAAGTTATACATATATAATATTAGACTTTTAATGTTATATATAGTACAAGGGTGTATTTTACACTTTTAAAATAGTAGGTGGTTTAATTTTATAAGTTACACCTTTAATTTAATTAAATATAAACCATATCATTTTGGATTTAATAACTTTATTTTAATTACACTTTTAATTAACTTAATAAAACCATGAGAGTGTAATTCGAACTTTTCAAAAAACTAGGGTTTAAGAATTTAAAATTTCAAAAATTAAACTTTTAATCAAACAATTTTAAATTCCAAAACTTGAGGGCAAGTCTTAAAACATTTCAAAACATTAGGGTTTAGAATTTAAATATTTCAAATTAAACTTTTAATCAAAAATTTAAATTCCAAAACTTGAGGTTAAGTTTTGAAACTTTTCAAAACATTATCAAGAATATTCAAGTTCAAAATACAAATAATATCAATTAACAATTAATTGGTGGTTATCTAATTTTGACCTAATCCGATTTCATGCAAGATAATTCATCAAAAAATCAATTTTTATCGTATAAGGAAACAATAATTCAATTAATATGAAATTTCTTTTATTTTGGCAAGGATAATCAACCAATATCATAATAATCCGAATCTTATCAATAAAAATCGTTTTGGTAATTATCCCATAAAAAAAAAGAGCATAAAATCCTGATTTTCCCTCTGTTTGACCCCGGGACTCGCCGAGTCAGGGACTGGACTCGTCGAGTCAGGGACTGGACTCGCCGAGTTCATCCACTGACACGCCGAGTCAGTCAGACAGAGAGCAAGAAAAACGATTTCCAGCCAAAGAATGATCAAATATGAAACAAATTCATCAACAAACAGCCTTAGGCTCTGATACCACTAATGGGTTTTGAGCACTACATCATTCTTATGGTGTACATGTAAACCCTAAAGCTTTAGATCTAATTTGTCTAATAAACATGCAATAATCATCCAAAGCCATAAACCCTAGATCTAGCATACAATAATGATATTAACATATGAATTAGGGATTAGATCTTACATTGATTGTTATGTAGGAATAACAATCTCAATTCCTCCTTGTAATTGGCTTCTGAAAGCTTAGTGTCACAAATGTGACACCTCTAATGGCTCACAAACACCAAGAGCAAGAGGATAAAGAAGGAGAAGAGGAGAGGCGCTAAAGCGTCTAGAAACCCTAAGGAAACTCTTAGCCATGTTTTTGGTGCCCTAGGGTCCTTAAATAGTGAGGCTATTAGGGTTATCTAACAAGGAAACACTAATTTGACTGCTTACGCCCTAAGCAGCCCATGGAATCCCTCCTTAGAGGCCTTGGACAATTTCTAATGGGTTTCCCCATAGAATTCATCCACTTCTCTAATATGGAGTCCACTAGCCCAATATTCAACTATCACACAATTGATAGTTCTAGTCCCCTAAATTTAATTAATCTCTTTTAGCAACAAAATTAATTCTTAATTAATATTTGACTAATATTAATTAAACAATATGATTTCTCCTTTAATATATTATTCTCATAATATATTAATAAATCATAATTAATCCTCTCTCTCCATAATTCATCCTATCACGTTGTTTTGGTGAAGGCAACCCAAAAGGACCGTGCACCATCGGGTCAAGTTCATACCAAAATAGTTGTGGACTTAGACACTAATCCAACAATAATTAACCCTAAATTAGGATTATTACACAATCTAATCAAAGAATCAAAACACCTAAACCTAAGTCCTTCCATAGTGGCCCAAAAGTCTTCCCCTTGCTAATGGGCCTAAGATCCAAGATAACAGCCATTAATGGGTCACATGGCTCAATAAGGCCCAATCAAAATCTATGGCCCATAACATAATATCAGCCCAAAACTCTAAATGAGACAATGCCCAACACTGAAAAAGGCCCACTAAGCTTACAATCCCACACAAATCGCAAATCTAACTTGAGTGCGTACGCCTTGCGTACCATTCCAATACGCTCAGAGTACCTGGTCCTTAAGCTATACGTGTTACGTACACACTATTACACACGGCGTACAAGGAGGACATGCATCATCGACCAATAAGTGCTTAATACTTGGGATTTCAACGTTAAACTTTAGATCTGAATCCATTAATATTTCCTAGGGCATAAAGTTGGCAACTTTATGCCCTTCCATGTCTTGAGTGACCCCAATAGTTCATTCTTCCCAGAAAGACCTCACTTAAGACTTCTAACTTAAGCATGGAGTCAAAACAACCTTTTAGATGGCACCTTTATGAATCACACATGATCAAGGGTCTTAGATCTAGCAATCCTAATCTCTGGAGTTGCTCACTAACAAGAGAAGATCCAAAAGCCAAAAAGGGACTCCATAACAAAACCCTAGTTCAAAAAATCACAAGAGATGACAAGGTCATGACTTTATACCTCCAGAAGTTCCTCAAGATGAACTAGATACAAGATCTAGAAGCTCAACGACACCCATGGCTTGATCACCACCTTCTCATTCTTGAATTTTCTCTAAAATGGCCACCAACACACTTTTTAAGCTCAAGAATCACTCTTACAAGGAATTCTGAGGTTAAGGGACAAAATGAGGCTATGGAGGCTGATTAGGGTTTGGTCCAAAAGACTTAAGGACGTTTATATAGGTCTCAAGATCGAATATTAGGGTTTTGGTCATCAGTCACGTACGCCCTGCGTTCCTTTGGTACGCCCAGTGTACATGATAAGCCTCCACGATCAAGCATTCTTAGTATGCTAAGCGTACTCCTTAAGTACGCCCAGCGTACAAAAGGACCAATTGGCCACAAACTTTCATACTAAGGGTAAGGAGTGTAAATACTTGTAGCTCGACTGTTACAAATCTCCCCCACTTGAACTAGACTTCGTCCTTGAAGTCTGTTGATGCTAAAAGATCTGAATAGTGCTTTCTCATATCATCCTCCGACTCCCAGGTCCCTTTGGAGCCTCTTCGGTGCTTCCATTACACCTTCACTAGGTTCACCTCTTTGTTACGAAGAGCCTTAGTCTTTATATCGAGAACTATAATGGGCTTCTCAACATAATTCAGGCTCTCATCCACCTAAATGTCATACAATGAAATAATTGTAGTCTCATCTGATACACACTTCTAGAGCTGAGACACATGGAATGTGTTATGGATCTTACTGAGCTCGACCAGAAGATCCAACCGATAAGCAACCCTGCCAACTCGGGCGGAAATCTTGAATGGTCCAATGTATCAGGGCCCCCGCTTACCCCTCTTCGGAAATCGAATGACACCCTTCCAAGGTGACACTTTTAGCAACACAAAATCATCCGCTTGGAACTCAAGATCTGATCGGCGCCGATCAACATAGCTCTTCTGATGGCTCTGCGCATTCCTCAGTCTACCACGCACCTGCTGAATCAACTTAGTGGACTTAAGCACTACTTTGGTGCTTCCCATAACTCGGTGTCCAACCGCACCATAACAAACTGGAGTCCTACACCTCCGACCATACAACATCTCAAATGGGGGTCGGTCAATATACCAACTTACTCCAAAGTCTAATACACATGACCAAAGCATATCCTCGAGCATCTGAATCGTCCGCTCACTCTGACCATTGGTTTGGGGATGGTAAGTAGTGTCGAAATGCAATTGAGTAACCAACTACTCATGGAACTTCCTCCAAAACCTGGAGATGAAACGAACATCACGGTCCGAAACCATCGATACCGGCACCCCGTTCCAAATCACCACCTACCGCACATAAATATTTGCTAATTTCTTGGCGGAGACACTCTTAGAAGTCGGAATAAAATGCGCACTCTTAGTTAACCTGTCCACAATAACCAAAATGGAATCCATACCCCATGCCTTCCTAGGTAACTTTGTGATAAAATCCATGGTGATCTCTTCCCATTTCCACATGGGAATAGGTAGCGGCTGAACCTTGCCGTGAGGCCTCTGATGTTCAGCTTTGACCTTCCTGTAGGTCAAATATTGCTCAACAAACCACACATCCTCCCGCTTCATGCAGGGCCAAAATAGCTCATTCTCGGGTCTCAATACATCTTTGTGGCCCCTAGATGAATAAAAAACTTGGACTTGTGCGCCTCCTCTAAGATCTTTTGCCTCACACCCCCGAATGCCAGCACCCAAACTCTACCACACCGAATCAATAACCATCGACTATCTCGAACAAACAAAGGAATTTTCCCCTGGATACGCTTAATTTTCTAGTTCTCCTTTTTCAAAACCTCCACCTATACCTCCTTAATCATATCCAATAAAGGTGAAATCACTGTCATCCTCAAGCAGACATCTCGAATAAGTGCACTAGCAGTCTTACGACTCAAGGCATCGTCACCACATTGGCCTTCTCGGGGTGGTACAAAATCTCACAGTCATAATCCTTCACCACATCTAACCACCTCCTCTGACGCATATTCAAATTCTATTGATCCATCAGATACTTTAAACTCTTGTGATCAGTGAATGTGGTGCATCGGACAACATATAAATAATGTCTCAAAATCTTGAGGGAAAATACCACCATCCCCAATTCCAAATCATGATTGGGGTAATTCGCCTCATGAGGCTTTAGCTACGTTGAGGCATAAATAATCACACGCCCCCTCTGCATCAGAACAACTCCTAATCCCGAAATAAAAGCATCGCAATACACTAATCTCAGTCTCAAGGTCTCAAAAGCTAGTTGCTGTTATGGACCCCACCGAAAGGTCACACTTTTCTTGGCCAAATGGGTCAAAGGTACAACGATCTTGGAGAAATCTTGGATGAATCTTTGATAGTACCCGGCTAACCCCAAGAAACTCCAGATATCGGATGCGTTCTTCGGAACCTCCTAACGCATTACCGCCTCAATCTTGGCCAAATCCACCAAAATACCTTCTTGGTTGATGATGTGCCCTAGAAACTGCACCTCATGCAACCAAAAATCGCATTTCGAAAATTTGGCATAAAGCCTCTCCCTCCTCAAGGTCTCCAACACCTCCCTCAAATGCTGCTAGTGCTGCTCCTTGGTCTTAGAATAGACCAAAATATCATCAATGAAAACAATCATAGACCGATCCAACATCAGTCTGCAAACCTGGTTTATGAGATCCATGAACGCTGCTGGAGCATTGGTGAGCCCGAATGGCATCACCACAAACACGTAATGACCATAATAAGTTTTGAACACCATCTTTGGTATGTCTTCATCCCTGATCCTCATCTGATGATACCCTGACCGAAGATCAATCTTGGAAAACCAAGATGCACCTTGAAGCTGATCGAACAAATCATCAATCCTTGAAAGCGAATAACGGTTCTTCACCGTTAGCTTGTTTAGCTCCCGATAATCAATACACATCCTATGTGACCGATCCTTCTTTTTTTATGAACATGATTGGTGCTCCGCATGGGGAACTACTCAGACGAATGAATTCCTAGTCTAGCAGTTCCTGAAGCTGCTTAGACAACTCCTGCATCTCAGGTGGAGCTAGACGATACGACGTCTCGACTATCGGAGCCGCAACAGGCACTAAATCGATAAGGAACTCCGCTTGCCTCTCGGGAGGCACCCCAGGCAACTCCTCTAGAAATACAACAACAAAATCTCGCACAATCGGTACCCTTCTCATATCTGGCATGGCCTCCGCCCTCATATCTAAAACATAAGCCAAAAACCCAGAACAACCCTGCTGAAGGAGTCTCCTAGCCCTCGTAGCCAAACAGAGAGTTGGCCCATGCGAGGCTCTCTTTCCATGAATAACCAGTTCTCCCCCACTTGGAGTTCGAACTATCACCAACTGACGCTCGCAATCTACCATGGCCCCATTGGGCCCCAACCAATCCATCCCGATGATCACCTTCAGTCTACGCAAAGGAATCAGAACCAAATCGATAGGAAACCTCTCCTCGAACATATTCAGAACACTCCTCCGAAATACCCTCGCGACGCTCACGGTGTGGTCATCCACAATCTCTACTTCGAGTGGGGAATCTAAAGTCCCTGGAGTATCTCGAAACTTCTTGTTGAGCGCAAGAGTACAAATGATCGGTTAGCCCCCGAATCAAAAAAATCTGAGCCAAAAAACCATTGACCGAAAAGGTCCCTATATAAAATCATAACAACATAATCATAATAATAAAATAAACAAGACATAAATAGATCACATACCAGTTATGACGTTTGCTGTTGCACGGGCCTCCTTGGTAGTCAACTGAAATGTGCGGCTCTTCACCGCAGTAGCTTCCGCCTTGACCGCGCGACCATCGGTAATCCTCATTGTGGCGGGCGTCGGCGCCGCCACTGCTCCTCCTCCTCTAACCATCTTTGGACAATCGGCTTTTTGTGACTCGTCGAGTTCATACGTGTCCACGGATTGGGAGAAACCCTAGCCGACTCGCCGAGTCTTCGAACGACTCGCCGAGTTCAAGGCAATCTTCAACGGACTCGTCGAGTTGTTCATCCAACTCGTCGAGTACATGGCCATCTTCATGTGGCTCGCCGAGTCGACCTTGTGACTCAGCGAGTCCCTTCAGTCCATCATCCATACAAACGCTTTTTAAGCCATGCAGCAGCTCCATATTGCAGATCCAAGCTTCTATGGCATGTTTATCACGTAAAGTTGCAAACGTTACGTGTATGCATGGCCCTAGGGGCTCTAAATGACCAATCTAAGTTTCTAATGGAGCTTTACACCTTAGGAGAGTCTCATCCTTGCAAGAGCTGGAAACTTTATGGACTTAGGACTCAAAAGAGGTTCAGATCTGAAGTTTCAGCTTCAGATCTAGCTCCCATAACGAAATCCCTTAATGAATAACCAAAGAAAGCCCTAGACTCCACATATGAATGATTCTAGAAGAAAAGAGGTTAAGGTAACAGCTTATTACCTCCCAAAACATGCCTAAGCTGGAGTGGATTCTGGATCCACACGAAATCCTTAATGCTAGCCTCTTGATCTACAAGTTTCCTTCACAAAATTCACTTCTCAAAGCTCTAAACACTCTCCAAGATTACACTTACGGAAATTAGGGTTTCTGGCTCTCAAGGGGTGATAGAGGACAGTAGGAGGCGCTAATGGTCCAATAAATAGGGTGCAAAAACCCTGAAATTTAGGGTTTCCGCTGCCAGCTCCTACTCGTCGAGTCCCCTATGCCGACTCGACGACTCACTCATTAAATGACATGTCCTGGCCCGCTGCTACTCGACGAGTCACAGTGTCAACTCGTCGAGTAGACCTACAAAAATGAAATCTAAAAGGAATAATATTGATACATGACAGTTGGGATGTTACAAATTTTGAGTGAGAGTTGAGAATAGAGTTTGTAACTTTATTACTCTCCTAGGTCCGAAGAACATTGTATGTTTTAGATATGAACTCTAACACCTTTTGACCAGTTTAGAATGTTTTCTTGAACCTCATGGACTATAGGAAAATTTTGATCTTTTACCCTTCCTTTTAACCATGCATGTTATCTTGGTTATTTAGTCCATTTTGGTGTATTATAGTTTAGATCTTGAAAGCTTGAGACATTATTATAGATAAAGTTGGAAACCTTATCCATCTAAACATCATGTTGACTCAGATATGAAGGTTAGAGACTTAGGCATAATGGATTTAGGTAAGAAAGATGCATTCTTGTTCCTATGAGACTTAAAGATTAGATCTTGCTTGTTTGGAACTCTAATGGATAAAGTTGGAAACTTTATCCATTATGAAGCTATTTAGGAACTAGATCTAAGGTTATAGGCCTTGGTCTGAGGAGATTAAGCACTTAATGAGAATTTTGGCTTTCTGACTAGAAGTCATGATGTGACAGTATGTGTCACGACGTGACGGTGCCCAGAATCGTGATTGTTTTGTCGTTTCATTCTCACGATGTGGCCAAGAAATGAGCACGACGTGAGGTTGACTTTGTCTAAGTTGACCGTTAACCTTGTGGACTTTGACCATTGACTTTTGACCAGTTTGACTTTTGGTTAAACTTGGGTAGAATTGGGTATTTGACTAAGGATTGGTCTCGGTTTGGGTTTAGGAAGTTTAGGTTGGTTGTTTTGATGATGAGCTAGTTATTGTGCTCTGAGAGTGAAGGTTCATTGGAATGCAAAACGAGGACCTGAATTCACTTGGGAGCGAGAGGATCAAATGAAACAAAAGTACTCGCATCTCTTTTCCTAGTCTTACTATATCTCTATAATATTAAATTTCAGGACGAAATTCCCTTTAACGGGGGGATAATGTAACAACCCTTTATTTTGAATCAATGTAATAGTATAAATCAATTTGTAGTTCTTTTTAAAATAATAAAGTTAAATTTTTGAATACTATGTGCATTTACATAATTGACCCTAAAAAATGAAACGTTAAATAAACTTGTTTTGGATGAATATAATGTTAGAGATTGAATCAAGGAGTCCAAAAATATAAAAAACACACAAATACAAGTTATAATGAAGAAGTTATGACCTATCGAAAATCCACGATAAAACCGGCAAAACACTGTTTAACGTAAAAAGTAATTTTTCAATAAAATGCTTTTTAGCCTTAACCGTATAAATGAAAGTTATAGTATACGTTAAACCGAGAGTTTCCATAAAAGGAACGACTAAATCTGACTTCGTATGAAGAAGTTATGATTTTTCTAAGATTCGATACAGTAGTAGACAACCCGAAACTCGAAATTAAGATTGAGCAACTTTTGGCCAAAACAACCTAATGGAGAATCGAAGATCTTATGAAAAGAAATCCAACGGTAAAACGACAGAGGAAAACGGATGTCGAATGAAGAAGTTATAAAATTTTAACAGAGTTTCCCAGTCCCAGCCTGTTAAAATTATAACTTTAAAAATAAAGTCAAAATTAGCCAACAGAGTCTAAACGAAAGTTTTAGAGCATAGTCTCACCTACGCGTGGATATAAAGAACGTAAAAAAGGGAGTTCGTATGCAAAAGATACGAATTTTTGAAGTTTGGAAATAGTAAGTACGCCCCGCGTACATGAGTACGCCCAACGTACTCGGAAGCAAGGCCTCAGATTGTCCACGTCCCCACTTTCTTCGCCTGCAACACATATCTTGCATCATCAACACGTCCTAAGCCAACTAGCAATTACGCCCATCGTACATAAAGTTTACGCCCAACATAATGGGAATAGCCTCGACGTGTGCCTCGTAGCTTCACCATGTCCGAAGATCAAATAAGGCTTGAACTAGTACGCCTTGCGTACAAGACGTACGCCTGGCCTACTGGGGTTTTTAGTAGTACGCCCAACGTACATAAAAATTACACCCAGTGTACCGAGGGCCAGAACCCTACTATAAATAGGATGCGACACCTCCGGGTTTTGTTTAGAAAATTGAAATCCTCTCTCCACTCAAACACTCCTTTAAGCCTTTCTAAACCCTCCGAAGTCCCGGGTGCCTCCTTACCACCTAACGCAAACCCTGAAGTCCCGAAGTCTTCAATTTTAAGCTAAAACTCTGCCCGAGTGAAGCCGGGTTTTCATAAAAAACTCTCAATTTCATCAAGAAAACTCTCTTCTGGGAAACGAAACTCTGCCCGAATCACAACCTATCAAGTGAGTTCATACCCCCGTATTTTCATAGTTTTTACATTTTTAAGAGGGGGGGGGGGGATACAAGTGAAACACAATAAAATTGTGTTAGTATCTTAAAAGTTTTTAAATGTTTTTAGTACTTTTAAATTGTTATCATTGATAAAATTACATATTTATATATGTGTAAATTATATAATTTGGATTCAAAAGATTCAGAATATGTAATTTGACCCAATTTCTTGTTCCTTGTTTGGTTGTGGGCATGGGGTAAAGTTATTTAATCGAATGTCTAATTAATCACAATTATATAAATATTACATTTATATAAATATAAAATGGTTTTCAATCTGTTTGATACTATCTGAGTACAAACAGAGAATTTCATGCAATAACAGTATTACAGATTCTTACAGTAAAATAAATAGCTAAACTATAATAGGTATAGTTTAGATGACTCATTCATTGGTTTCAAGTTTCAATGTACATAACAGGAAAACTAACGTAGTACATAACATAATATAGATAGAATACATGATGGAAAGAAAGCAGAGAACATTATCAGAAAACAAACATAGTACTTCACCAAGAAACAAACATATAAAACTATATTTTATATAGTTTATGAAACTTACTTTCAGTATAGTTATTACAAATTAACTTTTTATTATTCTACATGTAATCATCAATATAGCACTTCTGAGATACGCTTCAAGTACTTATTTAAGTATAAAACAAAAGTCCTAAAAATTATAACCAGAGTCTCCATGTGTGAGAGCATGACACTTGTGTATATATCTATACGGGACTAACCATCATGCACCTAAGCTGCTTGCAACAGCTAAGCCGACAGGCCTGGGGTGACAACTATCGTACCATATTTCGACGCCTAAAGAATGTCGTGTTTTAGGCGATCCTAAGTCATCAAGCATGGTTATGATAACTCACAATTCGGTATTGAACAAAATGATTAGTGTATGAATAAGTAACGTTTCACAAAGTTTTATTTAATTATAAGACTATAATACAGTATACTAAAGGTATAAACACAAATTACCAATTCAATATAGAGAAAACATATTTTTCATGGTTAAATGAGAACTAAACTACATTTTACAAACTCTCAATACAGAAAGTATCATACATCTTGCCTACAGAATAACATAGCAGAAAATATAGGATTTTATGGGAAAATCATTTTTACTTTATCAATGAACAAGGAAAACAAATTTCAGTTACAAACATACTTATGAACTCACCACCTTAATTGTTGACACCTTTTCAAAATCTACTTGTATTCTCAGGGAAACAGTGATACAGTTATAGCCACAACTTTTGTGAAGATGGAGATTTATAAACTTGTATTTGTTAAACTTGTACTTTTGAGTTCATATACATTAGATTTGAATACAGTTGTAAAACTTAAAACTTTGTAATACAATAGTTGTTGTATTTTGATTACTATTATGCATTGTTGTGATACTATACATGAAGTCCTCCACCCTTAAATGTTTCCGCCGTTCTGATTTGGGTGTGTGTATATATATATATATATATATATATATATATATATATATATAGAGAGAGAGAGAGAGAGAGAGAGAGCTAGGTTCAAATGTTTTAACTAAGTATTGTGTTATTGTATGCATAAATGTGGGCCAATCAAAATTAAATAATTAAATAAATAAATAAGGGTAATTTAGTAATTTGCTTAATAAATTCCAAAAATAATCCTTATAATCATGGTATCTCACTAGTTTAAATCTCGTTCTCCTCTTTATCTAAAAACCGATTCTGAAAACCCTAGAACAAATCGACATCAGCGACCCTTCATCGTCTTCTTCATAGATCGGGAGAGGGAAGAATCGAGCAATCAAGCATCGAACAGAGGTGGTCTTGGTGGTGGTATTGGGATCTTCTGTCGGGATTGTTCGGGAAATCTGCTTCAAGCCCGGTATGAAGATGAGTTCAATTCCAATCCCCCCTCGTTTGTGTAAATGACTGAATTTTCCAAAACCCTAGAATTTTACAACCAAGGCCATCTTCTCTTTGTTGATCTGCTCACTGTTTCGACCTGCCATCTCTCTCGCTCGACTCTTTGATCTACTCTCTCGCTCTCCTCCTCATTGCATCAGGTAAACAACACCTCCTTTTTGTAGTTCCTCCTTTCGTAAAATGTCTGTTCGGACACTCTAGATTGTATTTTGGAGCCATGGAATTATTCGGGGTTAATCTGGGTAATTATTTGTTTGGTGATGGTGAGTTATGCGTCTTTAAGTCTTGCCTACACTCGTCATTTTCACTCACAAAACCCACTACTCAATTACAGAGCTTGAAGACAAGTACAGACAAAAACACACATTCTGTATCAAGTGATAAGGGTACTATTCATGTTTTCAGCATCACATCTATCGATAATCCAGTCCTCATTACCAGTTCATCTTGTGCTCTCATTAAAGGTACACAGTACACGCAGTCGCATTGGTTTTTAATTAAAAATCAACCATTGTTCTCGAATCGTTGACAAAAAGACATACTATAGTTTCATGAATATGTCATTAAATTATGTTGCAGGAGTTATCCCCAAGTATTTTAGCTTTGTATGGTTGTTGGCTCCGTTCCGATTGGTTGAAGGCTCTCAGTATATTGTTGCATTTGGTCATCAAAAGAACACAGTGGTGATTCTTGGCTTAGATGGAAGGTATTAAAGTTTCTTGATAGATTTATATTCATTCTGGAATGATGATTACTCTATTTTTGATGGATTAAAATTGTTGTAATTGTGCAGTTACTATAGATGCCAATTTGACCCAAAAGCTGGAGGGTAGATGACTCAACTGGAATATCACAACTTTGTGAAGCCTGATGACTCTTTATTCCAATTCTATTGGAATGGAATGACAAATTCCAATTCTGTTGGAATCACAGAAGTTGATGCTTGAAGAACGGACCATATTATTCTTTTAGAATGTATTAGTCGTTATTCTTTAACAAGAAATGTAATTCTTAACAATTATTACTCGTATTCTATAAGAAATAATGTATTTTTTGTTTTTATTCTTCAATTGATTGTTCAAGATTTTTTTATTTACAAGAAGTTGTTATTCTTCAAGAAGTTTTTAAAGTCATCATCAAGAAATAGGTTCAACAATATTTTTATTATTTATGGTTCAAGAATATATTTTTTTTGAATATACTCATAAACATATTCTGTCAGAATATGCGAATTAAAAGAATTATAATTCGTAAAATCGGATTTTTAAAATTAATAGAATCTATGATCCCTTATAAAATGTAATTTTCCTTCATTAAATCTATATTAATTGACTAAATTACCCTTGTAATTAATTAAGATGATTTTTTCAATTATATTTAATTCAATAATATATATTAATCACTTTCTTAAAATAAGTAAATTTGATTAGCCCATATTTATGTATACAATAACACAATAATTACTTTAAACAAAATAACCTAAGCCTCTCTCTCTCTCTCTCTCTCTATATATATATATATATATATATATATATATATATATATATATATATATATATATATATATATATATATCGTGAGGTTTACTAAAGAACTATTATTAACAATAAACCAATCGTGACCGTTCAAAATCATAACGGCCAACGATGAATGAATGGTTGTAAATTTTTATATTCGATGCATACCAAAAACTCACATCTTTTTTTTGTTTAATTTTTTTAGGTCATGTTTTTTATCAAAAAAAACCCTGAAGACATCAAAAGTCATAATTTTATTCCTCTTTTATCATAGTGATCCATATTTATATACAAAAGCAAATAGTTTTTTTTCAAAAAAAACACTCACTTCGTTTTGTGTGTGTGTATGTGTGTGTGTGTGTGTTTTTTTTTTTTTTTTTTTTTTTTTTTTTTTTTTAATATTTAGGTTTATTTTTTATCCTAAAAAACTAAATATACCAAAAAAATTCAATTTTTGCCCCTTATAATTAGACATCAACATCGATCAGAAAAAAAAAACAATACCTTGATTTGTTGACTTATTATTTTAACTCTTTGATCATTTACAAATAAATTTAGTATGATCTTCATATGAATCGAGATATATTTCCATGTATGTTTATAATATTTTAACATTTGATTAGTCATAAATTAGCTTTGTAAAATCAACAAGTGAATTTATTCACGTTGGGAATATGAACTGTATATAATTCAGTTTTCAGAATTCACAATGTAAATCTGACTTACTATTATTCACATTGTGAATGTGAGCTAAATATAATCAGTTTTTAGTAGATTCAAAATGTCAATTTGAGCTGAAATTTCGAATTTTCTTTCTTACATCAATATGAATCTATGTTTAAAAAGTACCAAAAATATGAATTTTAATACATTTATTAATTTTTTCGATAAAAAGTGGACCTTAACTTTTCCAAAAACAAAGAAAATGAAGTGATTTTTTTTTGAAAAAAAAAATCCGTTTTATATATATAAATGTGGATCTATATTTAAAGATGACGAAAACTCATGAACAATAGTATATTCGTTTTTTTTTCCAACAAAAAACATGGCCTAAAAAAAGGAAACTAAAACAAAAGGAATTGAGTTTTTGGTATAATCTGGTTCATGCACGTTCAATGTACATATCTATAACATTTCCTTTGGTCGTTGATCACTTTAAATTCTGACGTTTTGGATTGATTCTTAGTTCTTTAATTAATAATGGTTTCCTATATATATATATATATATATATATATATATATATATATATATATATATATATATATATATATATATATATATATATATATATATATATATATAGAGAGAGAGAGAGAGAGAGAGAGAGAGAGAGAAAGAGAGAAACACAATCGTAGTTTCTATCTCTAATCGTATGAACACGACACACTCTGGGCATCAATCTTCATTCACACCTCACGCTACTTCATCACAAATTGGTGAGATCGAAGCTTAGATTTATCCTACTACACTCTATGTTTTGCGACTCCCTCTTAACTTGACAACCTATCAGACTGAAGTCTCTTTCTCTCACACATACACACGCACTCACAAACTGTTAGTGATTAGGGTTTAGGCCCAACCCTTTAGGGTTGAGATTAGGTCTCTTATGTAACCCTATTTATATGAGGTTTAACTTTACTATTTATCAATGAAACAATCTATTATCATACATGGTATCAGAGCTCTAGGTTAAAATCCTACCACTGACCACAACCCGCTACCGCCGCCCTCCACCTCCGACGACATTCTCTCATAGTCGTCGAAGGTGCCTTCATTATGCTTCATATTTTCTTTGTTTTTTCTCCTTCTAAATAATAAAACAACCGCCGACACCGAACTAGAACTCTTACCTTGGCTTCTTCTATTCCCTCGTTTGCTTATGTCTCCTTGTCGGATGACTCCTGCCTCTAAGCTTTCGTCCTTCTCCTCAACTTGTCTCTTCTTCATATCTATTTTCCGAGTCAGTCGGAATTGGCTCCGTCCCCCGCAGCTCGAGCCCTCTTTCTTTCTCGCTGTCTTTCTCCGGATCCCTCTGCCACCGGTTGCATGATCGTTATCCTCGTCGCCACTCCTCTCTTCTTATACAAAGGAACTGCTGCTGGCCATCACTTCTTCTCTCTCTCCTTCTCCGACAAGCAATTGTTAGCTGTCATCGTTAGAGCTCTATCACCGTCGTTGCTACTATTTTCATTTATGTTATGTTTTATGTTTTTGTTTTTCCAGTTTAATCGCCCCCTCCCGATTTAACTACGGGTGGATGCTAATGATCAGGGTTTAGGTCTAAGCCCTTAGGGTTTAGATTATGTCTTTTATGTAACCCTATTTATATGAGGTTTAACTTCACCATTTATCAATGAAACAATCTAATCTTACACAAACATATTATCATTTGACATTTTTGATTGACAAATCACAACACTATTCCATTTCTATCCAACTCCAGAATAATAAGTTAAATATTATATTGGAGTATTCATATTTTTTTTATTTAAACTTTCACATTTAACTTGTTATTCGGATGTAAGTTCTTCATGTGCATGTAATATTTATTTTAATCTATTATTTTTATAATATTAAATGGATTGTTCATGTTTTATTATTTCTTTAATATGCGGGGTTGATAAATACATAAATAGGTCAATTCAGTGACTACCAATATATCTAACAAGTTGGATAAGATTTGAAATCTCAATCCATTTAAATAAATATGTTGAATTAAGATGTGATATTTAACCGCTGTCACAAACAATATCACGGAGTAAATCATATTTTTTCAAAGCAAGGTAAATGATATCTAAAATTCAACACGACACGTAGTTTATAGATTCTTAGATCGGTTCTTGTCTGGAATTACACTTCTTTGTTTTTGTTGTTACCTCTCAAACCTTAAGGCAAGCTTTTGCCATTGGATAATCGGTTGTTTTTCCCGATAGAGCGTCACCTTGACCATTATTAAAACATCGAGGGTACAAATTACCCTTTTTTAGAACCCAAAACAAATTCTTTGTACAAATTATCCATGCATGTAGTATCTCTTTGAAGCATAACCGAGAAAAAACTTCTCCATGGTCCCCTCATCCACTTGCAAACAACGACTTTTCCTAAAGTCTAATTTGTCCAACGATTTAGGTTTTTTCTTTAATCGTTGAAAAATGGTTCGTTTGTGCTGTAGACTTTATGTCACATTAATGCATAGTTATTATTTTTCTCGATCTTATAGGAATCAAAATTGCAATAACATGAAAGTCATTTCAAAATAAATGTATAAGAGAAATATAACATATACTTTTCATAGTACATTAAATAATAATTTGATAGTTTATGGTAAATTGCAAATTTGGTCCGTACACATAATCAATCGGCCAGCTCAGTGCATCAATCTTTTCTGCATCTATAGTACTCATATCATTCAAGCTATTAATGCCAACACCATTGATGACATATAATAAGTTTTTGCAGGAATATATGTCCATCTAACATCTCAATTTTCAACGTGTCTTATGCTCATTTCAAGCGTGCAAAACCATTTCTTCTTATGCACATCAGTCATCACACAAGAAAAAATATATATTTTGAACTATAAAATAACATCAAGAATGCTAAATGAGTTTATTAAAAGAACAAAATTTTAAGATTTCTTAAGTGGAATATGTTACTCCTTACATTAAACGTCATTGATTACAAACAATATCTGATCAAAGAAGCGGTTGATATAAAATTTTAGGTCATACAAGTGACAACAAGGATCGGTCTTATTAATCGACATATTAACTATAACTTAGGGACGAAATTTGAAATAGTGTATGGTTAAGGACACAAAGATAAAAAATAAAAAAATAAAAAAATAAAAAAAAGGAAAAGAGGTTTTCAGTTGAGTGGGATTTTGGTCCCCAACAAGAGGAAGAAGTAGTTGAAGGTGAGACCAGCTTTTGACTAAGCCCAGGTCTTTTCTGAACCACAGGCACAGGATGACACTTGACAGGATTCAGGAAGCTTGATGGGATATGGTCTTAGCCCATGGACTCCGGGTCCATTCAACCCACTTTTCTTTCTATTTATAATAAAAGGACAGAAAATGACAGGGGATAAAAATAAAATGGTATCTTTAATCATTCTACTTTTTTTTTTTCAACTACAAAATCTCTCTTTTCCCCAATAAACCTTAATCATATGTGTAATGTGTCATTGTGTTGGAACAAAAATAATATATCTAGGATACTCCAAAAGTATATATTATATGGACTTATACATCTATGTCTTAAACTTTATTTACAATACAATAATTCAGGAACATATACATGTATATTCATCGTTACACATATAAATAAGTAACCCTTAGTATAAAATATAATTTACTGTTTATCTTATGTAAAACAATTAGCTAAATTTGTAAATTTCTTGGATGCTATTTAATAGTAACATTTTTTTTTTTTGAAATTTAAGATCATGGTTAAAATAGAATGGTGTACAAATACGAAAAAGAAATAAATAATATAAAGTATTTAAAAAAAATAAACGTGGTTATTAATATATAATTATAACTAGCAAATTTTAATTATGAAAATCACATATTGGGTTTAGATTTTAGAAGATTACATTATGGTTCATATTCGATATCTTGAGTAGTCGTATTCGATAAAAGTAAGGGCAGCCCCACAAACTAAAAAGATAAATTTTATATGTTTATAAAACATTCTCTTTTACTAATTCTACTTGACTTGTCTTTTAAAGATATTTTTTCTCATATCCGTACGTTTGCCGTCAGTAATAACATGTTATCACCAAGAAAAAGGTAAAAATCTTGATTTTTCTTAAAGTTGTATTAATGGGTGAGTTTGGTAAAATTGAAATCACCCTAAATGGCTTATCCAACTATTTTGTCTTATAATACACAATTGCTTAAATAAGTAATATTATTTTTCGTGAAAAATAATTATTAGTTTTTAAAAATATAATATTAAATAAAAATATAAACTAAGAAACTTGATTAAAATAACTTTTGAATTGAAAGTTTTTTATTTGAAATAAAAGTTAAAAGTTGATACCAATAAACGGAGTTTTTATTATTAATTTGAGTTTTTTTTATAAAAACTAAAAACTTTTAAAAAGACAATTTCTATATGTACCAGATTGTTGTTTACCCTATACATATGGATGTAATAGTGATTGTGCATCTTATAATGTCATAATGTATGTGAGTGAAGTATTTTTTTTTAAAACAGCAATGCATGTGAGTGAAGTAAGTAGTTATAACACAACTTTTTAAAAATTGTAACTGAACATACCTATGGAATGTTGTACAATGTCTTTTATTCAAAGTCATTATGGTTTTTTCTGTTTTTTTAAAGAAAAATCACCTCTAATTTGATTTATTTATTTATTTGTTTATTTATTTATGTCATTATTTAGCTGTTAAAATTGATTTGTGAGTTGCAAATGTTTATAAAGGCATAGTACAATAGAAAATAATTCAGTACAGATTTTTTTTTTTCCAAATTACCAACGGTTTTATGCAAAAATATGCTTTAACGACTTTTGAGAAAAAAGATGGAAATATAGGGATTTTTTTTGTAATTTACCTTTTTTTATTACAAACATTCTTATGAAATGAAAACGAATTACAACTTGCAAACTTGAACAATTCCAGAATTAACTGATTTTAATCTCTTTTTTTCATTTGTATTTTTATAATTGTTTACAATCCTTAATTTCTGAAAATGACAACTGGTTTTAGCCGTAACGAAAAGACAAATAAAATGGTTAAAAATTGAAAATGGAGGAAAGTTAGAATCCAAATCTAAAGATATGTCAAAGGGCAATAATCAAATGATGACCACTAGTTAATAAAGTCAAAGAGGCACAATAAATCTCATTCATTTGCTGACCAAAACCCTATTAGTGATGAAATTAGTGTAGCAGATTAGGTCAATTAGAGCATCAACCAAAAGTGCACACCACCTTATTCCCCTTTTACACGCCACAAAAGAATATCTCTATTTAATCAACTTTAACATGTTTGGATTAAAGACTAAATAAACAAAGTTGTTATAATGTATATTATTAAGTCACAGCGTTTAATAATAACAATTAATTCTAAATAAAACTACTGATCCAAGTCATTGAGTTCAATGATGGCTTACCAGCTGCCACCAGGAAGCACTACAAATTGTACCAAGTTACAGTTATTGATAAAGAAGTACTATCAGCTTAAATGGATGTGGAAAATTTTAGTTAGCCCATTGATTACATAAATACATAATTGACTAATTAATTAAATCACACCCAACAAATATTTAAGCTGCAATACAATTCAGTAAATGAGAACATGCAACAAATATATATTAGATAACTACACATAAATGGATGTGGAAGATTTTAGTTAGCCCATATGATTACATAAATACATAATTGACTAATTAATTAAATCACACCTAACAAATATTTAAGCTGCAATACAATTCAGTAAATGAGAACATCCAACAAATATATAGTATTAGATAACTACACACATTGGAAAACTTATTTTGTTGTAAATAAGAACCAATAGCCACACAAGGAAACCGACAAATAATATTGAAAATTATTTTCCGATTAGTTGCAAATAATAGATCCAATTATTATTAATATGATTACCAAGTTTCGTCCAGAAACCAGATTAATTCTTTTCGATTACATTTGATTATAAGAAAGGTAGAAGAAGAGTGTCCGGACGAATTTAAAAAACAATACAATAATGTAAAACCAACCTGTTGACGATTGATCTTGGATCTTGATTGTGGAATAACTGCACGGATCGAACTCATGTCCTTAAAGGTTTTTACTTCGCTTTTATCGGATGTAAGCAATAGAGTAAAACCCCAGGATTTAATGCAGATTTACCGAGTTTTCAATAGAAATGGAAAACGATAAACGCAAAGTGAATACTGAGAAACCGGGAAGAAATCATAGAGAGAAAGAGAGAGCTTTCAATTTTCATGAGTATCAAATACGGTTCCTAGGGAGCTGTATTTATAGGTATCAAAACCTTAGAAGGCAGAAAAGGGCCCACATATGTCGGCCCCTGGAAACCCTAGGGCGATAACTTGCTTTCCAAGCAAGCCGTTTTCTGGACCTTCAAGAATATTCCTACTTGACCTCCAGAAAGTCAACAACAGTCAACCATTTGATCGATCGGTCAAACTGACTTGACTCGAACTCATAAAAAATAAATGCTCCTCAACTCCCAGAGACCGGTGCGTCATGCCAAGTGTCAAGTGCACCTAAATCGCACCACTTTGCGCACTCGCAGTGTCAGCTAGTGCGAGGCTAGTCTAGGCGCGCGTGTGGGCTTGACCTATTCATTTGATCCACTAAAACGTTTGAAGGCTTATCAAGAGAAATGGTATATAAACGCACAAAAGGTTTCTTCCCCCACCAATGTGGGATAGAGGAAACTTGCCAACTTGCAAGATTACCTCTCGAATTTCCAACAATCCCCCACCAAGTTGGAAAGTTTCCTTTCACTCAGACACATGGCATCAGTTGGGTGTCATGAATATTCAACCCTAGTTTAATGAGAACAAACAAGAAGATACCAATTCAATGGTATCCTTATAAGTTTAAACCATGAACCTTGTGACCTCTCCGGTTTAACCCCCCCCCCCCCCCCACACACACACACACACACATACACACATCACATGTCGTCTTTGCGTTCTCCCTGAGCACTAATATGGATGTGCTATAAATTCTTTTCATGACCCTTTAGAAGATAAACCACTAATCTTCACTTGAGGCGACATTACCTCTAGGTCATATAGGCAAAGTTTTACATGGCCCAACATGCTTATTCTTGCATTTATTGAACCATTCTGCTTCATTACTACCCCCAGACTTCTTGTCGTTGGGGTCACACCTTGAGATTTTACTTTTCTTATTGGACTTTGAGATTCCTTCACTTCTCCTTTTCTCACCAACTTCAGTCTTGTTTGCGGCTCTTCGCTTGATCATACCTTCCACAAACTTTACAGCCCAAACGATGCTTCAAAACTAGGTGCATGCTTAACCGGCACAATGTAATCTCATGGTAGCCCCTTGGCGTACCTATCAATCTTGGCTAGTTCGACCGGGGCAATGCGCAGGGCGAGCTCCATCTTATCGGTGAAGGCATTGGTGTACTCCTCCATAGTCGAACTCCCCTTCTTTATATTCAAGAATTTGTTCTCCAGTTCCATTCTATGCAGAATAATACTGTCGCTTGAAATGATTTAGGAAATCTATCCATGTCAGCTATAATGGCTCATTTAAGCTTATTATCTTTCCCAATGGGTTCCACCAACAAACAACCGAGCCCTTAAATTGTCTTACCGTGTAGGTGGTTTGCAACTTTCTTGTGCAACCCCAGGTGATGAAAGTCTGCTCCATCTTCGAAATCTAGTCCATAACTCCCACCGGGTCTTCTTTTCCGGTAAACGATGAGGGTTTTCAATTCACAAAGTCCTTATACTTGCATCTGTTCCTAATGCCCCCTTCATTCGGGTCGTTTCTCCTAATTACTCGTGGTTCAGCTTGACTCACGGTTCTGCTATAGGTTCCTTCCTCTGACTGAACTTCCTTTAGTTCGGACGCCACAACAGGCACATAGGGTTGTCTTCCGTCCTCTCAGATGAACTATCTCATTTCCTCCCTTTTTTTTTCAGCTAACAGGGATCTAATCATTGCCATTGTAATAGGTTCAGCTACTGGCACTGCTTCAGGTGCACACTCGATCACAGGGGGATCAGGTTTAAGGTTTTTGTTATCGATTCCTAATCCACTACATGTCATCACCATGCCGTTCTGTATACCAAAGTAGTATTTTGGTACAAGAAATTTAAGATAGAGAAGGCTTAGACGCGTAATTCTCCTTATTACTCCGAAAAGTTATATTTCAGTTCTAATATCGTAATTAAATGTTTATAAACCTGAACACGTAAAATTTCCCTAATTCTAGGTCGACAACAGACCTTAATCCTAATAATAGCAATTAGATAGGAAACCTAAGGCATCTTAGGGAATTTTATGTTGGGTTTTGATATGAAATAAAAGGTTTGTTTTTCACAAAAACCTGCAACGGAAGACTTTAAAAATAACAAGTTTATTTTTAGTTCATAACAAAACCAAACCATCATGTATCCATTTATAGAGGTTAGAATGAAATAAAACCAACCATAAGATGTTTTAGAGATAACCTTTGAAGCTTTTGAACCCGCTTGGTGTTGGGGTGTTGTATTCTTGAGTGTCTTAAGCCTTTAAGTGATTAACTGAAATAAGCACTAAAGGGAACAACTCAAGAGGTCTTCCAAACCACCAAAGCAAAGCACCAAAATTCAAAAGAAGAGAGCTTATTCATGATCACGGTTTTAGAGAGAAAGAAGGGAAGAAAGAAGTGTTTCACTCTTGCAAGCCTCATGCATCTCTTATATAGCCCATGAAAAATAAGTCTGTTTTATTAAAATACTCTAAAGTAGTTCTAGTCTTTAGAAGCATGGGAGACAATTCATGGAGGTTGAAAAGCAATTCCCATATTTTAATATTTTTGGCCATACCTCTTGAAAGAGGAGGATTCTTTATTTTTTATAAACTCCAAGTTTATAAAATATAAACTTTGTCTTTAGGTAAAAGACAAAAGAATCAAACTAGTCCAAAATGTTATGCATGGCTTATAAATTCATACCATATGAAATAATAACTACTTATACTCTCTTAAAATTATTATTTTCATAAAACAATAATTATTTCCTAATTAAAATAAAAGAATCGATATTATTTATTAATAATCACATTAATAATAAATATACAAAATGTGCCAACTTGATAAAGTTGTGATCCTATAGGATCATATATTATTAGCAATATCACTCCATAATGATTCTTGGGCATATAGATTCAAAAATCTCTCACTTGCACAAGATTTATTATAGACTAATATAGACAGTAGATGACGTCTAGCAACGAGCTACTGCCCCTAACAACATATAAAGGGTGCCATTTCATCAAAAATCAATTCCAATAGCTCTAAGCTATAATTGTTACTAAAGGTGTGGTATCTATTATTCTTTTGTCTCAGACATCATGTTGAACATGAGATATGGATCGCGATCAATCTCATTTAGTGTTCAACTTTTAGTAATGTCTTAGATGTCTAACTCTCAACAAATAAGAGGGACAGATCCCATCTTGACTACATACGTCCATCAATGTAGTTCATGTCATACCCAACGATGGCCGTTATGACTGCCTTTTACAAAACAACGTTAAACCATGTCAAAGCACAACAATTCCTACACTTCAAGTCCCAAATACGTATCTTAGGTCTATGTATACAAAGATCATCTCGACTACATACACCTATCAATGTAGTTCATGTCATACCCAACGATGGCCGTTATGACTGACTTTTACGAAACAAAGTTAGACCATGTCAAAGCACAAAACATCACTCTTGACTATGATCCATAAAATGGTTTTGATGTGGGTCAAGTCCAATACTTATTCTCCTAATCAAATACCTATGAAGTTGGTAGCAGCTCTTTTCCATCCTCATCTCCATGATAATCCACCAAATTCACTCATATTAGTCTTACTTCATAGATGGTCCCATAACTATGAACGACTATGGACATTTAGATCTAGTTATTCAAGGATTTAAACATGCTAATATAGAACACAAAAATTATTTAATTAAAGACTCATATCTAATATATCATTCATTACAATATATGTTGTTTGTACTGTTCCAATATCCAAATACTAAATTACAATCAAATACATCTCCTTGTTTCAACAATGCCCTATATCACCAGCTTGACTTTCATTCTTTAGCTAATGAATCAGCTTTGTTAAGTAGATTTGACAAACTTGATTTGTGTAAACTTTGCGAATACAGTCATTTTCAGTTTTATATATAACACATAGATAATTAAAAAATATTGAGAATGAATTAGATGTTTGAATATGACTTAGATACCAATACTTGTGTAATAGGATTACTCATAGTCATAATGAACTATACATTAAGCATCTTTGTACGTGGTTCTCCAAACCACGAGGTACTTTAACTCTGATGTGTAACTGTAATCAAAATCCACATGGAACCCCTATCCATGTAACCATCTCTTCATTCATAATAGGGACACGCCCAATTGTGACTGAGAGTTATCTCAATTTATTTGAAAATTTAGCACATGTGTAATAACTTTAAACATAGCGTTCTTTCATATACTCCGTTGACTAGGAATATTTCTCTAGTTATCGCAAGTACTTTAGAATATTCCTATAAGTCACATCATGACTTATACTCGTATTATACTGGTATCATTCGACATGCTCTAAGCATACCACTTATTTTGCCTTTATGCAAAATCATGACACATATGATTAATCCAATTGCATCAGCATACAGAATACAATCATATTATCTAGTCCAAAAACATTTGCACTAGGATTTTGCTTAAAATTATGTCATGTGGTTTTTGACAAGATGATTCTCTCAGAGTCCTTTATTTTAAGCTCTTTAGGATCCTTGATAATTAATGCAATTTAACTTAATCCATTAAGTTTCCATGATCTATCTATATAGATCCTTATTCCATGAATTAGTATGTCATCTACATATAAGGCTAGGAATATTGCTGCGCTCCTACTAGCTTTGTAGAAAAACACAAGAGTCATCTAGATTCATAATTAAATCATACTATGTAATTATCTTATATGTAAAAAGACTCTTTTGTTGAGATGTTAGCTTAAATCTGAGAAGATTTTCATTCATGTATGTTTTCTCCCTTGAAAACTCACCTACTCTTTATAGTCAAACTATATCGTGGAAGATTAATCAACCCATACTTGATAATGATACATGAATGCATCTCTATGTGTTTTATTAGTTTCTGATCAACTATTGAGTAGATTTAATAATAGTTGAAAAACTTGCTCGTTGCAAACTATGATGCATTTAGCTTATGGATCTTTAGCTCTTAAATCTCAAAATTGCTTCCACTTAGAAAAAGCACATTCTAATCACTTGTCTTATGGAATGACAATTAGTAGGATTAGTAGAAACTTCATACTAAACAATCATTTAGAATAGTCAACATAAATGAAGTTGGTAGAGCTAGAGTAGTTAAGCTTATTGTCTAACATAAGTTTTATAACTCCATACCTTTTTGATAAGGACAAACCGTTACATCCTTAGTTTAACGAAAGTATTTAATCCACTTTTTTGGTTGGAAAATATATATATTCAATATATATTTGTTGCAATGAGCATAATTCCAAAATTTTTATAAAGTAAATAGTTCTTTTAAAACATCATATAATAGACTGTTGGGTCTATGTTTTATCCTCTTTAAAAACTTGTACTATCGATATTCAGCTAGTGGCCAGGTGACCCTATCCCACTAGAGAATACAAAGGCTACCTCGAATATCCAAAGATAGATTCAAGTGACCAGGTATTCCTGTTCCACAAAAACCATATTGATGATGAGTGAGTGTTTTTGTCGGAATGAGTTGTGAATCAATTCTACAACTCCTAAGATGTTCAAAGAAGACTTGGTTTACAAAACTCATTTTCTTTATCACAATGAAAGGTTAATGATGATCTCATTAAGTTGTATTTCAATCTTCACTATGAAACAATTTTGGCAAATCATAGGTTTCAACAATAACGAATAAAAGTCGTCAGTGAAATTGAATAAACATCTATCACCAAATCTATTCATGGTTTGAAAAGGATTACATACATCACTTATGTATAACTCTTTGTCGAACCTTTTTTTCTTTAACTAATAATAGATAAAAACACTTGTGAATCATCTTCCCATATAAATATGATTCACATATATCAAATGAATCAAGCTTATTTTCCTTAAAAATTTCCATCCTTTTGATGTTGGTATATGTATTTCTTATTTACATTGTCATGATGACTATGAAATAGATAAGTTCCAATCAAATATCATTTGATTATATAGGTGTTATGATCAGAACTATTAATTTAATGATATATTATAGATTTACTTCATAAATAACATTATGAAAAAAATATTCTTTAACACAGAATACATCGTTTCAGAACATGAATGTGAACATCCATTAAATAATAAGTAAATCTAGATTTATTCATAAATTACAATTGTTACATGTCTATATAAGGATAGGTACAATACATTTATTGTCTATAACAACAATTGTTATACAAAATATCATTCATTTGTAATCAATTAATTATTTCTTCCAATCATCAACACATAATATCAATTATTAGTGTCACATGAAGTATTACATAATTAAGTGAATGATGGAAAAATAAATAGTTCTATCATATCGATATCTGAAGTCTTGTCCAAGTCAGACTTTTTAGCTTGATGAGATGAGATGGGATGAGCAATTCCTCCTTTAGTGTCCAGATTTTTCCACAACTAAAACAATACTAATCATTTGGTCCTTTCTGGATTTTTAGGTTTATGTTGTATATCCCTTAACTGAACTATAAGTCTATATGAGTGCACAATCTCTTAAACTTCCTTTTATTCAATGCTTGAATAGAATTGAAGCTGTTTATAGTGTTCTGATTGAATATCTACTTTACTTGATGAGACATCTAATATGTTTCATAATTATCTTCAGTATGATGTGAGACACATCAATATCATCACAATAATACTTCCATCAAAGTATTATCATCAGACTGACTGGCTTGTAGAGGTTATTCAGGTATAGGATCTTTCAGTATATATAATTTCTATTTATCTTAAAGGTAGAACCTCAAGATATTATATCAGTTATAGAAATTATAACAATCAAATGTTACTGTCTCTTGAAACTCAAGAAGAGAGAGGTTTTGCAGGGCGTGAAATTATTAACAGTTATCAATAGATTTTAACAAAGTTTCATTTAGTATTTTTAATATTTAATCATTAAAAATTAATACCTTTTATTGTTTCTTAATTCATTAATTTATTAAAGTCTAGGATCCAAGTAATGAATCAAGTAAATGGTTAGGTGACCTTTATTCCATAAACTTAATCAAACTCGGCAGGTAGCGATTACCAATTACATATGATATGTAACTCCTAGATTATGGGATCCTAAACAACTATTGTTTAGCTTGACATTTTATCCCATCTATGCCTCAAAACTCTTATGCTTAGGTGACCTTTATCACATAATAAATTGATCAAATCATCCATTTAAAAAACATGTGAGTTCTATTTCACAAATGGTTAGGTGACCTTTATCCCATAAGCAAATACAAAAACACCTCGACTATTTTTGACAACTCAAACGAATAAGGTGACCCTAAAATCCATATGAACTGCATGCATCTAACAATTTTGAAGTTTTGTAAATATGATTTTATATATGTATTACAATTATAGTTTATAAAAACATGGTCTCATGAATATTGCATGCATCTAACAATTCATGTATCCTTTTGTAAAATTCACATCACTTGTAAAGAGGTTCTTTTGGTACCAAATAAAACTTCATTTTATTTTCCATTAACCGCGATCAATTATAAACTAAAATCCGATATTTTAAAGTTTAGTCGTAGATCGGTTTTAAGAACCGGTAATAGTCTTAATAAAACTTTATTTTATACTTAAGACTTTGAGTTTTGGATGAGTTATGAAATCACTATTTTAAATCTCCTTTTAACAATCAAAAACTTATGACTTCATGAATTTATAGTATAAACTCATTTTATTTTATAAACTCAATTTTATGCATCTTATGATAAAAGTCATATTTTGATAAACCAAAACTTGGGTGATGATAGTTATGTTTTAAATCTCATTTAGCATGCATAAAACATAATATCAACATGTTGCGTTATGTTTAAAATACCGATATCATATACTAAGTTTTGACGCAAAAAATAATCACTAGTTTTATTATTTGTCTTTATAACGCTATAAATCGATTTTAGTCTTTTTAATAAAAACTCCTTATTTATTATAAAACATGGAGTTTATATAATGTTTAAACATCTTTTAAACCATTTAAAATATTTTAAAGATGGGTATTTATAAGTTTAACAATAAAACTATTTTCAACAAAAAATTGAGTTTTAACCGGTAAACCGGTAACCAGTTTTAGGGAATTTTATGTTGGGTTTTAATACGAAATAAAAGGTTTTTTTTTTTTCACAAAAACCGGCAACGAAAGACTTTAAAAATAACAAGTTTATTTTTAGTTCATAACAAAACCGAACCATTATGGATCTTTTTATAGAGGTTAGAATGAAATAAAACCAAACATAGGATGTTTTAGAGATAATCTTTGAAGCCTTTGAACCCACTTGGTTTTGGGGTGTTGATGAAGATAACAAAAGATCGAAGTGTATGATCTTCTCTACAAATATCCACCATCAAGAGTAAGGGACTTGGAATGCTAGTTCATTCTTGTATTCTTGATTGTCTTAAGCCTTTAAGTGCTTAACTCAAATAAGCACTAAAATGAACAACTCAAGAGGTCTTCTAAACCACCAAAGCAAAGCACCAAACTTCAAAAAAAAAAGATCCTCTTTATGCTCACAGTTTTATAAGAGAGAAAGAAGGGAAGAAAGAAGTGTTTCATTCTTGCAAAAATGCAAGCCTCATGAATCTCTTATATTACCCATGAAATGTAAGGCATTTTTATCAAAATACTCTAAAGTATTTCTATCCTTTAGAAGCATGGGAGACAAAGAATGGAGGTTGAAAATCAACCCCCATATTTTAATATTTTTGGCCATACCTCTTGAAAAGAGGAGGATTCTTTATTTTTTATAAACTCCAAGTTTATAAAATATAAACTTTGTCTTCAGGTAAAAGACAAAAGAATCCAACTAGTCCAAAATATTCTGCATGACTTATTAAGTTATACCATATGAAATAATAACTGGTTATAATCTCTTAAAAATATTATTTTCATAAAACAATAATAATTCCCTAATTAAAATACAAGAATCGATATTATTTATTAATAATCACATTAATAATAAAATACAAAATGTGTCAACTTGATAAATTTGTGACCTTAAAAGGTCATATATTATTAGCAATATCACTCCATAATGTGTAACATCCCAAAATTCAAGACTAAAATTTTTCTTTTTAATAAAACATTACTTAAAGCAAAATCATCAATCCAATTATAATCAGAGTATTAATTTCCAAAACACATGTTCATTATCAGAGTAAAACATTCTCAGACTGTCTAATCTATGGTGCGTGCCATGCGATCACCCCGAGCTCTTCCCTCTGCTACCGGAAGTACCTGAAACCAAAACTGAAAACCGTAAGCACGAAGCTTAGTGAGTTTCCCACCCTACGACATACCATGCATAACCACATACTGCACATACTGGGCCACGCCCGCTATCTTGGGCCTCGCCCCTACCTCGGGCCTCGCCCGCTACAACGGCCCCGCCGCTCCAGGCCCCGCCTGGCTTCGAGCCCCGTCCACTAACATATAATAGCACATAAACATATCACATCACATCACATAAGCTAAACACATACTAACGGATCTTGTCCTAAGGCCTCGCCTATCTCTGGGCCCCGCCCTCGTCCTGCTACTGATGAGTCATGGAACCCCGTCCATACTCCTGCTGATAGTGAGGTACGGGACCATCCCACCCTCACTTCTTCCCTAACTTGGGCCTCGCCCCTGATCTGCTGCTACTGAGTTGTGGAACACCATCCACACTCTGCTATTGGTGAGATACGGGACCTCGCCCACACTCACCTCCCTACCAGGCATATACGAGTATCACACAGACAACAGGTATAAACTATCACATAAACCATTCCTTGGGCACCCTCCCTCTATCATTGGACCTCGTCCCGAATATCATACTAGCATACTGTGCCTAGGGCTAACCCCCGGGTCTTCTACTCATAACTACATGGGCCGACATTGTGGCCGTAGACCCATTCATACAAAGGGAAACTCACCTGCACTGGCTGAACTGGCTGATGAACCCACTAGCTGCTGCCCGACAACTCTCTAACCTCCTGCTCCATTCGCTCCCCGAGCTACCAAAATCAATGCAACACTGAGTCTAACTGACCCCCGAAAGACAACCAAGTCAACTCTGGTCAAAGTCAACCTTCCAGGTCAACCCTACTCGCCGAGTCACCCTATTGACTCGCCAAGTTCATATGTTCAGAGTCCTTCTCTTTGCGACTCGACTCGCCGAGTCAGTCCATGACTCGCCGAGTCTACCGATTTCCGAGTCCTGACCTGTCCAACTCACCGAGTCTCCACTCGACTCACTGATTCGAGTCTCAACTCGAAGGGTTTGGGGTTTCACGACCTGACTCGCCGAGTCCAAGAACAGACTCGCCGAGTCCAAGGCAATCTTCAACCAACTCACAGAGTTGTTCTTCAAACTCGCCGAGTTCCTGCCCAACTTCATCCGACTCGACGAGCTGTTCATCCCACTTGTCGAGTTCCTCCTAACCTTCATGCTACTCGCCGAGTCCACTCAAAGGACTCGCCGAGTCCATTCAGATCTACATACATGCAGAGGACTTTTGAGTCATGCATGGGCTCCAAACTGTAGATCTACCCTCCCCAAGCCTATTCCTCACGTAAAGTTGCAAACTTTACGTGTAGAGAAGGAGATCTAGGCTAAATACACCATAAACTAGGGTTTAAGGCAAAGGGGCTCCATAATCAACTCAAGGGCTGATACTTTATGCATTTCAAGACCAAAATATGCTTAGATCTGAAGTAGCAACTCCAGATCCGGCTTCTAACTCAAATGGACAACTTAATCATGGCTAAAAAGCCCCAAAACTCACAACCAAAATAGATCTAAAGGGAGGGAAACGACTTAATATATTCGAATGTTTAGAAATATCTTCCCAATCCCAGATCTATAGCCCCCTTCTTGCACCCTCAAGATCCTTCTTCCTTTTCCAAGATTTAGTGCACTCTTCAAGGACATCATTGGCTCAACAATGGATATGGAGGCTAGGGTTTGGTATTCAGGGTTAAAGAGGCAGTAAAGGAACCCTAGGGAAGAGAATGAGGCAGTTAAATAAGCTCCAAGTCCCGAATTTAGGGTTTTCCTCGAACATACCTGACTTGCCGAGTCTCCTTGGCCAACTAGCCGAGTTGGTCACTTACTCCTCGACCCGGATCCCGCTCGGACTCGCCGAGTTCCTCCTTGGACTCGTCGAGTCTCCCCTTAAAGTTAGGGTTTTCTTTCCTTTATTGGCCTTCAAAACTTTGGGTGTTACAACTCTCCCCCACTTAAACTAAACTTCGTCCTCGAAGTTTGCTATGGCCCACCGCCTGCGATCTGCCTCCAATATCCCACCAATTATTCCAACACCAGCTGCCTACCTTCGCTGGCCTTCCGCTCGGTCATTCCGACTAACACTAATCCTTGCGGATAATAGACTCGGGTCACCCTGACCCTGAACATCCTGGAAACACAACTTACTCACCGACAATCCTTCTGGTACTCACCGAGTACTGCACTGAACCTATAGGGGTTCACCCCTTCTTTCCTTGCGCAAATTCCTTGCCTTCCCAAGGCAAAGATCCATAACCAACTATTTCCTCTGTCACTGTGAAGGTCCTATCCTTCACCAACTCCATCACCCCCGCTATTTCCAGTATGGGTCATCACCGTCAGTAACCACTGACACTCCTCTCTGTCAAAACTTGGTGCCGAGCACCCCTCGATTCAACTAACTGAATTCCACCATACACTGCTTACCCGCAGTACTACTGACTGAAAATTCTGCTATTCCTTGTCTGCCTTCCGGATGAACTGAGACCACCCTGGTCCCTACCAACATTTCAATGTCTGGATTACCGGCTCCCACCGGTAGCTAGTCCCAACACCATCACTAGTCGCTCCCAGCGACTTCCGAAGAAACTTCGACCACCTATAACTGCTCAATCTATTTTGCCATTCAGGCACTACAAACCTGGGATCCCCGATCCCCCAACTTGACACTAAGGTCCCTACCAGGTCCCACCTGTGCTGCTAAAACTCACGGGCCTCTCCCACGGGTCCCACCTGCCTTTATCCTTCTAGTCCTACTAGTCTATTCACTCTCGCTCGGGCCTCGCCCACAGGTCTCACCCAACCATACTACTGAGCAACCCTACTCTCAGGTCTCATCTACACTGCTAATCTCATACGGGCCTCGCCCACGGGTCTTACCCAACTATATCCTGGAGCGGCCTCCCAAAGGTCTCACCTCTCTAGGGCTAAATAGGCAAACTCCCTATCATTCTCATCCACTACCCATTACTGATCCCTATCTGATCACTAGGAGATAAGGGCCTCTCCCCAACTCCACTAACAAAGCTACTAAGGAATGCTACAGCTTACCCGTAGTCTTACATCGCCATCCATTGCTGACTGCTAGTAAATGCTACGGCTGCCCCGTAGTCTTACAACACTTCCACCACTAACTGCTAGTGAATGCTATGGCTGCCCCGTAGTCTTACATCACTTTCTACCACTGACTGCTAGTGAATGCTACGGCTGCCCCGTAGTCTTACATCACTTTCTACCACTGACTGCTAGTGAATGCTACGGCTGCCCCGTAGTCTTGCATCACTTCCTACCACTGACTACTAATACGAAGGCACCCATGTGCCATTAGCTCTCAAGATCCTCATTCCGACTCCCTCGAGTCCTACGGGCGATCCACAACCTGAATTCCCAACCATTACCATTACACGCACTAGCTGATGGGGAGTTTCTCAAACTCCCAACCCTGAAATCCTCAATCCATCAAACGCTGAACCACTTCTTTTCCTTCTCGGAGGTTGCGTACTCATTCTGGGTCTGCGTGCTCCTACCTTTGCACACTCAGAGGATTCTCCCCCACTTCGATCCCGCTTACCCCTTGTTGCTCAATACTCAAAAAGAAATCCCAATCCTTGCTACCATTCCATAATCAATCTGCTGAGGAACCTAAGCTTACCATAGCTAGGGATCTAACCAATCCATCTCTAACACTATACAACTCCGATCTAGCGAGACATACCAAGTCCCTCCCAAGCATGTTACAGTTACTGCATCCTATGTAACCTTTTCCAATAGGGCACATCCCCTCACTACCATTCGTATATCCAAGGTATGCAGAGGGCATATAACTCGATCACAATCAACCGCTCAAAAATAAAATACTCATACCGATAATGATGCAGAACCATAACAATATAATCATGCACAAATAAAAGAACTGAAAACAGAAATCGCATACCTGCAACGTCTGGTGTTGATCACGCCTCTAAGGTAGTCATCTGAAGAGCTCTGCCTCATACCGCAGGCACCTCTGCACGGCCCTGACGGCCGTCTGTGATCCTCAAAGTTGCAGGGGCAGGTGCCATCACCCGTCCTGCTGAAAACAAACTGGGGCACTGGGGCTTCTTGTGGCCCCGCTGGTTGCAGTGAAAACATAACAGGTCTGATCCCTGTGAGGTGGTAATAGTACAATCCCTGCTGAAATGACCAGTCCGACCGCACTTAAAACAGCCAGACTCACCACCGCTACCACTCCTGTACGCGCCCCTATGCGCCCTGCCACACTTCCCGCACCGACCGCGGTCCTGATAATCCCTTGACCTCGAATCCGATCCCTTGGGCCTTTTGCCCGAACCTGAAGCTACATGAAACTCATCCGACTTCCTCTTCCGGATCTGCTCCAAATCAATTTCCCTCTCTCTAGCCCGAGAAATCATATCTTCCAGCGTCTTATAGCTGGATTTGCTCACGAACTCCTTGTTGTCATCCCTCAACATCTCATGGTGTCGCACCTTCTTCATCTCCTCATCCGCGACAGACTACGGTACGAGAAGAGCCCTCTCCCTGAACTTGGCGGTGATCTCCGCCACAGTCTCAGTGGTCTGCGTCAAATCCTGAAACTCCCGTGCCAACTGCTGTACCTCAATAATCGGTGAAAACTCCGCCCTGAACCTGGCCGAGAAATCGCTCCAAGTCATGGCGTCCAACGCGGCATCATCCCCCAAAGCATGACCAATCTCCTCCCACCAATCCCTCGCTGTGTCCTTCAGAAAACATGAAGCGAGTCTGACCTTGTCCCCTTAGGACACCGGCTCGTACGGAATGCGTTGGCAACATCAGCCAACCATCTGCTGCTAGCGATGGGGTCCCTAGCCCCATGATAATCTGGTGCCCCGCATTCCCTAAACTCTCGAAATGTCAAGGTACGCGCTCCCATCAATGCCATCATCTCAGTACGGAAGGCTCCCAGCCTCTCATCCATAATCTCCAATATACCCTCCTTGACCGTGCCAAAGATCACAGGAGTCTGATCTAGAATAATGCGCATAACCTTGGCGGATATCAAATCCCTCATTCGCTCCTCGAGCTGCTTGGCCCCTGAACCCGAGCCTGATCCCTCTCCGGCACCTGATCCGCCCGCTGGTCTCTCTCGCAATGTCACCATACTGAAAATATAATACATCCTTTATCAGAATACTCATCACTGCTGCGAGACCAAACACACTCCCTACTAGGTTCCCAGGCTTGTCTTGGCCTTTCCCGAATCGAGTATGGATCCTCTGCTTTCAGTAGTACGGGCCCATACTACCTTCCACATCTATCCGTACTTTCCTCAGGAATTGCTTTGACTCCACCAGGTCCCTTATCCACTACTACTGCTCCCAGAACTATCTCATCCTAGGCTTACCCTAGGGAAACCTCTGACTCAACTCAAACCAGTCTTCAGCTGCTGAAGGTCTCCTTGTGATGCCAATTAGCCATCACCTGGATACCATCACATGTGACGAGGCTCAGATAATCCTTCAAGTAAAAGACTCGTCCCTACAATGGTTGGACTCAAACAAGAGCTGCGCAATAGGACCAAATCCAGCACTCTGAGATTATTCGACCCTGATCACACGTGACTTGTCGTATCCATCTAATGGCTAACTCCCATCACTCAGAACCCCACAATGCACGAAGCAAGCATCATTCAGACAAGGGAAAATCTAACCACAACATACTCAAGCAATCATATCCACATAGCAAGAAACTGAACTAGCATGCAACACAAACTCATAGACCCACCCAAACTTATAAACTCAGGCATAACCTAAACAGGCTATCCTACTACTGCCTAATCAGCACTACCATGCAGCTCAAAACATATATAATAGGCACATAAGGCATCATCCCTAGATCCTTAGTCCTAATCTAGCATGCTGTTCTATCAACTGATAATCATAACATAAACTTGTATGGGTATTTTGGGGTACTTACTTGAGCTCGGTTGATTGCATGCACCACACCCATTTTCTCTTTTCAAAGTTCTTTTCTTTCTGAATTATTTTTGCTTTTCTAAAACTGTTTTCTTTCCCAAAACTCTCTTTTTACAAAACTGTCTTTTCATTTTGAAATCTTCCATACCAATTCCTCAGTTTGAGTTTAGACACACCCGAGAGCATGTCTGAATCCCTCAAACCAAGGCTCTGATACCAACTTGTAACATCCCAAAATTCAAGACTAAAAATTTTCTTTTTAATAAAACATTACTTAAAGCAAAATCATCAATCCAATTATAATAAGAGTATTAATTTCCAAAACACATGTTTATTATCAGAGTAAAACATTCTCAGGCTGTCTAATCTATGGTGCGTGCCATGCGATCACCCCGAGCTCTTCCCTCCGCTACCGGAAGTACCTGAATCCAAAACTGAAAAACGTAAGCACGAAGCTTAGTGAGTTCCCCACCCTACCACATACCATGCATAACCACACACTTCACATACTGGGCCACGCCCGTTATCCTGGGCCTCGCCCCCTACCTTGGGCCTCGCCCGCTACAACGGCCCCGCCGCTCCAGGCCCCGCCTGGCTTCGAGCCCCGCTCGGATACATATCTGTTTCACTTAGGCCTCGCCTGTCACAGGGCCCCGCCCACTAACATATAATAGCACAAAAACATATCACATCACATCACATAAACTAAACACATACTAACGGATCTTGTCCTAAGGCCTCGCCTATCTCTAGGCCCCGCCCTCGTCCTGCTACTGATGAGTCATGGAACCCCATCCATACTCCTGCTGATAGTGAGGTACGGGCCAATCCCACCCTCACTTCTTCCCTAACTTGGGCCTCACCCCTGATCTGCTGCTACTGAGTTGTGGAACACCATCCACACTCTGCTATTGGTGAGATACGGGACCTCGCCCACGCTCACCTCCCTACCAGGCACATACGAGTATCACACAGACAACATGTATAAACTATCACATAAACCATTCCTTGGGCACCCGCCCTCTATCATTGGACCTCGTCCCGAATATCATACTAGCATACTGTGCCTAGGGCTAACCCCCGGGTCTTCTACTCGTACTACATGGGCCGGCATTGTGGCCGTAGACCCATTCATACAAAGGCAAACCCACATGCACTGACTGAACTAGCTGATGAACCCACTAGCTGCTGCCCGATAACTCTCTGAACCCCTGCTCCACTCGCTCCCCGAGCTACCAAAATCAATGCAACACTGAGTCTAACTGACCCCCGAAAGACAACCAAGTCAACTCTGGTCAAAGTCAAAGTCCTGGTCAAAGTCAACCTTCTAGGTCAACCCTACTCGCCGAGTTCATATGTTCAGAGTCCTTCTCTTTGTGACTCGACTCGCCGAGTCAGTCCATGACTCGCCGAGTCTACCGATTTCCGAGTCCTAACCTGTCCAACTCACCGAGTCTCCACTCGACTCACTGATTCGAGTCTCAACTCGAAGGGTTTGGGGTTTCGCGACCTGACTCGCCGAGTCCAAGAATAGACTCGCCGAGTCCAAGGCAATCTTCAACCAACTTGCCGAGTTGTTCTGCAAACTCGCCGAGTTCCTGCCCAACTTCATCCGACTCGACGAGCTGTTCATCCCACTCGTCGAGATCCTCCTAACCTTCATGCTACTCGCCGAGTCCACTCAAAGGACTCGCCGAATCCATTCAGATCTACATACATGTAGCGGATCCGACTTCTAACTCAAATGGACAACTTAATCATGGCTAAAAAGACCCAAAACTCACAACCAAAATAGATCTAAAGGGAGGGAAACGACTTAATACCTTCAAATGTTCAGAAATATCTTCCCAATCCCAGATCTATAGCCCCCTTCTTGCACACTCAAGATCCTTCTTCCTTTTCCAAGCTTTAGTGCACTCTTCAAGGCAATAATTGGCTCAACAATCGATATGGCGGCTAGGGTTTGGTATTCAGGGTTAAAGAGGCAGTAAAGGAAGCCTAGGGAAGAGAATGAGGCACTTAAATAGGCTCTAAGTCTCGAATTTAGGGTTTTCCTCGAACAGACCTGACTCGACGAGTCTCCTTGGCCGACTCACCGAGTCGGTCACTTACTCCTCGACCCGGATCCCGTTCGGACTCGCCGAGTCTCCCCTTAAATTTAGGGTTTTCTTTCCTTTCTTGGCCTTCAAAACTTTGGGTGTTACATAATGATTCTTCGGCATATAAATTCAACATTTTATAGGTATATCATGTATGCATAAGTCATTTAACACATAAAGAAAATTAGGCATCTTGTCCTAAAGTGAACTAGTGCTTGTGGCAATTCAGGTGCGTTATCCAAATTATAATGGACGTACATCCCACAATCATTGCTTAGCATTCTAAGTTTAAGTGTATAAATTTCCTAAATTTTCTAGTTCTGTTAACCTAATGCTCTAATACCAACTGTAACATCCCCGAATTTATAGCTATTTTAAAACTTTTTATTTGTGCTTACTGAAATCAAAGTTCATTTATAAACGCAAAATTAGTCCCATAAAAGTATTTTTGAAAAAAGTTTTTCAATGATTATAAAAATATTGGGATGTCATGACTGATACAAAACATAAGGATAAACGGCCTTACATCAATATTCTAGCAACCGATGAATTTCTTAAATCTCACGGCAGATAGTTGCATCATCTATCTGTATCTTCGTATCGCGTCCTATGATACAAGAAACTGAGTGGGTCAGGTTGGGAAGCCTGGTGAGTATATAAGGTTTTCAACCCATAATATTATAATCTTTAATTATCGTTAAATAATCCCATTTACCCCACTCCTATTATTTTCACTCACTAGTCCTGATTTGATGACCTCGATGGATCTTTCTTACCAGACATTTATCAACAAACATCTACAATTCCTAGGTGATTAAGCACGACAGTATACTAATACTTTAGGTAAACACGACAACACATTAGTACTTTGGATAGTCACGACAGACACGAAGGTATAATAGTACTTGGGATATGTACAAGAATACAAAAGTGCTTGGGACGTGCATAGCAGTACAAAAGTAATTAGGACATGCAACACAATACACAAGTTTTTGGGTTTGTCACAGCTGTACAAAAGTACTTAGGTTGTACACAACAATACAAAAGTACTTGGAATAAGCATGGAAATGTAAAAGTACTTGGTATAGACATGGAAGTACAAAAGTACTTGGGATAGACACGATTTATTAATTCACATGGATTGCATTAACTTATTATAACCACTATCTCACACAACCCTATCACAACCTCTCATTTGTTATTTTGCACAACCCTTCACTAACCAATCATATTATTAAGTATGATTAATATATGGTTAAATTAAGTACAACCATATTGTACGATTACATTAAACACAACAAAGACAACATACATAACAATTAAACATTTAGGATACTTGTATTTATGTGTAAGGAGAGAGTAACTATACACTCACATGTAAAAATGGGTGATAGAAAAGTTGGGCACTGCTTCGCTTTAGCACTTGGCTTTTCCCCTGATATGACCTAGTTTGAATTATAACTTAGTCTTGGTTTATTATTTTTTATGACTAATTAATAGTCGATATTCCTCAATAATCCCAATGTCTACTGATCTATAGATGATAAGAGAAACCAGGTAGGATCATATCGCAGGTAGGGTCCGTTAGGTATTCAAAGTATATTGTTTGGAATCCCACATTAAACTCCTCACTAAATCTAGCCTAAACATCATCCATGTAATTAGATCAATCAATATAACGACTTGGAATCACAGATAAATCTTAATTATAGGTTAATAATAACTACAATAACTATAATTAAAAGTTACACTTCAATAAAATAATTGTGTTAGAATAATGAAGAGTGTATCGACAGATTTCAAACAGGTAATTGAATCATAAACAAAGAACATGATGATCAAAGTTGTGCCGAATGATTAATAATCTCTGCCTTAGAAGAACTCGAAAAAGAATTGCTACTGTAAAGGCATAGTAGGGTTACAAGAAGATCGACACTAATCACAGTGCATGCATGTAGTATTTTTAGCTAAAACCTAATCATTAAAGACACCGGGTGGATAGGCCCAACCCAGTACATAAAATGGACTATATAAAATAATTACAACTGATGCAACCCAATGACCCAACAATCTCCCTCTTCGAGTCAATTGAGGAAAGAGACTCTTCATGGTTGTGTTCGTTTTTGTGTCTTCAAGAGCTTGGGCATGATACTGAGAAATGAACTGGGAACTGCAATGTACCATCGTATCATATCAAAATAGCACTTCTTTGCAGCTGCATCATTTTCCATGCATTGCTCTGTGATCTCCAAAACATAGTTCAAGCAGGAAGTGGAGCACAAGTGTTTATCAGGAAAAGCAAATAGAAATTTCCAGATATCGTCTTTTTCTTTTGATTCCTGTTGAAACATCATGCTCTAGTTGTCCTTTTCAATTTTCCCCATCTTCATATTCTCGATGTTTTTCGCAGAAGCTTCGGGAAGGACTGTTGGTTTCTTTTGCAACACAGTGGCAATTTCAACATCCATGTTCGCTACTTTATAGATGTACGAAAGCAACATCCTCTTGATATGAGCAACAATTGGCTCATACTTCTTTTCTTCGTTCATCAAGAGGTGTAACAACATAATCCAATCATAGGGATTTAAACATTGCATATCAGCGAGAGAGAACTTAAACCCTAAACTCTCCGAACCTCAAGCAGTCTTAAACTTGGCATTGACAAAGCTGTCAGTTTGAATATGTCCAATCACCTTTACAACTGTTATTTTCATTGCGCTCCAAGTGAGGTGTTGAGGCTGGCCATGCTTCAGATAAAATTCAATTAGTGAGTGTTTAACACCTTCATCCGATTCTGAAACATTCGTAATTACATCAAAGCTACGAAACAAAAAACTTTTGGGGTAATTGGAAAATCAAGTTGTGAATCCAATGTGTTCTCTAGATCGAACGAGGTAACCGACTCTAACCAATGGACGCTTGGTTTGTAAATTGCTCGGTTAGAATTCTCTCCATAGACCAAGGAGGAAATAACACCTTCTTATCTTATAGAGTGATTTGAGCATCACGAAGAGCTTTCTCTTTTTCTTCAGCTTCTCTAACAATGCGATTGTGTTCATCAATGTCAGCCTCATGAGCCTTCCTTTGTTTCAGCTCATGCTCATTAGGTTCATCCTCTTTATTGTCATTGATAATCTGTTCTTTACCTCTAGAACCCAAAGCTACATTTTCCTTCGGTTCAACTTTTGACATTGGCTTCAGAAAATCACATCCTTAAGTAGTATCGGTTGGTTTCTGGGTTTCTTTCGTAGATGGCGTCATAGTGTCTCCCCCTTGTTTTGGAAGTGTGCAAGACTCCAAAACACTCTCAAGCCTGTTTAGCATTGCGAACATAGGCCTAAGTTTATCAAGCAAATGTTTCCTTACAAAGATCGTGATTAGAGAATCATGAGTTTCTATGAAATTGTTCAAGTAAGCTCGCACATCAGCTATGCAACTCTTCATCGCAATTTTTTCAGACAAGAGATCGTCAATTTGCTTATTAGCATGAGCGATCTTGACAGATAAAAGTTTCACCTTCTCTGTTTTGATGGCAAGCTTATTCATCATTTTCTTCTCAACAATCAAATCTTCATGAAGCTTGTCTATTGTGGAAGAGATGAATATGTGAAACTTTGTATTGGCAGATTGAATGCAAGTGCACACTTTCTCAAGAGCATCCTTCTCAGTCTGAAGGGTAGATCCAAGACTGGTTATTACTGCATTCGCCTTTGCAGTGTTCGTTTCAAAGGAAGTCTGGAAAGTACTCATAAAATATTGAGCATCCGAAATTAGTTTATCGACTTTTTCAGTGTTTCCTTGCAAACAGATGTAGAGTCATCAACTGCCTTGTTTGTTTTATCAAGGTTCACAATGTTCTCTTTGGTTAAGGTTTCAAGGAATGCTTTAACTGTTTGCTCAGAATAGTCATTGCGAGAGGATGCTTTGGTAGACTGAAGCAAGGTATCCAACTTCTCATTGATGGCATTGAGTTGCCCTTTGGTAACTAGAGCTTCATCATCGCTATCTTCTTGAACTGTGAAAGGAATATTAACAAAAACTTCCAAATCTTCATCACCCCCAAAAATATTATCCGGATCATCTTGTCGGAGAAGTGAGATAGGAGTAGACCCTTGACCAAGAGTGAAACCGGAAGCACCTACCCCCGTATCAGATATGTTGACAGAAACTGGAGGTTCACTAGTGGTTTTGGTTGTTGTTGCTATAGAATCAATGAACAAGGGAGTAGACTGTACGAGAGTAGCTTGGGGTTGCGAAACAGCCATAGTTGGACATGGTGCAACAGTAATGGGAGTGGTAATGGTAAGTGGAAAGTTAGGAGGTCTGAAACCTTGAAAGAAATCATCTGAAATTGGAACAGATGTAGGCATGTGAAAAATGACCTCAGGGTTCGTAGGTATTGGCTCCGAAACTTAGGGTTGTGAAGTCATAGTGGTGTCATCTTGTTCATACTGTACTTGATCTTCAATGCGAATCTTAGAGACAGTGTTGGATTGCGAATCCTCCTCATCACTTGGGGTGGGAGTTCGTGGCTTGTGAGTAACTCGCTTCAATTTCTTCTTTGGAGTCTAGAAAGGTTTGGATGGACCATCATTCCCCTTGCGTTTACCACCCTTCTTTGACTTATCAGCATCGTCAAGAACCTTTCGTATTGCATTAGTCAATGGTCATGGACAAGAAGCTGGTAGACTGCGATAGGCTCTAATAACTTCACTTGCTGCTGGAACGTTGCGAAGCATCGATTCCAAGATTGATCCAACGAAAGTGAATGTCTGACAGAATGATGTTTGTGATGTGGGAAACCTGAATGTTGGCCATTATTGAACCCTCTATCACCATAATGCTAAGGCGATCGATAGCCCTCTATACAATGAGCGTCCAAAAACGTGCACAAGAGATCTCATTATGCCTAGTTGTAGAAAGCGTACTCTAAGCGAGTTGAGCCCAAAGCACCAATCTATAGTCGAGATTGAATCCTGAGTAAACACCATACATGATGGTCATGAATAGCTTGCTCGTACAGTCTGATCCTGTTACCCTCTCATAAAAACTTTTGAAAATCAGGGTGAATAGAGCATTCCATACAGGTGGAAGATTAGGCTTCTTGATTTTGGAGACTCTGGCCAAATATTCCTTATAGCCCATTTGATAGAACATCTCCAAGAGAGTAGATTTGGAGATGGATTCTGGATTAATAAGGTCACGACCTTGAGGAAGGCCCAATAGGACACATATGCTGGACTTGGTGATGTGGGTTTTCTTGTTGTCGACTTCAAAAGTGATTAGCTCTTCTCCTTGTTGGTACCTAGCAGTTGAATATGCCTTGGACAGATGAACCAATGGCACATTCTTAGTTTTCATCAGGGCAATTACAAGTGGTGAATAGCGCATACACTCGATTAGAGGTTGAAGAAAGGTGTCGTACTTGGTAGGATCAAGGTCCAGAATTAGATTCTGGTTAGCCTTGATGTTGAGCAGAGTTGATTGTGTTATTTGTTCAGTGACAAAAGGTGAGAAGAGGCTGCCATTGTTGTTTGGTGAAGAAGATGATGAACAGTAGAGAGAGAAATCGTCGGGTGAATTTCAAATGCTTTTGAAAGTGGTAATAAACAATGAAGCGTTGATATCCTTATATACGATTTGATAGGAGAGAGAAAAACCAATGGTTTATAATCCCAATTACTGAAAAAGCGCCTAAAAAGGCGTGACTGACAGTTGTAACGCTAGGAGGCATAACTGACAGTAGGCGTCGTTTCAGTTTTCATGCGCCTAATTTCAAATCTTATCCATAAATACTGTCGTTTCAGTTGCTAACTTTCGCAGTTTCATACTTTCACAATTTAATACTTTCACAATTGATTACCGTTTACTGCACTCCGAACCTGAAAGTAACCATTAGGAAAACGAACCATATTTTTGAAAATCATAATGATCTCCGTGCAAGAGTGTGCCAAAGATAAAGAAATAAACTAATTCTCTAAGGGATTCTAGTGATGTCATTAACGACATAAAGCAGATGGATCTCGGGCAACGATCTCTTCATTTGCTGTCAAGAGAGACTTTGAAGTGCTTGTGTGGTGTCCCGTTGAATTACGATCATATGTTTGTGGATAAATAGTGAAAGGCTTCGTTTAATAAAGCAAAAGGGGTGGCTTCTTCTCCAACTAAGTCCGAAACTCAAAATAAGTATGAAGTACTTGTCTGACCAGTGTAGCCATATGTATAAGTATACTTTGGAATTAATTTTTAGTGGATGTATAAGTGTAGAAATCTCAAGAAAAACAAAAACTGGATCTATTGGGAAGAAACGTCTTAGGACTAGAGCATTTCATTAAGATCGCACAAAAAAAAATTTCAGGGTACGGACCACAAAAGTGGAGTTTCATCAATCCCATGGTGATTAATCTAGAACATTTAAATTGTTCACCGTCAATTCGTAAATATGTGTTGGATTTTGGGTTTCACTCAGTTCGTGGTTATAACGAATTTAAGATCATAAACACAGTGATTTTGCAACCATAAACCTCAAGGGTAATTTCCGAGAGTCTCAAGGGTTACGATTGTGGAAATTAATGAGATGGAGAAAAATTGGAGATGGTTCAGAAGAGAAATGTACCTCAACTATGCGAATGTGACTAAGTAGTCAACTTTTAACTCAATATGAGAAGAGTAAGGTAGCTCATGACTTATGTGAATGAACAACCTAATTGAGAAGAAATGATTGGTGTTATCGATTCATTAAGGCTTCAACATAGAGTCTTAGAGGCTTTAAACTACATGCATCAGTATGCTTCTAGGGACACTTAACTAGTCCATAGTTTCGAAATATTTACCTACCCCATCATTCATAATTGAGACCATTATGATATGTGTCTTCAATTCTGCTCAATTATCTAATTGTTTTGGTATATTTGAATATTTTATGAAAAGAAATAAGAATTGAAGATAAAGAAAATATTTTTGTATTTTTTGTTTTTCTGAAAAAAAAAAGAAATAAAAACAGACATAAATAAAATATTTTGGGATTTTTGATTTTCTGAAAAAGAAATAAAAATAGAAAAATGAAATAAGTAGCAATAAACAAAATGTACAAGGATACATGAAGTTCCGAACCACGAATGAACAGTAGACTGCGAGTCACTACGAACATTCACACTATGAACAGTGCACTGCGAGTAACTGCGAACGTTCGCACCAATTTGCAATTCAACTAAAACTTTAAGATTGCGACGGTAGTTTCGGAACTGATTCAACCTCAATCATTCCTAAGACTTGAAGAATACGATTAAAGGTTTGTTCAAATAAGGCTTTTGTAAAGATGCCAGCCAGCTGATCAACAGATCTAACAAAGTGAATCTCGACATTTCCATCTTCCACATGATCTTTGATGAAGTGACACCTCAGTGCAATGTGTTTGGTCTTAGAGTTTTGCACTGGTTTGTGACATATGCGAGTGACCCTCTCAAATCGAAATAAAAGGGGATTCGCTTCATATTGATACCATAGTCACGAAGCTGACTTTGAATCCAAATAATTTGTGAAGTAGTAGAGGCAGCGGCTATGTACTCCACTTCAACGGTTGAAAGGGAGTCGTAGGTTTGTTTCTTTGATTTCCATCTAACAAGTTTGCCATCAAGAAATTGACATCCTCCCGTTGTACTCTTCTGATCTAAACTGAAACCTACGAGATCAGCATCCGAAAACACTTGCACAAAGAACCTCGAACTAGATGGATACCATATTCCGAGCGAGGAGGTCCATTTAAGATACTTGGATATGTTCTTAACAACAGTCATGTGGGGTTCGTGATAATTCGCTTGAAACCTGGTAGAATAGCAAACAAAAAACATGATGTTTGGACGACTAGTGGTTAGATACATCAATGACCCTATCATTTGATGATAGTGTGTCATATCAGCAACTGGTTTGTCCTAAGGCGATGTTAGTTTCGTTCTGAATGCCATTGGAATCTTCACCTTTAAATCACCCATCATTCCGAACTTAGCAAGTAAGGTCTTCGTGTAAGCCTCCTGGTTCATAAAAATTCCTTCCTGACTCTGTCTTATGTTCAAACCAAGGAAAAAATTAATTCGACCCATAAAGCTCATCTCAAATTTAGTTTCCATCAACTTTCGTAACTCAGCAGTTAAACTGGGATTTTTAGAACCGAAAATGATGTCATCAATGTAAATTTGGACAATCATCAAATGGTCACCATATTTATTGCGAAAGAAGGTTGGGTCAACCAAACCTTGTTTAAATTTAGCTTGTTTTAAGAATCTAGTAATAGTTTCATACGAGGCTCATGAAGCTTGCTTTAGAACATAGACTGCTTTATCTAGAATGTAACAATGGTTTGGATATTTATCGTTTACGAAACCTGGTGGTTGTTCCACATACATTGTTTCTTCAAGTTCCACATTCAAGAAGGCACACTTAACGTCCATTTGATAGACTTAAAAGTTCTTGTGTGCTGCATATGCCAGAAAGATGCGAACTGACTCCAACCTTGCTATTGGTGCGGATGTTTCCTCGTAGTCAATCCCTTCTTCTTGGTAATACCCTTTTTACAACTAACCGCGCCTTGTTTCGGATCACATTGCACTCTTTTTCGACCTTATTTCTGAACACCCATTTACGACCAATGATGGAAGCATCCTTCGGAGTTGGAAATAGCCTCCAAAACTTGTTTCGTTCAAACTCATTGAGATCCTCTTGCATTGGTTGCACCTAATCAGAATGATCAAGATCAATCTTAACGTTTTTGGGCTCAATCTTGAAGATAAATGAATTCAACATGCAAAATTACATTTTGGAGAATAGTGAAGTCCGATTCGCCTTTTGTTGTACCCTCGTTAGAACTCCTACATAGGCTTCTCCAATTACTTCTGTTTTAGGATGATCCCTGGTCCATTTGATCAAAGGAGGGTAATTTCGATCATATGTTGGATCCAGTTCAGCATTTACATCCTCAAATTCTGACTGCACATCCGAATCATCATTCGTATTTTCATTCTCCCCCTCGAATGATGTATGTTCTTCTTCATTCAAAGTTGAACCCTCCCCCTAGAGTGGTGGTTCTAAGTTGATTTCAGGGGCTCTTTCTCCCCCCTGAATAGGTGTATGAGATGAGGGGGTTGTAGTGAAACCCTCCCCCTGCGGCGTACCATTCACAACTTTTGATTGAGATGGAATTTCGGAGTCTTTCGGAGCGGGGTGCTCGTGATCCATATCTTTCGCAACATCATCAATAATCTTTTTTAATTCGTCTTCTTTGTTATCTGCTTCATTGGATTCTGAAGAGATCACGTTGTTAGGTTTGTCAAAGAGGTTCATGAATTCCTCATAAAGGCCAGAGAGAGGAATTTTCATCGGATTTTTCACGGGAAAGATTTCATCTGATTGGGAGTCGACCTTCTGATACGTATTAAGGTAAGTGTCATCAAAGGTGACATAGTAGGTCTCTTCGATTCTTTTTGATCTTTTGTTTAGAATCCGATATGCCATCAATGTTAAAGATTACCCCAAGAAAATACCTTCATCAGCTTTCTCATTGAATTTGTTCATTTGTTCCTTAGAATTAAAGATGAAGCACCTTGAACCAAAGACATGGAATAACTTAACATTAGGTTTTCTATTATTAATAATTTCATAAGGGGTAATGGAAAATCTTTTATTTAGGAAAGATCGGTTTTGTATAAAAGATGTTGTGCCGATAGCTTCTGCCCAGAAGTAGAGTGGCAGGTTCGCAAACAATAGCATGGTTCTTGCGGCTTTGCACAAAGATCGGTTTTGCCTTTCGATGACCCCATTCTGTTGAGGAGTGTAAGGAGCCAAAAAGTTGTGAGTTACTCCTTTCGCAGTCAGAAAATTTTCAAACGCTTGGTTTTAGAATTCCAAATCGTTGTCACTACGAATGTTACGAACCAGCTTTCATAGTTGTATCTCAATCTACTTTATAAAATCCTTGAGATTGGGAGTGGCTTCTGATTTTTGCTTAAGAAAATGCACCCATTTAAATATAGAAATATCATCAACAATTACAAGTATATATTTGTTACCACCAATGCTTTCACTTGCAGAAGGACCACAAAGGTCTGTATGCAAAAATTCAAGTGGTTCTATGACTTTGGTGTTCACAACTATTTGATGACTCTTCCAACAATGCTTCCCTAATTTGTGGGCTGCACAAAGATGTTTCTTATCAAATTTCAAGAGTGGAAGCCCTCGCACATGATCACCAAGAATGAGTTTATTGATGTCTTTGAAATTGTTGTGTGAGATTCCACGGTGCCACATCCAGCTATCATTTGAAGAAGCTTTCGTAAGTAGGCAGATAGCAGGTTTCCCTTTGATGGGGTTCTGATTTAGAGGATACATCTCGCCTTTTCTATTAGACTTCAACAACAAGTTTTGAATTTCTTCTCAATTATCTTCGATCCTTCAACGTCGAACGACACTTTCAAGCCTGTGCCTACAACCAATTGTGATACACTGATTAGGTTGTGTTTTAGGCCTTCCACGTATGATACTTTGCCAATGGAAAATTCCCCATTCACAATCATTCCATACCCCTTGATCTCTCCTAGTGTATTATTATCTAACTTCACCCTTCTTCCATCCTTCAGTGCTCTAAACTCTCTTAGCTCTACCTTCCTTCCTGTCATGTGACGCGAGCAACCACTATCAATGTACCATTCAGAGTCAAATTGGTCGTCATGAATCACCTACAAAAATCAAAGAGATTTAGGAACCCAAAGTTGTTTGGGTCCACGTGAGGCTTTCATAGAAATAGGAACAGTAATTACAACGTTAACTAAATAAGATCGTTTAATCAAAGTGGAGTTATCTTTCTTTTTGATCCTGTTATCTTTTAAGTGATCGTGTTATCTTTTAAGTTCTTATCCTTTATGGATATTTTCCTTTGTTTTTCTTGGATTTGTTGCTTGACAAACTTCCTCTCAACTTTCTTTGGGTTAGTTTTGGACCTCTTGAAAGGAATTTTAAGCTCCGAAACTACCTTTTCTTTTCCCTTAACATCTTTCGATGTCTTGTCTGAATGTGAAGCATTCTTGTTAGGAGAGGAGTGAGACTTTGACTTCTCCATAGGTTTTGCTTGATTTAGAGAAGAGGATTTTTGAAAACTTTTTATTTTGAAACCTGTGGATACTGAGACTGAGTTCCTGAAAAACTCCTCGAGTTCGCATGTGAAGAGACTTTCGCATTTGGATTGGTTGATTTTTCTTGATAAACGAAGTTAGGATTTTTGGATCTCCATAAATGCTTTCTTTCCTTTAAATTGTTATTATATCTCGCATTTCTTTGATGTTTTTAGTATAAAATTGCTCAGAAGATTTATGAACATTAGCCCTAGGTTTTGTCTTTCTGACAGGAGTTTCAGCCTGTTCGAATGATGTATCATTTGGAACATCCTTGGTTCCACTCGGAATACCTTACTCGTAGCTTGTGTTGACCTTGTTTAGCGGTTTTGATATGTATCTTCTTTTCGTTCTCCAAGAGGTCATTTCATAGAGACCTTCGGTTTCGTCTGCATTGTCAATGGGGGTTGACAAAAAATATTCTTTGCACCCATTAGCGTTGTCTTCTTCTACCAAGGACGTTAGTTCTATAGTCTGATTTTTGTTCAGTCCGGTAGTTTTGAAAACCTAGTTAGGAATTGTTCTAACCTTTTGGAAAACTAAAGCTTTTCTTTTAAAATCTTTTTTATTATTTTCAGAAATACAAGCAAACTCAACTGAATTTTCAAAAATTAAGACTTTTGTAGGTTCAGGTTCGCTTTTAACAAATTCTGAACAATCATCCTCATCCTCCACAGAGATCTCACTCATGTCACTATCATCTTCAAATTTAGACACATTTTCAATATTAAGTTTATTTTCTGAACTCAACTTAGTGCATAGAGAGTCAAATTTATGTACAATTTCATATTTGATTTTCTCTTTATCTTTTTCATCTAAAATTTGTCTTAACATTTCTTTATGGTATTTGGACTATATGTAAGATTTAATTTTGTCCAGAACAATTTTATAGGCATCCGAGTCTTCCTCTGATAACACGATTGATTTGCACTTGTAACAGTCTATATTGATTTCATCCTCTTTCAATTCAAGAAAGGGCAAATCATCTTGTGGATTTTCTTTCCTATTTCACAGTCAATATGCAGCTGTGTAATATTAAAATAAATCCGTTTTGCAATTAAACAAAAAATGTTGCATTTTTTTAAAAGCCCAAGTTGTCACGTTGCGAATAAATTAAATCATCCCTAGACCTAGCTAAATCGGATTCTAACTTCTCAATCCACATGCGCCTCTCTTCACTTTTGTTCGAAACCCCGCATAGTTGATCGGTTAAGTTAGAATTAGTTAAATGAGTACGTTTTAGACTATCACTGAAACTTGAAAATGTAAATCTTAAGTCTTTTAATTCAGTTTCATACCGGAAGATAGGAATGTATAGATTTGAGAATAGAATTTACCTTACTGATCATCTTCTCACATCTACTGATTTGCTCCAAAACAGGTTTCACAATGAAACAGTTGTGCAAATCATATCCTCTTTGCTCTGAAACTTCATTACTCGTCGTTAGGCATCTTGCGCTAAATGACGAAACATCATCCTTCGTAATGAAGCTTCTCCCATGAGTAGGTTTGCGAACCTCTTCATCCTCTGAATCAGTCGACCACACTTCAAGCCTTCCAAACTCATCATCTGTATTTTTCTTCTTTTTAACTTCCTTTAGTTTCCTGGGAAAATAAGCCTCGTCTTCCTTTTCCTCTTTCTTCTCATTCATTCTTCTTAGCACACACTGCTTAGCTAGATGATGTGCACAAAAGTACCTACTAATTTTAATATTTATAACCTAACAAACTTAGACTATCTATGCACTTATAGGCAGCGTACCTAGTCAGATTACAGTATAGCTTAGGTAAGTCGGGTGTCGATCACAGGGAAGGGTGGATTAATTTAATATATTTGATTATAGGTTACAGGTCACACGAAAATAATAAAGAAAATGGTTTAATAAATCTCAAACTAGCAATTAACAACTCTCGATAAACTAACAGGAAAAACAAATCTCTTCAGGTACTTTGGTTTAGATAAATTACACCTTAAAAACATAGACAATTGCATACACAAATTCGTTTATTCATGTTCACCGATTCCTAAAATGATTAGATTCACGTTCATTATAACTAATCCTTTAGCAAACAAGTCAATTTAAACAGTGATCAGTTAATTAAACTAACATGCTTCCTAGTGTTCAGTTCGTATCAAGCAAGACTTGTAAATATAGTTAATCGAATTACTAATTCGATTTAACCTCTTGTTGATGGTCATCAAACAAGGCTCACACATTAACTTACTTATTCCCAAGTTAATCCTAGTTTTACATTCGTTATTCCTAGACTTATAATCTCGATGGTCATCAAAATCATAAGAGACAAGCAATCAAGCAGGTGTTCACACAACTCAATTCACTTAACAATTAACAGCAAATAATCATCATTAATACGTAAGGATCTTTTAACAAGCTTGACAAGATAAATTAAACACAAATAAACAATTCAATATAGTAATTAGTCTAATAATCAAAGCTTCATTCAAACATAAACACAAAGTAAAAAGTTTTTACACCCAAATCAGAAATTAAATACAGAATAGTAACACAATGGAATGCTAAATATCGTCACGTTAGCAACCCATATGATTACTGACACGTATCCGCTCTCCAACCCTTCCGATCTCCGCTCCCGTTAGCTTAACGGCCTTCCGGCCGCCTTCTAGACCCTCAAAACGGCTTAACAGAAGTTTAATATCGACTAAATTAAGTTGGAAGTCGAATCCCCTCTCCTGGTTAGCTGAAAATCGACTTTTATAACCTTTGTAGCCGACTTACGTACGTTGGGCGTAAGTCGGATTATGCTGGGCGTACTAAGGATTTCTACGCGATTGAGTTTATCCGGTGCCAGCCATTACGCGGGGCGTACCCTTAAGTTACGTTGGGCGTAATTCAATTTGGTCGCTACGCTTAGCGTAGAAGTGTATTACGCGGGGCGCAATTGTTCCTCCAGCATTTTTAATTACTTCTAGCTTCTAAGCCCGGTTTCCGCTTCAATCTTTTCTTTTGTGCTTTATCGTCAACGAATAGCTGCAAATCATAATTCAAAGCATTATGAGTACTTTTTAGTTCTAAAAGAGAATAATAAAGGCCAAAATATTAAGATATAATGCATAAAAAAACATATAAAAATACACATATCAAAATACCCCACACTTAGCCTTTGCTTGCCCTCAAGCAAATTTACTTTTATTTTACCAATATCGCACTAAACAATCCATTTAAAACTCAGCCATTATGTCAAGACCGCAACGCATGCATTTGTGTCTAAAATTTTCCTAAAGTACCCCCATACTTTAAATACTCACAATCTTCATAAACACTTGCCCACTTTTTCCGAACAATGCTCATTTTATGCAACCCTCCGAATCCATCCGCAGAAAACCTCCTTATCCTCAAGGTATTTTTAATTGAGCAACCTAAGCATACATAATCTAGAATTACAATTTTTCGATACCACTATGGAGCTCTTTTGGAATTCTTCAATTCTTTGACATTTGATCTTTGATTTCTTTGAATTCACCACCTTTGTTGATTTGATTTCTGGTATCTTCAACTTTATGAAATTTCTTGGAATTTTGATATTTTGATCTTCACTTTATTTGCTCCAAAATTCTTCAAACTTTTTCTCATAATTCTCTCTCTCTTATATATTACATGTACCTCACTTTTTCCACTCAAAACCTACATGCTTAAGTAGAGGCGCTCAACCTCAACCTTTATTGGTTAATGATAATAATTTTCCTGGATACATTTCAGGTTTAGGCTGCTAAACATATTGCATCCCTCAAACCAAGCGGGGTTGTGTTTTTGTTCCATGATTTCACTAAAATAAGGGAGGCCACAAATGCACTATAACGTATATTAGCTCAACTAAACATTTGAGTTCTCATCGGATCATTTCATACAATATTAGCAAAATTTAAATTATCACTAGATTTTCTAAATTAAACTATTATTTCAAGTTTTTAAAATTTTAAATTTCCTAAATCTAGCAATTTCCTAACTATTATTTCATTTTTCTCTTTTAATTTTAATTTACTTTTACCGACCAAAACTTGATGTGCACAAAAGTACCCACTTCCGGGACACGTTAGAATATTTCCTTTGTTTTCCATGCACCTTTAACTAAAAGCGGAACAAGAAGTGACCTAACTAGTCAAGAACAACAAGAGCTCGGTCTTCCACTTAACCACCACAATACGCCTTGCTATACTACGCCTTATGGATTGAGTTGGACAAATCAACAAAGTAGTAGGTTAAGCAGGTCAAGAATTCCCTAATCGCTTTCATCCTCGAAACCCATGCAAAAAGTAAAGTCAAGCAATGTGTACAATCCCAAATTCCTGCAAATAACAACAAGAACCTTCCCGACAAGTGAAATGATATCAACGAAAATCAAACTAAAAATAAAAACTAACTAAAATAACGAATAATCAAATAAACTAAATTAATGACAAGCCGTTCCCCGACAACGGCGCCAAAAACTTGATGTGCACAAAAGTACCCACTAATTTTAATATTTATAACCTAACAAACTTAGACTATCTATGCACTTATAGGCAGTGTACCTAGTCAGATTACAGTATAGCATAGGTAAGTCGGGTGTCGATCACCGGGAACGGTGGATTAATTTAATATATTTGATTATAGGTTACATGTCACACGAAAATAATAAAGAAAATGGTTTAATAAATCTCAAACTAGCAATTAACAACTCTCGATAAACTAACGGGAAAAACAAATCTCTTCAGGTACTTTGGTTTAGATAAATTACACCTTAAAAACATAGACAATTGCATACACAAATTCATTTATTCATGTTCACCGATTCCTAAAATGATTAGATTCGCGTTCACTATAACTAATCCTTTAGAAAACAAGTCAATTTAAACAGTGATCAGTTGATTAAACTAACATGCTTCCTAGTGTTCAGTTCGTATCAAGCAAGACTTGTAAATATAGTTAATCGAATTACTAATTCGATTTAACCTCTTGTTGATGGTCATCAAACAAGGCTCACACATTAACTTACTTATTCCCAAGTTAATCCTAGTTTCACATTCGTTATTCCTAGCCTTATAATCTCGATGGTCATCAAAATCATAAGAGACAAGCAATCAAGAAGGTGTTCACACAACTCAATTCACTTAACAATTAACAGCAAATAATCATCATTAATACGTAAGGATCTTTTAACAAGCTTGACAAGATAAATTAAACACAAATAAACAATTCAATATAGTAATTAGTCTAATAATCAAAGCTTCATTCAAACATAAACACAAAGTAAAAGTTTTTTACACCCAAATCAGAAACTAAATACAGAATAGTAACACAATGGAATGCTAAACATCGTCACGTTAGCAACCCATATGATTACCGACACGTATCCGCTCTCCAACCCTTCCGATCTCCGCTCCCGTTAGCTTAACGGCCTTCCGGCCGCCTTCTAGACCCTCAAAACGGCTTAACAGAAGTTTAATATCGACAAAATTAAGTTGGAAGTCGAATCCCCTCTCCTGGTTAGCTGAAAATCGACTTTTATAACCTTTGTAGCCGACTTACGTACATTGGGCGTAAGTCGGATTACGCTGGGCGTACTAAGGATTTCTACGCGATCAAGTTTATCCGGTGCCAGCCATTACGCGGGGAGTACCCTTAAGTTACGCTGGGCGTAATTCAATTTGGTCGCTACGCTTAGCGTAGAAGTGTATTACGCGGGGCGTAATTGTTCCTCCAGCATTTTTAATTACTTTTAGCTTCTAAGCCCGGTTTCCGCTTCAGTCTTTTCTTTTGTGCTTTATCGTCAACGAATAGCTGCAAATCATAATTCAAAGCATTATGAGTACTTTTTAGTTCTAAAAGAGAATAATAAAGGCCAAAATATTAAGATATAATGCATAAAAAAATATATAAAAATACACATATCAAAATACCCCACACTTAGCCTTTGCTTGCCCTCAAGCAAATTTACTTTTATTTTACCAATATCGCACTAAACAATCCATTTAAAACTCAGCCATTATGTCAAGACCGCAACGCATGCATTTGTGTCTAAAATTTTCCTAAAGTACCCCCATACTTTAAATACTCACAATCTTCATAAACACTTGCCCACTTTTTCCGAACAATGCTCATTTTATGCAACCCTCCGAATCCATCCGCAGAAAACCTCCTTATCCTCAAGGTATTTTTAATTGAGCAACCTAAGCATACATAATCTAGAATTACAATTTTTCGATACCACTATGGAGCTCTTTTGGAATTCTTCAATTCTTTGACATTTGATCTTTGATTTCTTTGAATTCACCACCTTTGTTGATTTGATTTCTGGTATCTTCAACTTTATGAAATTTCTTGGAATTTTGATATTTTGATCTTCACTTTATTTGCTCCAAAATTCTTCAAACTTTTTCTCATAATTCTCTCTCTCTTTTTTATTACATGTACCTCACTTTTTCCACTCAAAACCTACATGCTTAAGTAGAGACGCTCAACCTCAACCTTTATTGGTTAATGATAATAATTTTCCTGGATACATTTTAGGTTTAAGCTGCTAAACATATTGCATCCCTCAAACCAAGCGGGGTTGTGTTTTTGTTCCATGATTTCACTAAAATAAGGGAGGCCACAAATGCACTATAACGTATATTGGCTCAACTAAACATTTGGGTTCTCATCGGATCATTTCATACAATATTAGCAAAATTTAAATTATCACTAGATTTTCTAAATTAAACTATTATTTCAAGTTTTTAAAATTTTAAATTTCCTAAATCTAGCAATTTCCTAATTATTATTTCATTTTTCTCTTTTAATTTTAATTTACTTTTACCGAGTACCCACTTCCGGGACACGTTAGAATATTTCCTTTGTTTTCCTTGCACCTTTAACTAAAAGCGGAACAAGAAGTGACCTAACTAGTCAAGAACAACAAGAGCTCGGTCTTCCACTTAACCACCACAATACGCCTTGCTATACTACGCCTTATGGATTGAGTTGGACAAATCAACAAAGTAGTAGGTTAAGCAGGTCAAGAATTCCCTAATCGCTTTCATCCTCGAAACCCATGCAAAAAGTAAAGTCAAGCAATGTGTACAATCCCAAATTCCTGCAAATAACAACAAGAACCTTCCCGACAAGTGAAATGATATCAACGAAAATCAAACTAAAAATAAAAACTAACTAAAATAACGAATAATCAAATAAACTAAATTAATGACAAGCCGTTCCCCGACAACGGCGCCAAAAACTTGATGTGCACAAAAGTACCCACTAATTTTAATATTTATAACCTAACAAACTTAGACTATCTATGCACTTATAGGCAGTGTACCTAGTCAGATTACAGTATAGCATAGGTAAGTCGGGTGTCGATCACCGGGAACGGTGGATTAATTTAATATATTTGATTATAGGTTACATGTCACACGAAAATAATAAAGAAAATGGTTTAATAAATCTCAAACTAGCAATTAACAACTCTCGATAAACTAACGGGAAAAACAAATCTCTTCAGGTACTTTGGTTTAGATAAATTACACCTTAAAAACATAGACAATTGCATACACAAATTCATTTATTCATGTTCACCGATTCCTAAAATGATTAGATTCGCGTTCACTATAACTAATCCTTTAGAAAACAAGTCAATTTAAACAGTGATCAGTTGATTAAACTAACATGCTTCCTAGTGTTCAGTTCGTATCAAGCAAGACTTGTAAATATAGTTAATCGAATTACTAATTCGATTTAACCTCTTGTTGATGGTCATCAAACAAGGCTCACACATTAACTTACTTATTCCCAAGTTAATCCTAGTTTCACATTCGTTATTCCTAGACTTATAATCTCGATGGTCATCAAAATCATAAGAGACAAGCAATCAAGAAGGTGTTCACACAACTCAATTCACTTAACAATTAACAGCAAATAATCATCATTAATACGTAAGGATCTTTTAACAAGCTTGACAAGATAAATTAAACACAAATAAACAATTCAATATAGTAATTAGTCTAATAATCAAAGCTTCATTCAAACATAAACACAAAGTAAAAGTTTTTTACACCCAAATCAGAAACTAAATACAGAATAGTAACACAATGGAATGCTAAACATCGTCACGTTAGCAACCCATATGATTACCGACACGTATCCGCTCTCCAACCCTTCCGATCTCCGCTCCCGTTAGCTTAACGGCCTTCCGGCCGCCTTCTAGACCCTCAAAACGGCTTAACAGAAGTTTAATATCGACAAAATTAAGTTGGAAGTCGAATCCCCTCTCCTGGTTAGCTGAAAATCGACTTTTATAACCTTTGTAGCCGACTTACGTACGTTGGGCGTAAGTCGGATTACGCTGGGCGTACTAAGGATTTCTACGCGATCGAGTTTATCCGGTGCCAGCCATTACGCGGGGAGTACCCTTAAGTTACGCTGGGCGTAATTCAATTTGGTCGCTACGCTTAGCGTAGAAGTGTATTACGCGGGGCGTAATTGTTCCTCCAGCATTTTTAATTACTTTTAGCTTCTAAGCCCGGTTTCCGCTTCAGTCTTTTCTTTTGTGCTTTATCGTCAACGAATAGCTGCAAATCATAATTCAAAGCATTATGAGTACTTTTTAGTTCTAAAAGAGAATAATAAAGGCCAAAATATTAAGATATAATGCATTAAAATATATATAAAAATACACATATCACTAGATGATTTTTTCCATGACAATAATTGCAGTCATAGCCGGAGTCTCCTACAAGCTTTTTCTCCTTCGTTACTTCTTCTTTTTGAGAGTTTTTAGAACTCTCATCCTTTACCTTCTCTGAGATGTAACTTCCCTACCATTTTCAGTTTTTGTTGCGTCCAAAGTTCTTCTTTGAGAACCTTTTTGTATTGGACACCATCATAGCATAATCTTCTTTTGAGAGTTCACAATCGGCGATATCAGACTCCGAACCATCATCACCAACCTTCTTACCCTTTGCTACAAGAGCTAACGAAACCATGCTAGGAACAGCTTTTCCCTCACTTGTCACTTCATCCTCATGCGACCTTAGAATATCAACAGGCTTTGCGAAGGAGTAGTTTTTGAACTGCTCATGCGCTTTAACTGTCGACACCACATCCTTCCATTCGGATCTTAACCCGTTCATGAACGTGACCTTCTGCTCTATCAATTCACGTTTTATCTTGTGCTTCACCATCCTGTTTAAAAGATGGTTATAATGGTTGAATGTTTGATCCAGTTTCTCCTCAGACTTTTGAACAAAAGCTCCAAACTCTGAAAGTAACAAAGTTTGAATGGAATGATCAAGATATGTGTCACTTGAGTAGATTTCCCTAAGCCTTTCCCATATTTCTTTTGCTGTTTCATAGGAACTTACTAAGCGAAAAGTGTCGGAAGGCAAAGCAAAACGGATGATCCTCATAGCCTTGACATTACTGATTAACTTGTCTTTTTTGTCTTTAGGCACATCTGCAACTTCCAGAAGAAGATCGTTATACTCAGCTTGAGAGTTGATAACCTTTTTGTACCAGTATGAGCAAACATCTCCTTGGTTATTGCATCCTATATCAAGGATCCATTAGCTTCAAGACCTAGCACGTAATCCTCAAAGTGCAGTGCCCACACTTCATAGTCGTTTGGAAATAGTATAGGGATCCTTGTTGTAGATCCAATACCGCTTGAGAGATTAATGGAATTGACGTTTGAATCATTAGGTTGCATGATTTTCGATTCAATAAAACCTGTTAAAAATCAGATGTGTATACTGAAATCCAGTTTAGGTTAGAATATAGATCAAGATTCAACGTCTACTATCGATAATTACGATGGAGACGACTAGAACAGATCTAATAAAAGCGGAAACCCTAATGAAACTCGACAAAAGATTTGCATAGATTTACACTATCTCCTACTCTGATACCAATTGTTAGAATAATGAAGAGTAGATCGAAAGTTTTCAAACAGGTAATTGAATCATAAACAAAGAATACGATGATCAAAGTTGTGCTGAATGATTAATAATCTCTGCCTTAGAAGAACTTGATAAAGAATTGCTACTGTAAAGGCAGAGTAGGGTTGCAAGAAGTTTGACACTAATCACGGTGCTGCATGCACTATTTATAGCTAAACCCTAATCATTAAGGACACCGGGTGGACAGGCCCAACCCGTTACATAAAATGGACTATATAAAATAATTATAGTTGACGCAATCCAATGACCCAACAAGTATATCTTAACTTACAAAGTAATCTAGTGAAAATTGGGAAATTATGTGGACTGAATCTCGATTAGGGAGCTTCTATTCTTCGGTTATAGGACACCACATGGCCCTGCTAAAGCAACCGGGAACTTGGGAATAAAATGTAGTAAGGAATAGAAATGATCTCCAGAGGATTCTTAGGAAGGAAGTAAGAAAAATAAGCTAAAATCGAAAGTTTATATAGGCTGATTCGGGGTGCGCGTTGTCCACCCTGTCCCCTCTGCGCCACCCATCTGGTCGGCCAGCGTGACATGTCGCTAGAAGGTGGTGCCATGTGTTGCAATCTCATGGGTTTTCGACACGCGTCACACATCTTGCCTGTGCGGGCGAATGCGTATAGATTTTTATAAAATCTAAGAAAGCTCATAACTTCTTCATATGTGCTCCGTTTTTGTTGGGCTTTATATCCACATGTAGCTATCAACGAAATCTACAACTTTCTTTTAGACTTTGTTATCTAATTTTGAATTTATTTTTAATGTTATATTTTTAACAAACTTAGACTATTAAAGTCCGTTAAAAATTCATAACTCTCTCATCCAACGTCTGTTCTCAACTGTCTTTATACTTTTGGGCTTCTGTTAACGAGATCTTCGATTCTCGTTTAGATTGTTTTGGCTAAAAATCAACAGATCTAAAAGTCGATTTATGAACTGTACACTGCTACACTGAATGTTAAAAAAAAATCATAACTTCCTCTAATGAATTCAGATTTAGATGTTCTCTATATGCACACTGTCGGTTTAACAACTACTACAACTTTCGTATAGTTCACTTAGGCTAAAACATAATTTATCAAAAATTTACTTTTGACAATAGGCAGAGTCATGCTGGTTTAATTATGAAACTTCGAAGAAGCATAGCTTCTTCATACAAAGTTGGATTTTAGCGTTCTTTATATGTGTGGAATACTTTTCACACATAATATAAATTGTTTAAGATTATTCATCCTAAAGAATCTCCTATTTAAAGGTTATTATTATGACGTATAATAAGTTATTTTTCTAGGTCGGATTTGTGGGTGTTATAATTATCTCCCCCTTAGAATAATTACGTCCCAAAATCATCAACAAAACATGGCTTGTATAATGACTCCGCACGTTTCCTTTCCATCCTAGGTGGTAACTGTAACTCTTATGTCTTTCGAGTTTCTAATTCTCAGACTTCTTCGACTGTTGACGATGTTGCACCTAATCTTTCTTCTAAATTGGATGTTCCTACTCCTTCTAGGATAGACTTAACCTAAATTAAGATCCTTACTCGAATACCGTAACTGACCGATGGGTCATGTTCTAATGATCTCTCATCGTATGATGTAACAGTTAGACTTAGGTCTCTTCAAGTCAGACTTTAACACGAAGGATACATTCCTTCATGTTCTAATGTGATATAATCACATTTTAGCATGTAGCACTTCTAGCCACATGCTGCTTAATTTTAGCGGCAATCGCGATATTTCTATTGATCGCTTTGATTTATCTTTTCCAAAAGTTGAACGCTACATTCAACTTACTTTGTAGATTAGTCGGACCTGATTCGATCCGACCACTAAGGTCGTAATATCTATATTCACCATCGAAAAAGTGGTAATGATGGAAATGAACAAAATAGCTCAACTACGTAGAGATTTAGTAACCTTGTGACTTTCCCTGAAACAAGTGTGAGTCTTGTTTTTTTGTAGTATAGGCCTCTATTATCTTTCACACCAACTCATACTCATCCCAAGTATTGTGTCACAATCGACTAAGTTATCACAAAAGCAAATTTGCACATAAAGCACATAGCATAGTTTAAGAAATTGCATTACCTTCGAAAATGGTTAGAAAAATTATTTATAATGTATGCCTATTACATCGTGTCACACAATCTAATACTAATCATTTTTCTCCTTCTCTAAAGTACTCCAGGCAAGCAGCTCCAAATTCTCTCCCTCTTGTTGATGGGTATTATGCAAAGCATATAAATCCTATGTGTGCATGCAACCCTCAAAATTGATCTATGTTTTCTCTAATTAAACATACATTTTTTACAACAAAATAGAAACCCTAGAACACTAGCATATAATCAAAATACACAATTAGGATTAGAAGATTCATACCTGGATTGTTATAAAGTAATAACAATGCAAATCCTAGTGTTGTTGAAGCCTTGAGAGCAAGCGTCACAAATGTCACACCTCTAATGGTTCACACCTAACACTAGCAATGGAAGATGATGGAGAAGGAGGAGGGAGGATGAATTTTCAGCTAACTCTCAAAGGAACCAGTTGGCCAAAAATCATAGGGCCATGCACTATAGTGCAGTTAGGAAACCCTAGATAAACTCTAATCCAAGATAATCTTAAACAGACAGTTATCCACTTTCCTGTTTATCTACCAATGATTATTCTAGAACCCTTAGGCCATAAGAAAACCATCTAGCCTATAGAGGGTTCTAGATTGCCTTTTGCTCAACTATTAAACAATTGGACTTTAGTCCCTACACTTTTAATTAATTCCTTTAATCCCAAAATTAATTCCAATTAATTTTTGATTAAATATTAATTAAATATTATTATTTCTAATTAATATATTATTTTTATAATATATTATCAAATCATTTATTTCAATTTATTAATCAAATAATAAATCAACCTCTCTCTCCACAATCATCCCGTCTAGTTTCTAGTTTTGAGGGCAACCAAAAAGGACTATGCTACTATCAATTTAAGTATATACCAACTATAGTTATCGGCTTAGAAACCTAATCGAACAGTCTCCCACTTGGATAAGTTTAATAACTATAGATGCCAGTATACCTTCTAAAACTGATTAGCAAATTGTAGCTCTCAAAACTTGTTGTCAAACTCTAACCCAGTCAGTTACGTGTCCTAAGATAAGTGATCAAATATTCCTCCGTTCTACAAGATATCATACAGACATGAGAAATGGATTATAATCAATCTAATTGTCCAAGGTTTGTTTCCCGATTTCATATTTATAACGACGGAAATCAGACTACCAATTGAACAAATCAATTTAGTCCAGGCTTGGCCAAGCACTTTAGATGTCGAGATCAAATCATCAACGGGCCCAAAGATATCGCTTTTCCCGTTAGGGCAAAAGGAATGAATAAACTTTTACTTATATGCTGCACTATTTACTCATCAAATCATGCACAACAATATGTTTTATAACATCAGATTACTGATGCGTTTACATATTATCAATGCACAACTGACTTGTAAACAACAACTCATATATCTCTGTTTCAAGAATATAAGATATTACCATCTCATAATTACTCGTGATAAAATCCATGAAGTAATTCTCTGAGTGTGGATTTATCCTATACTCGAAATCCTCATTTTTCAAAGTACTCATGAACATTGCAACAAACAATTGATATGTCTAATCCCCATAGATAATCTACAATTTAATTCATGACAGTCTTAATTAACCACTTATTTCCAAAAGTATGAGCGACTGTGGATATTTTGAAAAATCAAATTATTCAGGAAGTAAAACATGCAAAGTGAAACACAATAATAACCTAATTAACTATAGTCTCAAAACAATTGGATATAAATAAAACTCTTATTATTTAATCACCATATTAATTAGACTTTATTCATTGTATAATGTTTCGAGTAATCAACTAACCACTTGAATTAAACATTAGTCATGCCATGCTATAAACATCAATACTATGTCTCTTTATGGTCCTTCCTTTGTGAACATATCGATTGGACACTATTCCCAGGATGCTCATTTCGCAATTCCAAAATGTTGTCATTATTAAATGTGTAAAAATTCCAACCTTACATGCATCGATCTTTTGTGATGTCGAGGCTTCAAAGTCACAGACACTTAGACAACGATATTACAAAAATGTTCCATTGGAACTTTGTTACTAAAAACAATTCCAAAGTAATGAAGTTTCAAATTCAAGGCATATTCCTTGAACACCTCCCTTGCATTAAATTTCTTGGCTCACATTTTCCCATATGACCATCAATTCTGATCAAGAATCATCTTAATCTAAAACATGTCATTATGGTCCTTCCAACTAATACTATACATTTAACTGTCCACAAGCAACCAATCTTAGGTATAACTTTAGAATATTCTTGACAGTTGTTTAACACTAGTCATACAAAGTTCTTGTCCTTTCTCCTGAGAATGGCCAATGCATTAAGAAAATTCGGAATGAGTGAATATTATAGTGTATGTAATTGATCCTATATCTGAAGCATATGGTACTTCGATTCATAATGTCGTACATAAAGACATAATATCTGATCAGTCTCTTGCAATAATATTTTCCATATATCGAATTTGCTATGTTGAACCATTTCAACACGACATTCATATATGTGCATGACAAAGTTCTATGAAATCTGAACTTTTAGTTTCGAAACGAAGTATGAGTGCCCTCTCCCTTAAGCCTTATTTATAGCAAAATGATTTCCAAAATTTGCAACTTGCAAATTTATAAACTTTGTTTCCTACAAATAGTATTGCCAACTTGCAACATTTAGCATAACAATTATGCTCCAACTAGCTTGGACATGTACCCAAAAATCAATTGGACTTCTAGAAATCAATACTCTTGACTTTCTTACTAAAGTACATATTTCTGATACACAATGTTTTGATAACTCTCCAACTAGACTTCTCAAGCTTTTACACCTTTCATTAGACGATATGTGTGTGTGTGTGTGTGCAAACCCTTTTAGAACCATATGTCCTGAAAGTTCATACAATACCTTGTGATCTCTCACAATTCGAACTATGAAGAGGGATGTCATAATCATATTGCGAATTTGAGAATGTAATTAACACAACTACTAAACATAATGATATTTATCAAATCTTTAAAATCTACTAGTGAAAGTGTTTCCTCATAATCATTTTCATGAATTAGAGCAAAACCTCTCGCCACCTAGATTTTATGGTGTATGCATTTCCATCCATGTGAATTTATCATTTTCAAGATACAATCATAAGAAAAGCTTTATGACAACCAAATTCAAATTTAGCTCTCATGGACTGAACTTTTCTTATTCTTAATTTCTTGCCCTCTGGTAGCACAAGGGCCTACCAGTGCTTCTGTGTTGTTAAGCAGCTTACCCATATTGATCGATGTACTTTATCTAACCAATGTGCTTTGCCTTTTGGCAATCAAATGAGAGCCATAGTACTCATAAGAATTGCTAACCTAACTGGAAGGTGCACAGAAACAAGAATGTGTCAACTTAACACGATAGGTTATCAACCTTAGTTCGTATGCTAATGATAACTAAAAGGATTTATTATTTACTTCTGAAACTTTTTAAGATCAATAAGACTCCCACTGACTTCTTGGCATATAAGTTTCTCTCTCAAGGAACATTTCTTGATGAACAAAAACAAATGTTCATAAGTTCATGTGGATATAAACATTATTACTCCACGGTTCATCCTTTGAATCATCCATATCAATGGACTAGATTCATTAGTCCTTAATTCACATAAAACATGTGATCAATGAATTAGTCATAATCTTCCAAAGATCAAGATTCTTATACATCACACAATTCGAATTGTATGACTCCAAGCCTTTATCCAATTGTAACTTGCGTGTTGAGAATTCTCTATCACTTAGTCAGTTATGACATTTACCACATGTGAAATAATAAGAATCAAATACAAAATTAATATTGCTAATAATAGAAATGTCACTAACATTTTCATAAATTCCATTGCAAGGAAATATAAAGTAAACCAACTATATATATAAACCAAAATTTCACTTTTATTGATAATAAACAAAAATTTGGAGCTTGTCCTTACAATGCATAAAATCAAAACTATCTTTCTAGATATTTACTAAACAATCTATTAAATTATCCTAACTCCCAAGTAGCAGCTTCAAATTCTGACCATCGAACCATGAGATCAAAATCAACTCACCATTCTTAAACTTCCTTCTTTCTCTAAGATCATGCAATAACATCAAAATGTGATCATCACATCATGTATTAGGAGTCTATGAATAGGAACTTGTTAAGATAATGGAGTTAGATAATGGATGTACCTGAAGTAGAGTCACACGACTTGACTTTACCATCTCTAGGATTTTTCAGGTAGTCTGGGCAGCTTTACAACCAATGTCCCTTCAATTGGCAATAGAAACAAATGGGCATTTTTAGGTCAGCACATGGAACTATCTCATAACTAGCCTTTCTCTTTACCATATGATCAAACAGTTTGTCCTTGGACGATCCTTTTCCATTGGGAAGATAAATCTTTTCTGAACTACCATTGCCACCATTTTCAATGTCCATGGAAATTTTAGACTAAGATCTTTCAAACACTTTTGTTTCATTTGTGCTCTTAATCATTTCTGCTTCAGCAACAATCAACGTATGTGTTAGATCCATTAGGGTCACGTCGTGGTCGTTCATATAAAAGTTCTCAATGAACTGACTATATGACTCAGGAAGTGAAAGGAAAACCTAATCAATGGCTTTCTCCCTATATAAAACGACACCCGATCTTTCCAACTTGTCAATGTACGATTTCATTTTTAGAACATGTGTACAAACAGAATTTCCATCTTTATGTTTGCCCACCAATATGGGTTGAGTAGTTTCATATCTTTAAACTCGTAACAGTAGGAAAGTCACTGGAGGAGGAGGAGGAGGAAGAGTTAGAGAAGCAAACTTTCACCTTAATCAGAATGTGGAAGATCATCTTCAGAAGGTAGTAGAAAAACATTTCTAAAAGAAATAAAAAGATCATTGTTGTCTTGACTTGACATTTATAATAGGAGAATAGAGAATTCAAGTTATTTGATTTTAATCCTTAATTATTAACCCGTAAATTAAATTTAGGCTAGGATCGATATTTTTTATTCGAACTTTGAATAGGGATGCCGAAATCAAATTCAAATCTATTTTGGGTAGGTAAATCTTTTACCAATTTCAATCTTATGAACCTCCTAGGTCTTTTGGGATTCATTGAATCTAATCAATGGCTTGTTTAATCTCTATTATGCTCTCACTTTGTGACTGGGATGTCGAGGATCATAAACGAGATATGAATAACCACTCAAATTAGCTTGGTACTCTCGACGTCATTTATCATCTGATTTTAATGTGCCGGTTAGACACATGTGCTCCATTAATCAACGATAATTTTTCAAGACATCCATTACCACTCTTTGTTAGTCCCCCATTAGTGTGTTGGTTAACCACACATGATCCGCTAACTACTTATAAAGTGTAATGTGTAATGTGGGATTTAAAATAGTTTATTTACTTTATATAATTATACTTTTGATGAGGTTATGTCCTCTAAAACCCGTTTGGCTAACGACCCTCCACCATACAAGAGAGCGGTGGGTAAGAATGGATACCCAATGATAGTCATTTTATAGGCTGCTTCCTTAAACTTCCCTTATAGTATAGCTTAGTGAATGAGGCGTACTAGCAGTTCGACTGACTATTCTTATACATATAATACATATTAAACATTTAATTATATAAATAGTATAAGGTATATTTTAAAACTTTTTAAAATATCAAGGGTTTAATCTTTTTAATAAATTAAACTTTTATTTTAATTAAAATTTAAACCATTTTATGGATTTATTAATTGTCTTCTAATTAATTACATAATTAAATTAATAATAAGATCTATAAGGATGTATACTTATTTAAAACATTATTTAAGGTAATTATCCTAATCAATTCATGATATAAGTATAAAATCCGTTTTTGTGGATTTGACTGTCTAACATGCTGTGGTAAACAATCACCATGCCGTGTTTGGACGATTTTGTAGGCCAACACGTCGTGGTAGAAGAACACCACGATGTGTTTCCGGAACAGAATGACGATTCTGTTAGCAATTCCTTGTTCAAGTTCAACAATTTTATCAATTCAATATAAAACTAAACCAACGCTCTGATACCACTAATGGATATTATGCAAAACATATAAATCCTTTGTGTGCATGCAACCCAAAAAAATTGATCTATGTTTTCTCTAATTGAACATATAATTTGAACAACAAAATAGAAACCCTAGAACACTAGCATATAATCAAAATGCACAATGATTGTTAGAAGATTCATACCTTGATTATTATATAGTAATAATAATGCAAATCCTTCTGTTGTTGAAGCCTTGAGAGCAAGCGTCACAAATGTCATGCCTCTAATGGTTCACACCGAACACTAGCAATCGAAGATGATGGAGAATGAGGAGGGAGGATGAACTTTCAGCCTAACCGTCTAAGGAATCAATTGGCTAAAAATCATAGGGTTATGCCCTATTTATAGTGCAGTTAGGAAACCCTAAATAAAACCTAATCCAAGATAATCTTAAACCAGACAGTTATCCACTTTCCTATTTATTTGCCAAAGACTATTCTAGAACCCTTAGGCCATAAGAAAATCGTCTAAGCCTATGGAGGGTTCTAGATTGTCTTTTGCTCAAGTATTAAACAATTTCACTTTAGTCCCTGTACTTTTAATTAATTCCTTTAATCCCAAAAGTGTTTTCAATTAATTTCTGATTGAATATTAATTAAATATTACTTTTTCTAATCAATATATTATTTTCATAATATATTAACAAATAATTTATTTCAATTTATTAATCAAATAATAAATCAACATCTCTCTCCAAAACCATCATGTCTAGTTGCTAGTCTTGATGGCAATCCAAAAGGACTGTGCTACTATCAATTGAAGTATATACCAATTATAGTTATGGACTTATACAACTAATCCAACACTTGTTTCCTCATCAATCCCCACAAAATATGACATCGCTTTTGGCATTGGCGACATGTTTAGCCCGACAACTTCTTTCTTCTTTAAGCAGTCCTATGCCTTTCCTCCTTACATTACAAACACACCCTTCCATCTTACAGGCACTCGTCAGAATAATGACTAGGTCTTTCGCACTTATAGCAGGTCACTTCTCTTTTGCAATGCACATCATGCATCTTCATGCATTTATTGCACCATTCTGCTTCATTATTACCCCTAGACTTCTTGTTGTTGGGGTTAGACCTTGAGATTTTACTTTCCTTATCGGAATTTGAGAGTCCTTCACTTGTCCTTTTCTCACCAACTTCAGTCTTGTTGGCAGCTCTTTGCTTGATCATACCTTCCACAGACTTTGTAGCCCAGACGGATGCTTCAAAAGTAGGTGTCTTCTTAACCGACACAGTGTACTCCCATGGTAGCCCCTTGGCGTACCTATCTGTCTTGGCATGTTCATTCGGGACAATTCTCATGGCAAACTCTATCTTATTGGTGAAGGCATTAGTGTATCCTTCATAGTCGAACTCCCCTTCTTTAAATTCAGGAATTGGTTCTCCAGTTATATAGTATGTTTTGAGCAAAACAATACTTTCGCTTGAAATGCATTAAGAACTCTGTCTATGTCAGCTACAATGGCTCGTTTGGGCTTATTATCTTTCCCAATGTGCTCCACTAGCAAACAAATGAGCTTTTGAACTGTCTTACCGTGTAGGTGGTTTGCAACTTTCGTGTGCAACCGCAGGTGATGAAAGTCTACTCTATCTCCATAATCTAGTCCATAACTTTCACCGAGTCTTTTGTTTTTCAATAAAGGATGAGGCTTTGAAATTCACAAAGTCCTTATACTTTCATTTATTCCTGTCGGCCCTTTCATTCAGTTCGTTTGTCCTAATTGTTTGTGGTTCCGTTTGAATCACGATTCTACTATAGTTTCCTTCCTCCGACTGACCTTCATTCATTTTGGGTTGCACAACAGGCATAGAGGGTTCTCTTCCATTCTCTTGGATGAACTATCTCATTTCCTCACTCTGTTAAGCTAACAGGGATTTAATCATTGTTATTGTAGCAGGTTCAGCTACCAGCACTGCTTCAGGTGCACGCTCGATCACGTGGGGCTCAGGTTGAAGGTATCGTTATCGATTCCTAATCCACAACGTGTCCTCACCATGATGTTTTGTTTATCAAAGTAGTCGTTCAAGACGAGAAATTTAAGATAGAGATATATCATGCATAATTCATTTAGCACATAAAGCAAATTAGGCATCTTGTCTTAAAGTGAACTAGCGCTTGTGGCAATTCAGGTGCTTTATCTAAATTATAAAGGGCACACATCTCATGATCATTGCTTAACATTCTAAGTGTAAGTCTTGAAATTTCCTAAACTTTCTAGTTCGCTTAAACTAGTGCTCTGATACCAACTATAACATCCCCAAATTTATGGCTATTTTAAAACTTTTTATTTGTGCTTCTTTAAACCAGAGTTCGTTTATAAATGTGAAATTAGTCCCGTCAAAGTGTTTCTGAAGAAATGTTTTTCATTGATTATATAAATCTAGGGTTTTCATGACTGATACAAAGCATAAGCATAAATGGCCTTACATCAATATTCTAGTAGCCTACTAATTCCTTTAATCTAACGTCAGATAATTGTATTATCTTTCAATATCTTCGTAACGCTACCTATGATACAAGAAATTGAGTGGCTCAGGATGGGAAACCTGGTGAGTACAAAGGGTTTTCAACCCGCAAAATCATAATCTTTAATTAGCATTCAAATAGCCCCATTAACCCCACTCTCGTTATTTTCACTCACTAATCCTGATATTATAAAGTATGATAAATATATGGTTAAATCAAGTAACAATCATATTGCACGACTACATTAAACACATCAAAGATAGCACAAATAGAAATTAAGCATTTATGATACTTGTATTTATGTGTAAGAACAACGTAACTGTGCACTCAAATGTTAAAGTGGGTGATTGGAACATTGCGCAACATTGTGCTTTAGCACTTGGCTTTTCCCTTGATATGACCTTGTTTCAATTATCACTTAGTCTTAGTTTATAATTTCTTATGACTAATTAATAGTCGAGATTCCTCAATAATCCCAATGTCTACTGATATATAGCTGATAAGAGACAATTAGGTTGGATCATATCGGAGGTAGGGTATGTTTAGTGCACAACGTATACTGTTGGAATCCTAATTTAAACACCTCAGTAAATCCAGTCTAGACGTCATCCCCGTAAGTATATCAATCAGTATAACAACTTGAAATCACTAATAAATCTTAATTACAGGCTCATAATAACGAATATGACTATAATTAAAGGTTACACTTAAATAAAATAAGTGTACTTTAACTTACAGAGTAATCTAGTAAAAATCGGGAAATTACGCGGACATAATCTTGATCTGAGAGCTTCTATTCTCCAGCTATCTGACACCTCAACGTCCCGCTAAAGTGACTAGGAAATAGGGACTAAATGGGAGTAAGGAATAGTAATGATCTCTAGAGGATTCGAAGGAAGTATGTAACGCCCGTAGATCAGGGCTAGTCAATTTAGAGACGATAAGCGTCAAAAATGAATTTTTGGGAAATATTATTTAGAAGGAGTAATCTTAACTAAGATGTAGTTTATGTTACGAGGTTTCCGAATATATAAAGAACGTCGAAATTCGAGTTATAACGAAGAAGTTATGACCTGTCGAAGTTTCGCGACAGAACCGGCACAACACAACGCGACGTAAATAGTGAATTTATGTTAGAGCGATATTTATCCAAAACAATATAAATGAGAATTGAATATCTCATTGATAGTAGTGCAACGACGGAAAGACGGACGAAAACGGACGTGAGACGAAGGAGTTATGAGTTTATAACGGAGTTTTCCTGTCCCGGCCTACTAAAAATAATATATAAGTAATATAATTATAATATATTAAAAATAAAGTCAAAATTAGTCAATGGATTCTAAACTAGAGTTTTAGATCATAATCTCACCTTCGCGTCGATATAAAGAATGTCGAAAACAGAGTTCATATGCGAAAGTTATGAATTTCTGAAGTTCAGGGGGCGAAACCCCAAAACTGTCAGATACCACGACGTGGCAAGCAGTGCCACGACGTGACCAGTCTTCTGACACCTCCGGGAGTCCCCCCAGATGCAACTTGCGATGACGCATGCAGTGACGACCAAGCCCACAACGTGGAAAAAGGTGCCACGACGTGGCAAGGGCAGATTTTGCCCTATAAATAGATTTGAAGGGCCAGCCGAGTTTGGTTGCTCATTCTCTCATCTCTCACCTGTATTTCATCGATTTACGTGCAAAGTAGTACCCCCGAAGCCCCGGTATCAACCCCGAGACCCGAAGCAAGTCCCGAAGCCCGAAGATCCCGAGAAGAAAAGAGTTTCCGAGCCGAAGCTCTGCCCGCGAGAAGCCCGGTGTGCGAAGTGATCCCGGTTTCACCGAAGAATACTACTCTTAGAGTTGTAGTGTTGTCCGAGCATCTTCTAACCAAGTGAGTGTGTGATTACTTTCTTCTAATGCATAAATACAAAGTATTTTATACGAAATACATGTTATGTGTATATTTTGTTGTTATATGTGTGAATGTATATTCACTTTCTTCTACCGCATAGATATGAAGTATTTGCTATGAAGTACGTGCTAGGTGTTTATACATTGTTTTTTTACTTTAGATAGATGTTTAAATAATGTTTCATACATGTTTTAATAGATTTAAACTGTATATGTGTTTGCATCTACAAATATGTAGGGTAGAACATGGGTAGATGAAATAGTTGATGTGAGACGAAATAATAAGTATTTTTGAACTCAATGTGCTCATTAGGTATTTTTGAACTCTATGTGTTCACTTGGTGTTTGAACTCAATGTGTTCATTAGGTATTTCCGAACTCTATGTGTTCACTTGGTATTTTTGGACTCAATGTATTCATTAAGCATTTTTGAACTAGATGTGTTCACTTGGTGTTGTTGAACTGAGTGTGTTCACTAAGTGTTTTAGAACTAAGTATTCACCAGATGTTTTGAATTAATTGTTCACTAGGAGTGTTAGAACTAGGTGTTTGTTAAGTATGTTGAACTAAGTGTTTACCACTCGTAATTTGTGGACCTTGGCAGTGGTGGACTTTGTGTCAATTCCTTAGGAATAAATGGGTAAAGGATAGTTGATTCTTAGGGTAAATCCTTAAGAAACAAAGGAGATAATGGGAATGAGTATTTAGGTTGATTGTTTGATAATTGAATATAATAAATGTATTATTGTTGGTTGAAAACCCTATATGCTCACCAGGCTTCCAAGCCTGACCCACTCAGTTTTCTTTGCATTACAGGTAATGGCACAAGAGTATAAATTGGTGAACTTGACGAGAGATTTTGGATTATAGATCAGTAGTTACAAATGATTGTTGTAAGGTCTATTTTATATTGTTTATGCTTTTGGTCTGTATCGGAACATGACATCCCGATGTTTTATTATTTAATGAAAATAATTCTCTTTGAGAATTATTTTGATAAATTTTATCATATTTTGTTTTGAGAACAAATTCCGCGACTCTTTTAATCAAAAGGATTTACTCTGATTTTATAAAACAAAGCATAAACAAATCGGTCTTTTCTGGCCATGAAATTGGGGATGTCACAAAGTATCTGAGAAAAATGAGCTAAGATTGAAAGTTTATAAAGGCTAATTTAGGGTACGCGCCGCACAACCTGTCCCCTGCGCACCTCGTATCTCGTTGGCCAGGGTGATGAGTCGCTTGATGTGTGGTGACATGTGTCGCAATCATGTGGGATGCGCGCCGCACATCTTATCCGTGCGCATTACTGCACGCGAATTTTTATAAAGTATTAGAAAGATCATAAATTCGTCATATAAGCTTCGTTTTTGACAAGTTTTATGTCCATGCGAAGTTATCGACGAGATCTACAACTTCTGCTTAGACTCCGTCGACTAATTTTGACTTTATTTTAAAGTTATATTTTTAACACGCTTAGACTGTTAAAGTCAGTTAAAATTTCATAACTCTTTCGTCCGACGTCCATTATTGACTATCTTTATATTGTTGGGTTTCTATTAACGAGATATTTGATTCTCGTTTAGATTATTTCGGCTAAAAATCAACCAATCTAAAATTTGATTTCTGATTTTTACACTAATACGCTGGATCTTAGAAAAATCAAAACCTCCACTAATGAAGTCAAATTTAGATGTTCTCTATATGCACGAAAGTCATAATAGTTGTTAAACCGAGATCGTGCATCTAGATCCCTAATTTTTTTTTTTGAAATTTATATTTTAATTTGGTTTGATTGAAGAAATAATATGTTGAACTATATTCTTTACTATTATAGGTTCTATTCTTTACTATTACAGGTTCAAGTTGTTTATTTGGAAAAAAAAACAAGTTCAACGTCATCTTCGTTGGTAGAGGCGAAAAACATGTTTTATTCATTTGTGATTACAATTGTATGAATATGTTTCAATCCAAATATATTAGAGATAAAACAATCAATTTTTATCATGTATGAATACAAGATTTTATTTTTGAAGTCATTTTAATCATTTACAGGTATAACATTATCAATATAAATGCATGAATTCAACCAAAGTATAATCATTTATGAATATAAGTGTGTAAGTATAAGAATCCGACTTTGGATTATTCATTTATGAGTATTATATTCGTTGAATTCATTTATCAATGAATTAAAATATGTTATCATATTTATGTGATACAAAAGTAGGCTATGTTGATAAATGTAAAAAATCAAGTGATTTATTTATAACATGTTTTAAATTTCAATTAAAAGACATTGGATTCTTATATTTTAAATGAATTTATTCAACTTAATTGTTTTATGTTAATAAAAAATGTAATTTTATTTTGAAAAAAACTTGAAATAAATGATTACAATATTATACGAAAACATCATTTAATGAAGTTGACTATATCATTAATGTAAATATAAAATTCCTATATTGCCCTTTAGAAAATGATTGGTCAACAATCGTTCTTACACTCTCATCCTTTGGAAGTTCTTAATGATGATCGCGTGTTTTAATTGGGTGCCACGTTGTTGCACTAAGTGGTCACGATGTGGTGGCCATTTTGGGCCAAAACCTACTCTCCAGACTTTAAGCCCTATTTAAAGGAAATTAAGGCTAGGTTTTCGTCAAATCTCACCCTCTATTACCCTTAAACAACTCCATTGCTAACTTTATTCCTCTTGGAAGCTTTTGTGCTCCTTTTTGCATGTTCTTGGTGGCTTTAAAGGAAGAAGAAGGAGGGCTAGTGCGTTGATTCAACAAGAAAACCTCCCCTTCACTTGTGTGCATCTTCTGGACCCTTTGCAAGTCCTAAAGTTTCCACCTTTTCTTGTATTTATTCATAGATCTAGGTTTTATGGCATCTTATGTTCCCTTTGAGGTGGTTTGAGTGGATTGGAGAGATAAAGTTTGCAACTTTATGGTTTTTCTATGTCCCAAGAGCATTATATCTCATAGCATTATATCTCATAGATCTAGGAAATGGTGGTGATTTGGAGTCTTTGCTTGAAGTTAGGTTTTTATTGCATATTTGACCTAAATATGGAAAGGACATTTATGGGGATGCATGTCCATAAAATTTAACTTTTTAGGGTTCTAAAGGACCCTTAAAGTGTTTCTGAAAATTTTGGTTTGAAGATTTCATAGATTAAGTGCTTAATGGTCTAGTCACATGCATTAATTTGCCTGTTAGACCTTAGAATTAAGATCTAGACTTAGAGGGATGTCTTAAGGGATAAAGTTAGAAACATTATCCATTGACACCTTGGAAAGGATCAAATTTGAGCTTTGTACCTCTTGAAATTGGAAGAAAATGATTTAAGTCTGTTTGAGTTGTTCAGACCAATCTCCATAGCGTGGCCTGAGGCTGCCACAACATGGAGGATTTCTATTGGCAATTTTGACCTTATTCTTGACTGTTGACTTTGAGTGTTGACTTTTGACTTGTTGACTTTTAGTCAAATTTCTATTTTTATAAAGTTGGCCTAAGTATTTATCTTCTATAGAGATATAGGTGGCGTTTAACAACTATCTCTTATTTTGCGACCCGTTGAATTTTGACAACATCAGCGAGGTGAGTTTTCTCATTACACTTTTGGGCTGTAGGCACCAATGCCGACCCACTGGATTGTGCTATGTAGAGTATTAGTTATCTTTGTGACTCTTGAGTATATGTTTGGGTTGAAATATACCCTAAGTCTAGGCCAATCATTGTATGTTGGGTTGAAATATATCCCAGGGTTGGCCCTAAGGTTGGGTCCACTATTGTATGTATGGGTTGAAATATACCCAGGGCTAGGCCTATTGATGTGTATTGGGTTGAAACATACCCCAGGACTGGGGCCACTGATTTTTATTGTATGCAGTACTTTGGGTAACTCACTAAGATTTGTGCTTACGGTTTTGTTGTTTAACATTTTCAGGTACATCTAATTTGAAAGGGAAGGGCCCAACGTAATCGAACAATATCCCCTGTTGATTCCACATTTATGACTATTTTTCTCTAATGAATTTGATACATTGTATTGTGGTTGATTTTGAGACACATGATGTATGGATTTCATGATTCTTAAAAAAAAAATTATCACTATTTTTGGGAATAAAATGATTGATTTTAATTAAACTAATAAAAGATATTGAAATCAAATATGCAGAAGTGTCCAAAATATATCCATATATGTAATTCAATCAAGTCGTACCCTTCCTCTAGCTCCTAGAACAACCTATAATATTTAAACTTAAGTCAGTAAGCACAAAGCTTAGTGGCCCCATCGTCTGCCATACAAATGTTATGGCATTCCATAGTCTTTCATACAAGTGTTATGGCCCCCATAGTTGTTCATACAGGTGTTATGGTCCCCCATAGTCTTTCATACAAAAGGTCATGAAGACAATCTAATCTATCATGATACCTAGATTCTTACATAATAAAATGAGAAAAATCACGTAAACTAGAGACTAAAAAAATACAACACAATCGAACACACAAGGGATCAATATCACACACCACCTAGGTAACAAAAGAAGTTAGCTCTCAATCTATAGCTCGAACTCCCCAAGTTAGACCAAAAATCAAACTGGTCAAAAATTCAACGATTAACGGTCAACAGGTCAAAGATAACGGTCCCACGCCACGACCCATACTTAATCGCTTCACGAACACCATAAGACAAAATCAATGCTACTCGCATCGTGACATCCTAATGTACGCGTCACAAAAAATGACAAATCATCAAACTTTTCATTAAGGTCTTAATCCTTTAAGACCAAAACCCAAATCGTCAGATCTCGTTCTTCTAAGGTTTATACTTGATAAAGTTTCCAACTTTATCTAGTTCCAAGGCTTAATTCTTCACAAACTCAAACCCTAATTAAAGATAAGCACCAAATGGCTTGAATCCTTTACATGGAAAATAAGAAGCTCATTTATTGACTCTAAGTGTCCTAAACAAGTCCAAAATTCAACCATAATGAACACGTTGGTTCTAGAGTTTTCCAAATCCCAATAATATAAAGAAAAAGGGCAAAAATATAACAACAAGCCTAGACATCTGGAAGTAATACACAAAGGAAGATACTTTCTGACTTACAAAGGTCCAAAAACAAATTAAAAGGTTGGATTTTCTCTGAAGTGGACTCCATAATGCACTAAATGCTTATTTATTTAACAAAAACTTACTCAAAGCTTAAGCATACTCCAAGAACACATAAGGATAGGGTTTTCTCTACAGGAGGTGAAGGCTGAAGATAAGAGAGAAACCTAAAAGTTAGCATCACTAAATAGAGATGAAGGCCTGAGATCTAGGGTTTTAAGCCCATCCATCATCGTATCGCGATCCATACCTGACCACACGTTGCTTAATGATGTGGCATGTGTCACGACACAAGGAAGCCATTCCATAGACTCTATAGGTCAAACTTAAATCAATTCAACACGAGTAAATCATACATAGGAAATATGTGTTACAATACTATGACAAAGATGGTATTTGACATAGCCATTTTATTTTAATGTATTAGGTGGAGAAGTGAGATGATAAATACTATTAAGAGAAATGTATTGTGTGAGTTTGAGGTATTAACTACCATTTGAGGGTAACATTTTATAATTAGGCTATTTGAATAATTTCAACAAGTGCATGAGAATGCTAGAAAATAAAGAAAGTGACAGATATATGTTTTAATGTCTCACACCCCAGTCTGACGGCAGAAACACCATGCTACGTTACATAGGGATATTAGATTGAGGCACACAAATATATTGAACATTACACATATAAAACATAAATGATACTTTTATTTATTATTCATTATTCAAGATTGCATTTTTGATTTATCAAGCGCACATCCTGAACATAACTAGAAATGATAAACAAACATAAATAAAATCCAGAAAGCTTCCTTGAAAACATCTTCCTCTTCACGACTCTCTTCCACACTCATCTCCCTGAGAATACATGTACTTTGAAAACGTCAACATAATGTTGGTGAGTTCACAGGTGTTTATAGTTTTCTGCTTTATTTAATTTTATTAAAATAAGAATCCTCTTTCTGTTAGAAAAACCTTTATGTCCTTATTAAGATATTTTACCAACATTAACTTACTATCTTTATAAAGTATCTTACCAATCCTATATTACTATCTTTATAGAATACTTTACAGATTCTACCTTACTATTTTATAGTATAGGATACATTACTAATCCTAACTTATTTTATTAACTACTCGAAGGCGTTCATCTATGTAGTCAGATCTCTAAGGTTGTCAGAATACATTACCCTGAGCCTACATAATCGACGTTGTTGACTAGTAATTTCCCCCACAAGACGCTTCATCGGACATTGAATAAAACATATATAAATATATAAAGTTATCCTGTCGGGATTCTAGTTAGCAATCGCAGGTGGGGGTGTCAAACCCCATATAGATTTATACATATTTCTATGGCTCTCACGAGATTAATGATTATTGGTGGGGTAGCCGAATTTAATCAGGCTAATGATAATAACAGTTCACTAACTTAGTAATTTCCTATACCTATTACAATATAATTCTTTTACTTTATATTTGATCATTATAATTTTTATATCTCATAGTTATCTTATATATATATATATATATATATATATATATATATATATATATATATATATATATAATATTGCCATACATGTATACCCTAATTATGGTTAATTTGAAAATAAGATATTTGGGCAGAGTAACGACTAGGTACATTGCACATCCCTATATTTGACCAATATTACTTCTAGGTACTTTGTTATCCTAGGACATTGGTCATTATAACCTCTAGGTAATATCTCTTCCTAGACCATCGTACATCATAACTCTTAGGCATAATATCATAGCTTACAACTAGGTAGTGTATCTATAGCTACGTTATCCTAAGGTTTCGTGCTTTATATGACTTACTACTTGCAAGAATAAATCTAAGCCTTCCAAAAAAGTAAGATTTAAGGACAATATCATTGGGCCATTTGTTTAAATGTTAAAAGTGATGGGATGAAATTGTAAATTGTTAATAGGCTAAAGGGTATCATGGTAATTAAACGTTAGCCTATTTTTATCAAGTTGTTGGAATATCTCTTCCTCTCTCTCTCTCTCTCTATCCCTCTCTCTCTCTCTCTCTCTCTTTTCTCCCACGTATCCTTTTTCTTTTCTCTCTCTATAAAGTGATTTAAAACCTTTAAACCCTAATATAGTCATTACCACCATACGCTTCCATCTTTTAATCTACAAAATCTGGAACTCGATATCAAGACCTGTAAATCGATCTCCTATAACTCGTTCTTTGTTCATTGATTTTCTTTGGAGATTCCAGACCATCAAATCGATTTATTGTTAAAGGATTGGTTTTGATTTTACATGAATGTGTGTTGTGAAGGTATCGATGTATTGATAATATCAAGAGGGTTGAGGTGCTAAATCGATTTTCTTGGAGCAATAAACGAGTTGCATAATTGCCTAGACGGATTGAGTTGTCAAGTTTTCGGGTGTTGTTGATGGCTGAGCACGACGAGCATAGAGTCTCCGACGGTGACGGGAGGTCGATTTCTTTTGAAGATCGTCACACACAGCCTAGTAAGTTCTCCATGTTCACCAATTTCATTTTAATTTACCTTATTTCTCATTTTTAAAGGTGAAGGGGTACACCCTTTTCATCATTTACACAATAATTCTTAATTTTTTTTGTTCTAATTCTTCTTATACTAGCCTTTATAATCGAGGAAACATATGACTACCCAATTATGATATTAGATTCAAAGGAAAGGTTTATGCACTGAAGATGTTTTGATGAAATTCTTGAGAGAGATTTGGTCTCATAGAACTCAATGATATATGGGTTTTGAAAATGGGTTTTTCTAGGAGTGCCTTTGGAATTGAGAAGATGAAAGGTTAAGACTTTGAGCCAGATGATAATGAAGAGCTATATTGTCTTCTATATTTTTTATATGTAAATTATATTTTATTTAGATATATTCATGAATGATTACATGCATTCTATGATGATTAAATGTATATTCATTTGTGAAGAGAAATCTATTCTAATAGAATGATATTCATTTGAGATTTAGATATATTCATTTCTGAATAGAAGTCAGAAATATAAGCGTATTCATTTGTGATTTAGAGGTATTCATACTATAAATAAATAATGAATTTTAGACAATTTTTATTTTCAATTAATGAAAAAAAATATGCTATAGAAATCTGTTCATTTATGATTCAAGTAGTATTATTTTGCTAAAAAAAGAAATTTTTATTTGTGAATAAAAATGTATTCATTTGTTATTGGAGTTGTACTAATTTTTTTGATGAAAAAAACTGGACAACTTTTATTTTTGGAAATTAAAATCATTATTCCTAGATTTTGGGAGATTGCCATTTAATTTAAATGTAAAATTACTAAGCTATTAAGTTTAGTGATTAATATTTTAGAATCACCGAATACATTTTCTTCAAAACTAATTCTAAAATTTTTTCATACGGATTGGTCATCAATTAAAAGACAACTACTCCAGGTAGTAACCATCTCAAGCATCATCTGAGAGTTACTATTATGAAGTATAATTATTTATCACCCAATGACTATTACCTTATAACACATAATAAGGCTTACAAGAATTCATCAATATAGTTTATTCTTGTTTTCTGACATAGTCCATTTCATGAGTAACTTATTATAAGCAATAAGATACATATAATATAATGTATCAATATGATAATTCATAAACAACATGATGGAGTAAGATTAGTCACCTTATTATGGCTTATGCGGATGGTATTCCAACTTTTTAACCCATTCATTAGATCCTCATGCTTCACTTACTATAAACATGCAGATGCATGTACATATGAACATACAATTTAATCACACCTGTATAATTATATATTCTTTACTAATTAGTTATATTTACTTTCATCATATATCTTCATTACACATCATGGATAAATCACTCATATAACTCCATTAAGATCATTTATGTATGTTAAAATACAACCTATTTATTTACATGGTACCCTCCCCAATACATAATTATAACAAATTTCCAAATATAGTCTATAATTTCCATCAATACAAGTTTTACACCTTGTTAGGCTACTCTAAATCACTTAATTCATTAAGTTGAAGAATTAATTTCATCATATATGAATAAACCAAATTAAGGTTTATCACAACTTTACCAATTCATGAATACAATCCCTTATATGTATGCTATTAAGCCAAATAAATTATTTATCTCATCAAACATGAATCCTATTTTTTAATTTTTGGATTCACCTACGGTTTATATCAAAACCCCCCAAATTTCATCCACAAAACATAATCAAAGGGAAGAATAAGGGATGATTTACCTTGGTGTGATGGATTAACAACTTAATCGAAGCTACGCCTTTGTGCAAATCAATTTCCTACTGTTATGTGTGTAAATCGCACCTCAAAATCTGTTTTAAGAGATAATTTCAATTATAAGACCGACTAATTAAACTATCTAACTTGTGCACTGCATCGATAGGCACCCCAAGCCTCAATTGTATTCATAATATTTTAGTAACCTACTTTCAAGGGCCCCGCACCTCAAAGCCACCACTCTGTGTTTCTACAAAGTACGATGTTGTGACTATTCATTTCATGTAACTTGTTTCTCGCCTCAGGGATGCGCCACACCCTTTTACTTGGCGCCTCACACGCTGCATAATGCGCTTGTACTTTTTCTCTTTTTCATCTTGTATTCCATACACACACTTAAAATAGCTTAGCCATATATATATATATATATATATATATATATATACACACACACACACACACACACACAATACTATACTATACTATACTATTCAAGAATTAATCATAATATAAATATATACATCGATATATTTAAGTTTTACAAAAATAGGGTTTACATAAAATTATTGTTAGGATATTAAACCTTGAAAGATCGATTAGATTCAAAATAGATTGCACATAAGAACGTGAACAATGATACAAAATAAGCTTAATGATTATATTCCACATCCTCAGAAGAACTCGATTAAGAATTGCTACTATAGAGGCGTAATTAGGGTTACAAGAATAATTGCCAAAGTTAAGAAACACGATGCATGCATGCACCTTAAATACTCTAACCCTAATAAATGATGGGAGGACAAGTCCAACCCCGTTTGCATAAATGGACTAATAAAAACACACAATGACGCAACATAATATTCCTAACAATCTCCCGTTTTGCGTCAATTTAGGCGAGAGTCCATCAATGCCGAGTTCGCTTCTGCACTTCAAAGACATTAGGAATGATACTCAGTAGAGACTTGCAAACCTAAATATACCACTGAATCAAATCCGAAAAGCATTTCTTGTCTTCCATGTTGTTTCCCTTGAATTTATTTTTCATTTCCAAAATATACTCAAGGCAAGAAGTTGTGTACATGTTTTTATCATCAAGGAAGAAACAATCCTTGTGAAAGTCTGCGTCATTTCGTTTTCGTGCCTAAAAACCACATACCATCCTTCCTTGTATATTTTCCCAAGTTTCAACTTTTCAAACCCTTCTGGAGTTTCTTTGGGAGGAACAGATGACTACCTTCGCAATACAACAACTATTTCCACATCTATTTTGCTAACCTCTTGAACATACGAAACTATCATCAATTTGAGGTGAAACATAACGGGCTCATACTTCTGTCCTTCCCTCAGTAGTATGTTGTAAAGCATGATCCAGTCATAGGGTTGAGGCTTGGTAGGTCAGCGAGAGTAAATTTGTTAACCTGACTGGAAGAACCTCTCACAACCTTAAACTTTGCATTAGGGAAACTTTCAGTTTCTATTGGACCTATAACCTTCACTGCAGTAATCTTACAAGCACTCCATGTTTCATACTGAGGCTTCATGTGCTTGAGATAAAAGAAGAAGAGCAATTGATCGGCACCATTATTAGTGGAAGGGACATTCGCTACTTTGACAAAGGAGCAAAACTTGAAGGCTTTCGGAGTAATTGGCAGATCTAGCTGTGAATCTTGTGTATTCTGAAGCTCGAATGTCACAGCTGGTTCTAACCAATACTGACTAGGCATATCCATGGCTTCGTTTTGAATTCGCTTCAGAGTCCACTTTGGAAATAAAAGCTTTCTGCTTTCCAAAGTAACCTGAGCTTCGCGTTCTGTTCGCTCTTTCGCTTCAGCCTCTCTAATTATTCTTTGACGTTCGTCCATTTCAGCCGCTCGTACCTTTCTTCTTTTGAGCTCGTTTTCATCCAGCTCTTCATCTTCGTTATTGTCGACAATGGGTTTTGCACTAAAAAGTTTTTCTTTGCCTTTAGGCTCAGATTCTCTTTTGACAGTGTGCTTGACTAAAGGTTTAGGGTCTTCCTTCATAGATTGTGACACACCTTCTCCCCCTTGTTTCAAAATGAAGCTATATTTCGGAACACCTTCCATTCGATTAAGCATTGCCAAGACAGGCCTTAATTTTTCAGCAAGGTGCTTATTTACCGTAATGGTGATCATTGAGTCACGAGTCTCAATGATATCCAAAAGCATGCCATTTACCTCTGCAATGTAGCTTTTGATAGCAGCTTTCTCTTACAACTAATCATTGACTTGCTTCTCAGGAGTTTCAAGTTCAACAGTCAAGACTATCACCTTTTTAGTCTTGATGGCAAGAGCATCCATTATTTTTCTCTCCATTTCCAGATCTTCTTTAATCTTAGAGAGTTGAGAGGAGATGGATGATTGGAACTTGCCATGGTCATTTTGAAGACCAGTTCGAACCTCTTGAAGTTTTCCTTTCTCAGTTTTGAGTGTAGAACCCAGGCCAAAAATGACTTTGTTTGCCTTGCCAGTGTTGGACTCAAAGGAGCTTTGGAATTGCTCCATGAAAACTTGAGCATCAAATATTAGTTTATCGACTTTTTTGGTCGTTTTGTTACAGAATGAGGTAGAGTCATCAACTGCCTTATTCATCTTTTCAAGATTGGCAGAATGCTCTTTAGTAAGGGTCACAAGAATGGACTTAACCATCGCTTGAGAATAATCATCTGTGATGAGGTCTTTGCAGCATTGAGCAACGAGTCTAGTTTTTAATTTATCAACTTGAGTTTCCCTCTCGTGATAGGGGCTTCGTCGTCATTTTCAATCTTAATGTTGAATGGACAATAGGTGAATCCTGCGAAGTCGTCATCATCCCCAAAAATCATATATGGGTCATCGTAGTGAAGAGGGGAAATGGGGGGTGTGGAAAGACCTGTTGTGAAACTTGATGCTCCCGCACCCCGCATCAGATGCGTTGACAAAAATAGGAGGCTCAACTGATGTTGCTGGTGTGGTTGTTGAATCAGTGAAAATAGGTGGAGGTTGCGAAACCCCTAAGAAGAAAGGTAGGCATGGAGCAATAGAGATAGGAATGGAAGTGGTGGCTGTAGGGAAGGAACAAAAACAGTCTAAAAAAATCATTGAAAATTAGAATTAAAACAAGAATCTCGACTGTTACCTCAGGAGCAGTGGAAATAGGATGCAAAACCTCTGGTTGAGAAGTTGTTGCAGTGTCTTCAGTTTGAACAAGCTCCTCTACTTCAATGCGAATGTCCGATTGAGATTCAGACTACGAATGTTCGCTTTCACCGGGAGTTGGAGATCTGGACTTGCGAGCTTTCCTCTTTAACTTTCGTTTCTTTGCTACAGAGGGACTTGGAGCTGACGAGTCAGCTTGGGACTTTCGTTTCTTGGACGAACCCTTTTTAGCACTTTGTTTCTTTTCCCCTTTCTTGCGCCCCTTTTGCCCTCCTTTCTTTGGTTTATAGGCTTCATCAATAATTAACTGCATCTCAGGTGTCAAAAGATGAAATCCTGAAATAGGGAGTTTCCTGTAAGCTTCAACGATTTTACTGGTTGCAGGAATGTCGCGAAACATAGCTTTTGAAATTGATCCAATAAATGAAAATTTGGAATTATCAGTAAGGATAATGTTTGTGGTATGAAAGGTGGAGATGGCAGACATGAAAGAGTCTTGCATCACTGGAATGTGGTGCTTCTTGATTGCGCTTTGAACATTGATTGTCTAAAACCGAGCACAAGAGATCTCGCTATGTCTCATAGTTGAATGAGTGTTTTGTACCAATTGAGTCCAAAGAACAACTCCAAAATCGATGTTGATACCGTTGTAGAGTCCATACAAAATCGACATAAACAATTTTCTTGCGCAATGTGACCCATTTACATGCTCCAAAAAGCTTTTAAACAAGAGAGTAAAGAGCCCATTCCATAGTAGTGGCAAATTGGGCTTCCTTGAAACTGTGGTTAGGGTTTCTTTGTACCTCTTTTGGTAGAACATCTCCATGATGACAGCGATGGAGATGGATTCAGGATCTACTATACCAGCGGTCTAAGCAAGCCCTAGCAACGAGCAAAATCGGGACTTGTTGATTGAGGTTTTCTGATTGTGGACATCAAACGTGATCCATTGTTCTTCCTTGATGTAGCAAGCAGTGGAGTAAGCCTTCGACAGAAGAGACATCAGAACTATTTCTGATGTGGTTAACGCTTTGACTAGTGGGGAGTACTTCAAGCATTCAACGATTGGCAACATGTAGCTATCGTACTTAAGAGGATCAAAATTGAGAATTAGGTTTTGGTTTTGCTTGATGGTGAGAAGGAATGATTGCCCAGTGTGTTCCTGAACAGAAGAAGTTTCAGAAACGCGTGTCAGGCGGTGGAAAAGAAGCGTCGGTTCAAATTTTCACATGCCCATTTTAATTCTTATCCACTAAAGTGTCGCTTTAGTTTCTCCCCTTTCGCTTTTGTGTGTACATCAACTTTCACACTGAAAACAAACTTTCGCTTTTAGGCAAACTGGAGTTGAACTGCAAAACTGAAAATAAAGTGCGTACCACGAACTAGACTTTTGGAAAATCACAAGGATATTCGTGCTATAGTGTACCAAAGATAAAGAAATAAATCAAAGCAAATATGTGGCATTTTAGTGATGTCTATTTGAAAACATGAAACTGTGGATCTCGGGCAAAGATCTCTTCAAAGTCAAGAGAGACTAAGAAGTGTCTGTGTGGTTCCTCGTTAAATTACGATCACTTGTTTATTGAGAAATAGTGAAAGGAATCTTTTCTTTAGGCTAATAAGGTGGCTATTTCTTCAACCAAATTTTGAAACTTTATATAAGTACGAACATTCGGATGAAGTACTCGTGTGACTAGTGTAGTCAGTTGAACGAGTAGCTTTGAAATTGTGTTAGTGACTTGGATAAAAATAGAAATCTCAATATATATATATATATATATATATATAAACTGGATCTATTGGGTAGAAATGTCTTAGGTCTTAGATCATTTCATTAAGATCTCTCAAAATAAAAAGAGATTTCTTGGTATAAACCACGAAAGTGGAGTTTCGTTAATTCCATGGTGAAATATCTAGAACATGTAATTGTTCACCGTCAATCCATAAGAGTGTGTTGGATTTTGGGTTTCACTCAGTTTATGGTGTAAAAACTAAGATCATTAACGCAAATGTTATGTAACCATAAACATCAATGGTAATGTCTGAGAGTCTCAAGGTTTACAATCATGAAAGCAAAACTGATGGAGAAAAGTAGGAGGTGGTTCCAAGGAAACGAATGTACCTCTGCTATGCGAAAGTGACCAAGTAGATACTCATTGTGAGAAGAGTAAGGTAGCTCATGACTTATGTGAATTCGTATCCTAATTGGGAAGAAACGATTAGTATTATCGATTCATTAAGGCTTCAACATAGAGTCGTTAAGGCTTTAGACAAAATGCAGCAACATGCTTCTAGGGACACTTAGCTAGCGCATAGATAAAGAAATGTATACCTACCTCATCATTTGTGTTTAAAGATTTTGCCTTCAAATCTACACAAATAAATAAGTAAATAAATAACTTGAACAAAAATATTTTGAATTTTGAGTTTTTCTTCACAAGAAATAAAAATAAATAAAAAATGTTTTTGTATTTTGAAATTATTGAAATAAGTAAAATGATAGAGAGAAAGAAAATTAAAAGTAAAGAAAATGTTTTTGTGTTATTGATTTTCTTAAATAAAATAAAAAAATAAAAAAATAAATTAAAAAAAATGAGAAAATAAAATAAAAATATACATAAGAGACAAAAAGATATAAAACTCTCTAAACCACGAGCATACAGTGGACCATGAGAAGTGTTGAGCATTCACATGAAGATGTAGGATAAACAGGGGATGCGAATTACTGCGAGTGTTCGCACCAATTCACATGACTGCGAATTACTGCGAGCGTTCGTACCAATTCGCATGATATACTCTAAACTGAGAGAGCGAAAGTAAAACCAAAAACGAAAGTATCATTATGAAAGTGAAAGTGGTTTTGGAACAGATTCAGCTTCTATCATTCCCACGCCCTGAAGTATTCGATTGAAGGTTGGTTCTGGTAAGGCTTTCGTGAATATGTCAACTAACTGATCAGCATATCTAATGAAGTGTATTTCAACATTACCATCTTCCACATGATACTTGATAGAGTGATACCTTAGCGCGATATGTTTCGTTTTTTAGTGTTGCACTGGATTGTGACAGATGCGAATGACACTTTCAGGGTCACAGTATGTCACATCCCCATACCAGAACGGCAGAAACGTTTGGGGGCGTATAGAGTGACTTCATGTTCAGTATCATACAATTGAATAGTAATGAAACATAGTAACACAAACATTCATACATTTGGATTTCAAGTATTACATTGATTACAAACAAAACTATTCCAAAAGTTGAATACAAATAACTGAAAAGTAGGAAAACATGAGACGCCGACGCCGACCCTCAAGAAGGGTTGAGTACCTATCTACTGGTTTCCTGATAATACAAGTGATTTTGAAAAATGTCAACAATTAAGTTGGTGAGTTCATAAGCATTTTGCATGAAAAAGGTTTGTAACAGTTTTGCGAAAGATGGCTTCGTATTTTTCCAGAAAATCCGATATTTCCTTTAACATGAACTGAAATTGTAAGTAATTCCTTTGTATCTTTTCCTTGTAAAGGAATATTGTATATTTACAGAAAATCCAGTATTTTCTTAAAGGTGAATTGTACTCTGAAACCCTAAGACCAAGATGTAAGTGGATATTGTACAGAAAATAGTATATAGTTTCATTTCTTTTAATAAAACTAGTGAAGTATAAGCTTCCCGTAAACCAAATAGTTTCGCTAATCTCTATGTGAGTTCCTATAACCATGCTAATATGACTGATATACCTGAAACGATGTTCTTCATGCGTCGAAGTCGATAAGACATTTGTCATCCTAGACTTGCCGATCTAACTGTAGCGAACAACTGGTGTGTGGGGTTGTCAATCTCATATAGATGTATACACAACGGTCTCGCTCTCCCTCCAAGAGACTCTGGTTATAATGCAGGACTTAAGGTGTACGCTACGTAGGTACGGTGAAGGAAAGTCTCACAAGAGCATTAACAGATTTATGTGAACTATGACTCCTTTTACTTGTAAAATAAGATAATTATACCTTTAAATAATTATATGTATATTTGAAAGGTGTGGTTTGTGACTTCCAAACTATACTAATTATAGTTTATCTTGTTGGTTGAAACTATTTATATAATCTTTTATATAAATATAGTTGTGTATTCTAGCATTAAAATATGAAATCAAAACATAATATTTTGGGGTTAAAACCCACTAGATTAATAAATGACTATAATGTAACCATTTTTGTTAGTAAAGCTATCTTTTAGTTAAAGTTCCCAAAAGCCATGTAGTTTTACAAATCATAACTTTTCTTATGATATTATAACTTACATTATGTTTGCTTTAACAGTATGTATATCACAAATATTTATACCAAAAACTAGTATAAACCCTAACTTATGTAAATAATATTTATCTTTAACATAAAGATGAAAAACATGAAATTATTTGTGGGATAAACAATGTTTTACTTGTATCCCCCCCTAAAACATGAAAAAGCTTCAGAAATATGGGGGTATGAACTCACCTAGAGTTGGTTTACGGATTGTTTGGAGTGATGGAGTGAAGATCTCGAGCCTAAATTCTTGGATGAGTTGATGAACTTCCTTGGAAGGAATGTTGTCCTAAGAGTTTTTATCACTTATTAATTGTGTAACATAATATGAATCTACCATGAAAGGGATAAAAAATACTAGGTTAATGGGATAACTTACCAAAAAATCGAAGGGAAAGCTTGAAGAGTTAGACCTTTAGCAATTTTCTTGCTCTTGTTCTTGAGTAGAAATTTTGAGAGAATAAGAGTGAAGTTGGGGAATAAGAGAAATGGTGGAGTATTTTTTTTACTATCGATGTTAAGGATGAAAGGAAAGATGGGATATGTGCTTGGTAATCTATAAGTTAAAACTTTGTTATTTGGGGCTCTTACATGGGTTACTGTGTTTGCATTGGAAATGGAGGTGAAATCACATCCTAAAGTCAAATTTTCCTTGTCTTATTCCACTAAGGGTGTTTACGATTCTAAGTCTTTTCTCGGGTTTTCGGCCAAAACATGATTCATTAAGGTAGTTTTCGGTCATAGTGCTTTATGTGCATTGAGATTTCTCTCCTAGGCTCATCCTAGGGTGTGTTTTCGGGCCTAGTAGTATTCTTGACTTAGATTTCGGTCCTAGTTTTCCATAAAGTGTTTTCGGCCATAGTGGAGTTCTAGGCCAGAATTCATAAAGGTAATGTTTAATGTGCACCATCTTGTTGCCTTGACAGTGTACATTCAATCATGGTTTAACAAAGCTTATTACACATATTTATATCCATATATGTTAGCTTATAAGTCATTTGTAAATGTTCTAGGGTGGGAGGGATACTAGGCTAAATACTAATAAACAATATTTTAAATCCATGATTCCTATTCCAAATTATTTGTCTAGTTTTGGCTTGATAAACTTGTTTACTTTCAAGAGGTTATCCTATATATGATTTCCAAAGTGTATACACCCATATACATGCACGTATGCCATTTTGGTTTTCAAGGTTTTATTGTAATAGGGTTACAATTTAGACCTTGCTTGATCCAAATATTTTAGGTTGTCACACAATATAATGGGATTTGTTTCATATTCAGACCATAGTCACGAAGTTGGCTTTGAATCTAAATGACTTGTGAAGGGCATGAGGCTGCAACTATATACTCTGCTTCAACAGTTGAGAGGGATACGCAAGTTTGCTTTTTTTACTGCAAATGTATGAGCTTTCCATCCAAGAATTGGCATCCTCCCGTTATACTTTTTCTATCCAGGCCACACCCTCCAAGATCAGCATTCAAAAACTCTTGTACGAAGAAACCTAAGTTTGATGTATACCATATGCCTAGTGATGAGGTTCGTTTTAAGTACCTGAAAATATTCTTGACAACCACCATGTAAGGTTCACAAGGATTCGCTTGGAACCTGACACAATAACAAACGGAAAACATAATGTATGGTCGACTAACTGTTAAATACATCAATGAACCTATCATCTAACGATAAAGGGTCATATCAGCAGATGGTTTTTCCAGAGATGGTATTAGTTTCGTTCTTAGTGCCATTGGAACCTTCGTTTTTTAGTCTCCCACCATTCCAAACTTAGCGATTAGGGTCTTCATGTATGCCTCCAAATTGATAAATATACCTTCCTGGCTCTATCTTGTGTTTAATCCAAGGAAAAAGTTAATTGGACCCATTGAGCTCATCTCAAATTTCGTTTCCATTAGCTTTCGGAATTCAGGTGTTAAGTTGGGTTTAGTTCATCCGAAGATAATGTCATCAACGTAAATTTAGACAATCATTAAGTGGTCACCCTCTTTCTTGCGAAAGAAGGTTGGGTCAACCGAACCTTGTTTAAATTTAGACATTTTCAAGAAATAAGTTAAAACTTCGTACCAGGCTCTTGGAGCTTGTTTCAGACCATAGACTGCTTTGTCCAGAATATAGCAATGGTTGGGACACTTCTCGTTTATAAACCCTGGTGGTTTCTCCACATAAATAGTCTCCTCTAGTTCCCCATTCAAAAAGGTACATTTGACGTCCATTTGATAAACTTGAAAATTCTTATGTGTTGCGTAAGCCAGAAAGATGCAAACGGATTCAAGCCTAGCAATAGGTGTGAAAGTCTCTTCGTAGCCCATGCCTTCTTTAACCAATCACAGTTTATTTCGTATTCAGTTTCCTTCTTTATCAAGCTTGTTGCAAAACACCCACTTTAACCCAACAACGGATGCATCCTTTAGAGTAGGAATCAGTCTCCAGACTTTGTTTCGTTCAAATTCATTGAGCTCCTCCTTCATTGCTTGGACCTAATCCGAATGATCCAGAGCAATCTGAACGTTTTTTGATTCGACTTTGGAGATGAACGAGTTGAACATGCAATATTCTACTTTGGAGAGTAAAGCAGTTCATTTCTCCTTTTAGAGGCCAGAGAATATCCCAAGAAGATACTTTCGTCAGCTTTCACATCGAATTTGTTCCTCTGTTCTTTAGAATTACAGACGAAGCACTTGGAACCAAAAACATGGAAAAACTTTACGTTAGGCTTTCGTTTATTTATAATTTCATAGGGAGTGACAGAAAATCGTTTATTGAGAATTGAACGGTTGTGAGTAAAACAAGCTTTCCCAATCGCATCAACCCAGAAATATAGTGGCAGATTCGCAAATGAAATTATGGTTCGTGCAGCTTCACACAACGATCGGTTTTTCCTTTTAACAACATTGTTCTATTGTGGAGTGTATGGAGCGGAAAAGCTATGCGTAACTCCTTTCGCAGTCAGAATTCTTCAAACTCCCAGTTTTTGAATTCCAATCCATTGTCATTGTGAATATTGCGAACAAGCTTTCGTAGTTGTAGTTTAATCTTCTTTACGAAGTCTTTGAGTTTGGGAGTGACTTCAGATTTCTGCTTAAGAAAATAAACCCAAGTGAAACGAGAAAAATCATCTACAATAACGAGAATATACTTATTACCACCAATACTTTCGATTGCAGATGAACCACAAAGATCGATGTGCAAAAGTTCGAGTGGCTCAATGACTTTCGTATTCTCTATCGTTGGATGGCTTTTCTTGCTTTGCTTTCCCATTTCGCATGCAGCGCAGAGATGACTTGTCGCACTTTAGAAGAGTAAGCCCTTGCACATGATCACCAAGGACAAACTTTTTGATATCTTTGAAGTTAAGATGCGAAAGTCTTATGCGCTATAGCCAACTATCGTCTGCAGGAGCTTTCATTAGAAGACAAATGGCTGGCTTCCCTCGTATAAGATTTAAGTTCAACGAATGCATTTCGCCTTTGCGTTCAAACTTTGGAAGGACTATTTTTGTTTTCTTTTCTATGATCTTAGAACCTTCTTCATCAAATGTAACTTTTAATCATGTACCAACGACTAACTGCGAAACACTTATAAGATTGTGTTGCAGGCCCTCGACATAGGCAACTTTACGAATTGAGAATTTTCCATTGGTTATCATCCCATAACTTTTTATCTCTCCAAGTGAGTTATTCCTAAACTTCAGTCTTCTACCATTCTTTAGTTCCCTATACTCTTGCAATTCCTCTTTCCTATCTGTCATGTGACGCGGACAACAATTGTCGATATACCATTCAGTGTCAAACTATTCGTCACAAATTACCTGCAAAGATTAAGCATATTTAGGAACCAAAGTTGTTTGGGTCCTCGTGGGCCTTTTACAGTAAGAGGGAAAGCAATTGAAAGATCAACCATATAGGTTCGTTTTATTAAGGTGGTGTTATCTTTCTTTGTGATTTTAAAAACCTTAATCGTTTTATCTTTTAGGTTAGTATCTTTTGAAGATGATGGATTTTGATTTTTTTTTCTTTTCACAAACTCTTTTTAACTTTTCTTTGTGTTAGTTTCAGGCTTCTTGAACTGAGCATGATGATCTGAAACCTTCTTTCCTTTTCCTTTAACATCTTTCGATGTCATGTGAGGATGCGGAGCGTTTTTGGTTTGTGAGTTGTGAGGTTTTAGATTTTCCACATGACTTTTTGTCTTTGAAAGAATGGGTTTTTGAAAAACTTTTTGTTTAGTATCCTGTGGACTGCGAAACTGAGTTCGCGAAAAGCTCTTTGGATTCGCTTTTGGTTCAACACTCGCATTTTGATTGAGAGGTTTCTCAATGTGAATGAATTTGGAATTTCTGGATTGCCAGAACTATTTTCTTTCCTTGAGATTTTTGTTGTATCTGGCGTTCCTTTGTCGTTTCTATGCTGTGTACTTTTATGAGGATTTTTGAACGTTAGATTTCGCTCTTGGCTTTCTGACAGGAGTTTCGTTTTGCACAGATGATGTGTCGCTAGGAACATTCTTAGTTCTAATGGGACTTCCTTTTTCGTAGCTGGAATTGACCTTGTTTAAAGGTTCTGCCACGTATCTTCCTTTTAATCTCCATGAGGTCCTTTTTGAGAGACCAACTGTTTCGTCAGCATTGTCAATCGGAGTTGACCAAAAATGCCTATCACTTCCATCTTCATTGTCTTTGTCAACTATGGACGTTAATTTGACTGTTTGATCCTTATTTACCCCATTGATTTTGAAAACCTGGTTAGGGGCAGTTTGGAATTTTGGAAAAATAGTCGCAATTTCTTTTAGAACATTTGTATTATTTTTAGAAAGAAGTGCAAATTCAATGAAATTTTCAGAAATTGGGACTTTCGCAACACAAGGTTCGTTTTTTAACAAACTCTGAGCAATCAACCTCATCCTCTACATATATTTCGCTCATATCACTATCATCATCAAATTCAGATGTGTTATCAACATTAAGTTTGTTATCTGAACTCAACTTTATACTCAATGAGTCAAATTTCTACGTAGTATCAAATTTAATTTGCTTTGTGTCATTTTCGTCCAAAAGCTATTTTAGCATGTTTTTGTGGTCTTGGACTTAATAAAAGACTTAATTTTGTCCAGTCCAATCCTATAAGCTTTTGAAGTTTCTTCAGATGAGATGATTGATTCGCACTTATAACAGTCAGCATCAATTTTGTCTTCTTTTAATTCAAGGAATGGCAAAATCATCTTATGGAGTTTTGACCAATTTCACAATCAAGATGCAACTGAGTAATATTATGATAAAGCCTTTTTGCAATCAAACAAAAAATATTACATTGTTTCAAAAGCATTAAATTGTCTCGCTGCAAATACATTAACTCATCCCTATACTTGGCTAAATCAGGCTCAATCTTCTTTATCCAAATGCGTCTCTCCTCACTTTTTGATAAAACCCTACTGATTTGATCGGTTAGGTTAGAATTTGTCAAGTGAGTTTGTTTTAAACTGTTACTGATACTTGAAAATGTGAATTTTAATTCATTTAGTTCAGTTTCGTATTGTGACATAGGAATATTGAGTGATTCAAGAATAGAGTGTACCTTGTTGATCATTTGATCACATTCACTGATTTGTTCAAAAACTGGTTTCGCAGCAAAAAAGCTATCACTCCCATGTCCACTATTAGTGGCATATCCTTGCATCTGTGACACATGACGTGTCACCACGAAACATCTTCCTCCAGAGTGCGAATCTTCCTCTTTCGTAATGAAACTTCTCCCATGAGTTGGCCTACGAACCTCCTCATCTCCGGAGTCCATGGACCAGATTTCTACCCTGCCAAATTCATCATTGGCTTCTTTTTCCTGCACAATCAAAGCAGACATATAATTATCAAAGTTCTTTTTCTTCTTTATCTCCTCAAGCTTTCAGAGATGCTAGGATTCATCATCTTCTCCTTCCTTCTTTTCATTCAATCTTCACAACACAAACTTTTTGGCCAGGTGATTTTTTCCATGACAGTAGTTACAATCATAGCCAAAACCACCCGTCAGCTTCTTCTCCTTCTTTTCCTCTTCCTTTTGCGATCCATTCGCACTTTCCTCTTTCACCTTCTCAGAGCTATAGCTTTCCAGTCAGTTTCGGTTCTTGTTGGAAGGAAACTTCTTATTTGCGAATCGCCTTGGGTTTGACACCATTAGTGCAAAATCTTCATTCGTAAGCTCATAATCAGAAAGATCAGATTCTAAACCATCTTCTACTACTTTCTCGTCCTTCACAACGAGAGCCATAGATTCCATACCAGACACAAATTTCGCTTCGTTTGTCACCTCATTCTCATGTGACTTCAAGATTCCAACATGCTTTGCCAAAGAATAATTCTTGAACTGATCATGTGACTTGACTGTAGACACCAATGCTTTCCACTCCGATCTAATCCCATTCATGAACGTGACCTTTTGTTCAATAACTTCACGTCCAATGCCATGTTTTGTCATCCTGCTTAAAAGATGATTGTAACGATTGAACGTTTGAATCAAACTCTCTTCAAGCTTCTGTGTAAATGCACTAAACTCTGAAAGCAAGAGTGTTTGTGTTGAGTGCTCAAGATGTGCATCTGTAGAGTAGAGTTCCTTAAGCTGATCCCAGATGGCTTTGGCTGTGTCACATGAACTAACCAGACGAAAAGTGTCAGCCTGCAAAGCGAATCGAATGATTCTCATTGCCTTAACATTGCTAATCAGTTTTTCTTTCTCATCTTGAGGAACATCTTTCATATCAAGAAGAAGTTTGTTGTAGTCAATTTGAGTTTTAATGACTCTTCTACTTCCGGTGTAAACAAATGGTCTAATAGTGATGGCTTCCCATATCATATATTCATTGTGTTTAAGGCCAAGAACGTAGTCTTCAAAGTGAAGCGCCCAAACTTCATATTCGTTAGGAAAAAGAATTGGGATCCTAGTGGTCGATCCAATGCTGCTCGAAAGATTTATGGAGTTGATTTGAGAATCATCGTGTTGCATGATGAAATAACTTTTGAAACCTGTTAAGAAACAAACGTGTAAACTAAAGAAGTTTTAGGGTAATATTAGAATCACAGAATAGCGCCAAGAACATAGAGATGGCGGCTGAACCAGATCCAATATCAACGGAAACCCTAATAACTTTATAAAGAAAAGAGATGTGTATTGATTACACGGTCTCCTGCTCTGATACCAATTGTTAGGATATTAAACCTTGAAAGATCGATTAGATTAAAAACAGATTGCACATAAGAACATGAACAATGATTCGGAGTAAGCTGAATGATTATATTCCACAGCCTCAGAAGAACTCGATTAAGAATTGCTACTGTAGTGGCGTGATTAGGGTTACAAGAATAATTTCCAAAGTAAGGAAACACGATGCATGCATGCACCTTAAATACTATAACCCTAATAAATGACGGGTGGACAAGCCCAAGCCTGTTTACATAAATGGACTAATAAAAACACACAATGATGCAACATAATATTCCTAACAATTATACTAGCACATAAATATTATATACAATTAAATCATTAATGTAGATGAAGGTAAAGTAGGAAATGACTGTAATTAATCTTTTTAGAACGATAAGATTTTATTGAAACCAGACTAGCAAGAAACTAACTAGGAAAATATAAGATGAATTGCATAATAGTTATTTGATGGTTATGCAACCACCCAACCCAATTAATATCTTTCTTATACCTATCATTACACCATAAAAAGACTGAGTAACAATATTATCATAAACAACCGCCGCCATTAGTTTAAACTTACCATACAACATGCAATTTCTGAAGTCTTAACATCCATCGGAAATCTAAGCACCTTGAACCTCATAAGCCAGTCTACATAAGAAGCAAGTAGAGGAACCAAGACACCTCACCATGTAACTATCAAAGACCAAGTATCCAAAGTAGAATCACAACTAAGGAATATATGAGAACCTGTCTCCATATCTTTCTTGGAAAGAGGGTACAATAAGGAAGGCACATCCAAACTATGACTATCAAGAACAACTCTAGTCAGAAATTTATCTAGGGATAGATGCCAAGCAAACATGTTAATCTTAATAGGAACAATCCAAACCCATCTAATAGGCAAGCTTAAAAATGGAAGGTATTTTTTTTTCAATAAACGTTCGAGTAGAGGCAACCGAAAACTCTCCCTGACCCGATAAATATCAATACCATCTATGTGCAGTAGATGAAAGGGAACCAGATGAAGGAGGGTCGAAATCCCTTCCAATTAAAAGGACTTTACCCTAGAGCTCTACAAAAAGAACAATGCAAAGATGATTGCTCGAATTTAGTTTTGACAAAAATGTGTTTCTCTTCCTCCAGGTTAAAAATTCTCGAGAATTGCATTCTAAGAGACAAACTGCTCAAACACTTATCATCCTAAAAACTTGTAGAAAGGCCATCACCAATTCTTTTTTTTTTTTTACACAACTCTAGCAAGTGCATTCCTAAATTTTTAAGATGATCCACTGCTTTAAGGATGTTAATCCAAGTAGAATATCTAAAAGTGGACAATACATCACCTACTCCACCTTTGTTTCCATGTATTACATTTATAATTGAAACCTAGAGACACGTGAAAGTTAATTAAAATTTCCTCACCCACTTAAAAGGAAGAGAACGATTTAAAGCAAACAAGCTACTCACTCCCAACCCTCCATGAGATTTGTCGGAAAGAACTTTTTTCCAACTAACCAGATTAAACTTCTTTTCATCCATCTCCGCACCCAAGAAAAAATTATTATACAAAGACTCTAACTTGGACAACAATTTTATAAGTGCTTTAAGCGACATAAAATAAGTAGGGACTGCACCGAACCCTGACTTGAGAAGATTCAGTCTCCCACCTATCAATAAATTCTTAACTTTTCAATTATAAAGTTTAGATATAGCATTTTGCACTGCTTCATGCCACGCCTCCAGTCTACGCATATTAGCTCCTACAGGGAAGCCAAGATAAGTAAAAGGAGTCTTCATAGTCGTGCAACCTATCTGCTTAGCCACTTTCTCCTCCCTAGCATTAGAAACACCAATACAAAGTAACTTGCTTTTAGAAGGTTAATCTTTCAATCCAAAAGCAAAGTGAAAACTATAAAACATTCTAACAATATTACAGATATTACCATCTATTCACCCACCCACAAAACCACATCATCCGCATAAAACAGAGTAATTAAAGGATCCAAGTCAAGCACAATACCCGAAAAAGCTGACGATTAAGAATACCTTGGAAAGCAACATGCAAAATCTCTATCACCAGAATAAAAAAAAATAGGGAAAAAAAAGGTCCCCTTGTCTGAGACCTCTATGGAAAGAAAACTCTTCATAATTCGATCCGTTAACAAGAATCGAACCTCTTGATGAACAAAGACAAGCACAAATCCACCCCCTCCATTTATCATCAAAACCCATTCTGCCCAAAACATCTACAAAATCCCAACGAATTGAATCATAAGATTTTTGCTGAATCAACTTTGAAAACCATAACATCTTTCCTCTTTGATTTGCACCAAGCTAACACCTCATCCATAATCAAAGGACCATTTAAAATATGTTTTCCTTTGATGAAAGTTGATTTCTCCATACTAATCAAATTGTCAATCATCAAAGCTGTCCTATTGGCTAAAATCTTACCAATTATCTTATACTGGCACCCGATAAGACTTATAGATAGAAGATCTTTAACAATCTTCACATCATGCACCTTAGGAATGAGAGCTATGAAAGACGGATTGTAACAGCCCGGAATCTCAGGTATTATTAAAATTATGTTTTTGGGGTGATTTAAAAGGGGACTCGGCGAGTTGGAGCCTAGACTCGCCGAGTAGGATCGCGGACTTGGTCGCGGGTCCGCGACTGGACTCGACGAGTCCAGATATGGACTCGGCGAGTCGACGCTGTTCAGCAGAAACCCTAACCGTTCAGGGTTGGGACGTATAAAAGGGGTCCATTGGCCGTCATTGTTCGTTTTTGCCTTCTGAGAAGAACCCTAAATCGATTAAGTGCAGCAGGAGCAAGGATCTTAGGCCATTGTTGGTTATAGAAGAGTGGGTGTGCAAGGAAGAGGGAGGATTGGCTAAAAGAGCAGCAAGGGGGTCACATTCTGAGGTTGGGAATACAGAGAACACATCATCCAGGTAAGAATTCGTGTTTGCTCTGTTATTTTGATGTATTTATGAAATTAGGGTTTATAGAACCCATTTAGTGATTTGATGAAGTAATGCCTTGTTACCCCACGATTATAGTCTTGTATTAGGACCTTTAGAGGTCCAGAAGGTCCCATGCATGTGTACTTCGGGACGAGACCTATCCCAGGAAGCAGTTACTCGTCTGCATGGCATGGACTCGCCGAGTTGTTCTTCAGACTCGGCGAGTAGCTTGAAGATTCACTGGGACTCGCCGAGTTGTTCATCAGACTCGGCGAGTGGAGTCGGGGTGGCCCCGCGATTCTTCCACGAGGACCTCGTCGAGTCAAGAGGGATACTCGACGAGTAGAAAGGGAATATTCAGGAATCTGTGAGGACGACTAGACTCGCCGAGTCGCCATGGTACTCGCCGAGTCCAGTCGAGTTGACCGTTGACCAGAGTTGACCTAAGTCTGACTTCTTAGGAATAGTCACACTTAGATGATATGAGTGTTAATGAGTTATGTAATGTTATAGGAGGGTTGTAGCTCGTTGGTTGTGCGCGAGTGATTTCAGGAGTTGCTAGCTTTCAGCACTTACGAGGTGAGTCTTCTCACTATACTGTACCCGGAAGGGTTTGACTGTGTGACCGGAAGGTCGGATATGATATGTGATATGTATGCTGTATGTGGTATGTTATATGTTATATGTGCTATGTATTATGGGCCGGAAGGTGATATGATGTGTGATGGACCGGAAGGTCGGCGTGGGTAAGGCCGGAAGGTTTACCCAGCAGGGACGGAAGTCCCCTGAGACACATGGACCGGAGGATGTGTGATGGACCGGAAGGTCGGCGTGGGTAAGGCCGGAAGGTTTACCCAGCAGGGACGGAAGTCCCCTGAGACACATGAACCGGAAGGTCGGGCCTGGAAAGGCGTATGTGCGTAAGTTGTATATTGGGGAACTCACTAAGCATTTATGCTTACAGTTGTTGTGCATGTATTTCAGGTACTAGCGAGGACCGTGGGAAGGCGCCGGCATGATCGATACACACTGAAGATTGTTTTATGATCTTGGGAGTTTGAATAATTGTATTGACCGAATAATTAAACTGTTTATGCTTTGTTTTTAATGGAAATATTTATGTTTTAAAAATGAAAAATTTGTTTGAAAAAGTTGAGTTGTTATAATTGGTATCAGAGCCTTGGTTTGAGGGATTCGGGTGCACCTTCGGGGGTAACTGAACTCAAACCGAGGATTTGAGGAAACTTTTCAAATAAAGGCATAAACTTTTGTAAATGGTTTTGTGGTAAGCAAGAAAGAAGCAGTGTGTACGATCAGTCAGCGCCCGAACGGTAAAAGATCCCCAAAATACCTTACAATATTATATGATATGAATTGTTATGCATGCTAGAAGACTAGGTATTCATGATAGGACTAGAGTGGCCTGATTTGTGATGCCTTAGTCTAGGGAAGTTGCCTATATGTGATGCTTTGCTAGTATGCGGGTAGATAGAGCGTATCAGAAGTAGAGTACTCACTATCTGGAGTTTGGGGAGGAGGACTTGGGATGAACATTGATGCGGTGTGGTCGGTAGTATTGGGCCCGTACTACCGAGGACACCGGGTCAGTGGGAGGCCCAAGTAAGAATCCCTGGATATCTGGGATTGAGTAGGGTTGCGTGTCGAGTACGATTATACTCGGTAGAATCTCTGATAGTTTTATGTTGTATTTCAGAGATATCATGGTTAGACCGCGGCACAGGGCAAGTTCGAGCGGTATGAGTGACGAGGATATTCGTCAGATGATCCACGAGGAGGTGGCGGCGGCGATCCGGGCTGAGATCCCGGAGATGTTTGGGTCTATCAAGACCACCTTGATGGAGACGTTCGACGAGCGGTACGCCGCATTGACTGAGGCTGCAACCGCTGCAGCTACCGCAGCTGTGGCCGCTGCTAGGCCACAGGGGGGTGACTCATTGCTGTTCCGAGAGTTCAGCAACACGAAGCCACCAGAGTTCGATGGGACGCAGGATCCGATTGCTGCGATGAGGTGGATCGCGGATATAGAGGGGTGCTTCTATACTTGTTCATGCCCGGAGCACCTGAGGGTACGGTTCGCTTTGAACCAGCTCCGTCTGGGAGCGAAGGATTGGTGGAAGTTCGTGACAGCGAATTTCACTTTGGCAGAGACTACAGCGGTGACATGGGAAGGATTTACTACCATGTTCAGGGATGAGTACGTTCCCCCGGTGGAGAGGGAACGATTGGTGCAGGAGTTCTTAACCCTCAAGCAGGGTACCGATTCTGTTGCGGTGATTACACAGAAGTTCCATGAGAGGGCGATGTTTTGCCCTGAGCTGGTGTCCTCAGAGCAGGCTCGGATGAGCCGATACTTGGGTGTCTTGAGGAGGGATATTCGGGAGTTTGTGTCGAACTCCACTTACCATACTTTTGCTGAGCTTCAGGCGAATGCCAGGAAGCACGAGATCGAGTTGGAGACCCAGGCTAGGGAGGAGGCCGAGTCTCAGCGGGTGGATCGGCGACCGGCCCAGTTCCAGCCGGCAGCCAAGCGGGCTAAGTCCGCTGATTCGAGGACAGGAGGTTCGAAGGGTCGCACTTGCGGGAAGTGCGGCAAGAGTCATGATGGAGCATGTCGATTTGGTGCTTGCTACAAGTGTGGCAAGGAGGGGCACATTGCTAGGGAGTGCCCCAAGGGATTTTCGGTTTGCTTTCATTGCAACCAGACTGGCCATAGGAAGGCCGAGTGCCCTCAGCTTCTTCAGGGATCTGCACCTGCTGCCGGAGTTACTGCGACTCGACCGGTGAAGGCCGAGGCCCCGAGGGCTCGGGGGAGAGCCTTTCAGCTGACCGCGGAAGAGGTCCGCGCTGCGCCCGATGTTGTGGCAGGTATGTTGTAATTCATGTAATTATTTTAATGTCGATATGTTATGCTTATGTTATTATGCGCGTAGGTACTTTCCTTGTGAACTCTGTGCCTGCCTTAGTGTTATTTGACTCGGGTGCGAGTAGGTCCTTTGTGTCCTTGGCCTTTAGTCAGCATATTGGCGTTAGTCGTGAGTCGTTGAGTCGACCTTTGAGAGTCTCTATAGCTGACGAGAAGGTGATTTGTGCTACGGAGGTTCTTCGGGGATGTGTACTAGAGATTTTCGGGGTTGGATTCCCGATTGATCTGATTCCTATCGCGATGGGGGATGTCTGTGTCATAGTGGGCATGGACTGGCTGAGCCGGTTCGGCGCTGTCATCGACTGTGAGCGTCAGTTGGTGACTATACGAGACCCTAGAGGAGGAGTTCTTTCGGTATACGGCGAGGGTACCCGTTCGGGATCAGCTTTTTGTTCGGCCGCTAGGGCGAGGCAGTGTTTACGGCAGGGCTGTAAGGGTTTCGTGGCGTATGTGATGGATACACGGGAGGTTTCTGAGAAACCGAAGTCAATTGAGGAAGTTCCGGTGGTGCGCGAGTTTTCAGATGTCTTTCCCGAGGAGTTGCCGGGAGTACCGCCTGTGAGGCAAGTAGAGTTTAGTATCGATCTGGTTCCGGGGGCAGCGCCTATTGCCAAAGTGCCTTATCGTCTTGCACCTCCAGAGATGCAAGAGTTGTCCTCGCAACTCCAGGAGTTGCTGGGGAAGGGATTCATTCGGCCGAGCAGCTCGCCATGGGGAGCACCTATTCTGTTCGTCAAAAAGAAGGATGGTTCACACCGGATGTGCATTGATTACCGGGAGTTGAACAAGCTAACGGTCAAGAACCGTTACCCGTTTCCGAGGATCGATGATTTATTCGATCAGTTGCAGGGAGCATCTTGGTTTTCCAAGATCGATCTGAGGTCAGGATACCATCAGGTGAGTGTACGGGATGAAGACGTCCAGAAGACAGCGTTTAGGACGCGATATGGACATTATGAGTTTGTGGTGATGCCTTTTGGACTCACCAATGCCCCGGCTGTGTTCATGGACCTCATGAACAGGGTATGCAGGCCGATGTTGGATCGGTCGGTGATCGTATTCATCGACGACATTCTGGTGTATTCGAGATCGAGAGAGCAGCATGAGGAGCATTTGAGGGAGGTCCTTGAGGTATTGAGGTCGGAGAAACTTTATGCAAAGTTCTCCAAATGTGACTTCTGGTTGCGGGAAGTCCAGTTTCTAGGACATGTGGTTAATCAGAAAGGGATATTGGTCGATCCGGCCAAGGTTGAGGCGGTGATGAGTTGGGAGGTGCCGAAGTCACCCTCCGAGATCAGAAGTTTCCTTGGGTTGGCAGGGTATTATCGGAGATTTATCAAGGATTTCTCCAAGATCGCAGTGCCACTCACCAGATTGACCCGGAAGGGTGTTACGTTCTCATGGGGGCCCGAGCAGCAGACCTCCTTTGAGACACTTCGCCAAAGGTTGTGCGAAGCCCCGGTTTTAGCTCTTCCAGAAGGGATGGAAGATTTCGTGGTATATTGCGACGCATCGATTTCGGGATTGGGTGCAGTGTTAATGCAGAGGGGTCATGTGATAGCTTATGCGTCGAGGCAGCTGAAGCCTCATGAGGCGAGATATCCCACGCATGATTTAGAGTTGGGGGCAGTAGTGTTCGCTCTCAAGATTTGGCGTCACTACTTGTATGGGGTTCGATGTACGATATACACGGACCATAAGAGTTTGAAGTATTTGATGGATCAACCCAACCTAAATATGCGTCAGAGGAGGTGGTTGGATGTGGTCAAGGATTATGATTGTGAGATCCTGTACCACCCAGGCAAGGCTAATGTGGTAGCCGATGCATTGAGTCGCAGGGCGGAGAACACTCCATTGCGAGACGTATGCTTGAGACTGACTGTGATGACTCCAGTGTTGGACGCTATTCGTGGGGCCCAGGCGGAGGCTGTGCGACCAGAAATGCAGAAGAAAGAGCGGGTTGTGGGGTTAATCTCAGAGTTTGTCAAGGATAGTCGAGGCCTTATGACGTTTCAGGGTCGGATTTGGGTACCGTTCGTGGGCGGTACGCGTACTACTTTGATGGAAGAGGCTCATAGATCGAAATTCTCGATCCATCCTGGTGCTACAAAGATGTATTTGGATTTAAAGAAGGAATATTGGTGGCCCTGTATGAAGAGGGACGTGGCATGGTTCGTTGAGAGGTGCTTGACCTGCCGTAGGGTTAAGGCCGAGCACCAGAGACCGCATGGCAAGTTACAGCCATTGGAGATTCCCGAGTGGAAGTGGGAACAGATTACTATGGATTTTATCACCAAATTGCCGAGGACTGCTAGGGGAGTTGACGCAATTTGGGTGATCGTGGATAGGTTGACAAAGAGTGCACACTTCCTTGCCATCGGTGAGAGTTCTTCGGCGGAGAAATTGGCGGAGATATACGTGAGAGAGGTGGTGTCTCGGCACGGGGTGCCGATCTCGATTGTGTCAGACCGTGATGTGCGCTTTACTTCCAGATTCTGGAAGAAATTCCATGAGGAGCTGGGTACTAAATTGCATTTTAGTACCGCATACCATCCCCAGACAGACGGTCAGAGCGAGCGGACAATTCAGACACTGGAGGACATGCTCCGAGCGTGTGTGTTAGACTTCGGGGGTAGTTGGGATGCGTATTTACCATTGGCGGACTTTTCCTACAACAACAGCCATCATTCGAGCATTGGTATGCCGCCTTTCGAGCTGTTGTATGGTAGGAGGTGTCGGACTCCCATTTGCTGGGGAGAGGTGGGACAGAGAGTGATGGGCAGCACGGAGATCATACTCCAGACGACAGAGCAGATTCAACAAGTGAGACAAAGACTATTGACTGCCCAGAGCCGACAGAAGAGTTATGCAGACAGGCGCCGATCCGAGCTTGAATTTCAAGTCGGCGACTTCGTTCTCCTGAAGGTCTCTCCTTGGAAAGGAGTGATTCGGTTCAGGAAGAGGGGCAAGTTGGGGCCCCGGTATATTGGGCCATTTCGTGTGATTGCAAGGATAGGTCGGGTAGCCTATCGGTTGGAGTTGCCAGCGGAGTTGGGTCAGATCCATGACACTTTTCATGTGTCGCAGTTGAGGAAGTGCATAGCCGATGAGTCGGCAGTGGTTCCATTGGAAGATATTCAGGTGGATGCGAGCCTGAATTACGCGGAGAGACCAGTGGCTATCAGGGATCGGAAGATCAAGGTTCTGAGGAACAAGGAAGTACCTCTGGTGTTGGTTCAATGGCAACACCGTAAGGGATCAGAAATGACTTGGGAACCGGAGCGCGAAATGCGGGAGCAGCATCCGGAACTATTTGCAGAATGAGACTTCGAGGGCGAAGTCTAATCCAAGTGGGGGAGAATTGTAACAGCCCGGAATCTCAGGTATTATTAAAATTATGTTTTTGGGGTGATTTAAAAGGGGACTCGGCGAGTTGGAGCCTAGACTCGCCGAGTAGGATCGCGGACTTGGTCGCGGGTCCGCGACTGGACTCGACGAGTCCAGATATGGACTCGGCGAGTCGACGCTGTTCAGCAGAAACCCTAACCGTTCAGGGTTGGGACGTATAAAAGGGGTCCATTGGCCGTCATTGTTCGTTTTTGCCTTCTGAGAAGAACCCTAAATCGATTAAGTGCAGCAGGAGCAAGGATCTTAGGCCATTGTTGGTTATAGAAGAGTGGGTGTGCAAGGAAGAGGGAGGATTGGCTAAAAGAGCAGCAAGGGGGTCACATTCTGAGGTTGGGAATACAGAGAACACATCATCCAGGTAAGAATTCGTGTTTGCTCTGTTATTTTGATGTATTTATGAAATTAGGGTTTATAGAACCCATTTAGTGATTTGATGAAGTAATGCCTTGTTACCCCACGATTATAGTCTTGTATTAGGACCTTTAGAGGTCCAGAAGGTCCCATGCATGTGTACTTCGGGACGAGACCTATCCCAGGAAGCAGTTACTCGTCTGCATGGCATGGACTCGCCGAGTTGTTCTTCAGACTCGGCGAGTAGCTTGAAGATTCACTGGGACTCGCCGAGTTGTTCATCAGACTCGGCGAGTGGAGTCGGGGTGGCCCCGCGATTCTTCCACGAGGACCTCGTCGAGTCAAGAGGGATACTCGACGAGTAGAAAGGGAATATTCAGGAATCTGTGAGGACGACTAGACTCGCCGAGTCGCCATGGTACTCGCCGAGTCCAGTCGAGTTGACCGTTGACCAGAGTTGACCTAAGTCTGACTTCTTAGGAATAGTCACACTTAGATGATATGAGTGTTAATGAGTTATGTAATGTTATAGGAGGGTTGTAGCTCGTTGGTTGTGCGCGAGTGATTTCAGGAGTTGCTAGCTTTCAGCACTTACGAGGTGAGTCTTCTCACTATACTGTACCCGGAAGGGTTTGACTGTGTGACCGGAAGGTCGGATATGATATGTGATATGTATGCTGTATGTGGTATGTTATATGTTATATGTGCTATGTATTATGGGCCGGAAGGCGATATGATGTGTGATGGACCGGAAGGTCGGCGTGGGTAAGGCCGGAAGGTTTACCCAGCAGGGACGGAAGTCCCCTGAGACACATGGACCGGAGGATGTGTGATGGACCGGAAGGTCGGCGTGGGTAAGGCCGGAAGGTTTACCCAGCAGGGACGGAAGTCCCCTGAGACACATGAACCGGAAGGTCGGGCCTGGAAAGGCGTATGTGCGTAAGTTGTATATTGGGGAACTCACTAAGCATTTATGCTTACAGTTGTTGTGCATGTATTTCAGGTACTAGCGAGGACCGTGGGAAGGCGCCGGCATGATCGATACACACTGAAGATTGTTTTATGATCTTGGGAGTTTGAATAATTGTATTGACCGAATAATTAAACTGTTTATGCTTTGTTTTTAATGGAAATATTTATGTTTTAAAAATGAAAAATTTGTTTGAAAAAGTTGAGTTGTTATACGGATTACAACCAACCGGAAAATGAATGGAATTAAAAAAAAAAAAAAAAAAAAAAAAAAAAAACACTCGTTTATAGCAGCCAAGGTTGGCAATTCTCGACCCAACTTGTAACCCGACACGAAAATAATTAGGTTCAGGTTGAAATTTCTAACCCGCCAACCGTTTATTTCATGGGTTGGATTTTGTTACTTGTTTGGATTTGTGCGTCAACCCGCCAACCCGACTATATAGATTATATTTACAAAACATAAAATTCTATTTATGAATTAATGGAATATAATTAATATACGACTTTAGAAACCGTTTTTATTTTTAAATATGTTTTTTTTTTTAACTTATTATGTTAGGTTAGGATTTGGTTGTTCATTTCATTATAGTCAAAGTAAAATTCTAATTATTAATTAATTTATAGACTTGTATAATTTGTATAAATTTAATATGTGAAAAGTTACGCAAAAATGACTTGTCGACTCTTTGACCCGAAATCGACTCACTGACTCGTGAACCTATAGTTTTGTGGGTTGGGTTGTGTTAATATTTTCAACCCGCCAACCCATGACCGATAACCCGCCAACTCATGTATTATATGGATTGAGTTGGATCAATGCATTTTGACATGCCAACCTGTAATCCACCAATCCGAACCCAACCAAATTGTCAGGCATAGCAGCCACCACATCAAATACCAAAATTTTCTGATGAAATTAAAAGTAAATTCATCCGCCCTGAGGATTTAATAGAAACCACAATCCCACACTACCCTTTTAATTTTTCCGGGAGATATAAGGCCGAGAAGGAGGTAGAGATGCGAACTGAGATTAAAAATGATAATGAAAAGAAAGCCCCTTAGATTTGACACGGTTTGGGTCATCAACCCATTCACCATCAATAAGAACTCCTAGAATAGCCATCTACTTGCGTTTTTCTATTTAGAACTCCATGGAAAAGATTGGAATTCTCATCACCCTCAATGACCCATTTAATTTTTGCCTTTTGCGCTATATGCAGTCTAGTAGCCCTCCTAGCAACCACAAAAGAACTCCCCTTCTCTTCTATCAATAACCGAATCCAAAGCAGCTCGATTTTAATTCCATCCCGGCTCTCCCTCATGGATTTATTCCAACTTTTGAGATTAGATTTAAACATTGTAATTTCTTTTTAAACTTCACCATCCCATTCAACACTGATTAATTGATTTCCTTAACATTAAGTATTATTATATTTTTGTAACACGTGTGATTTAAAACATTCGTTTTCTCATCCAACCACTACCATTGAACGAACCATAATAATAAAGCAAAATTTTCAACCTAATGGTATTCTTGCTTACACATGCTAAAAGGGCTGAACTTGTTAAAAAAAGTTAATGAATTATAAAAATGTATCAATAGAAAAAAAAAAAATATATGTGATTTTTGTGATTCAAGAAAGGCGAAAGAGGGGCATATTAGAACAACAATGATGAGCACATCTAAGTTGTATTCATAGGAAAGAACAAGGAAGGAATAACAAAACTTTGTTAATGACAAATTTAACCTCCTGATGTCAATATCAAATAGTGTCAGCCCTTGCTTTATCAAGATTTAATGATATTTTTTAAGGTTTAGATTAAGAACTTAATCTTGATATTACGTTCACTAAAAACAGAAGGTCTTATGAAAGTAACACCTTTACCTATCAATTCCAGCTGTCAAAAAAAAAAGAAAAAATTAAAAGATTAATCAACTTGCAAGTTGAACTCTCTCTCCCTCGCTTTCATTCTTAATTAATATTTTTTTGGCGATATAATTTAATGAGATGAAGTTGCGTGTGATGATACAAATGACGTTTTATGACAAAGCTTTTTCATTAAAAAAAACAAGAACTAATAAAAATAACACAGATTAATTAAAGTTGATAGCTAATGCTATACCTGGCTTTATGGCTTGCACTTATCAGACCAATAACTGGTGACACTTTCATGTAAAATTAAGTGTTTGTTTACTAACTTCATCAATCTGGAATTCATGATATACAGTGCATTAAAGTTCGGTGCAAAAAATAAAAACTTTCGAAGGTATATGAAAGATAGAACTTTTGTTTAATTAGTGCTTGAAAGGAGCGAATGCAACAACAGAATTGTGACCACCGAATCCAAATGAGTTGGATATGGCTGCAACAAAATAAGAAAACGTTAAAATAAGATATTAAAAGGGTTTTTGATATGTTTTTTATTGGGTCTAGTAAGAGACTGAGTCTAGTAAGAGACCGAATATAATTCAAGTAAAATTCAAATTTTTTATATTATACTTAAAAGCATTTGACTCGGTCGTGATTTCTCTGATATGCCTCTTCAATGCAATGAAAAAAGATTGATGCTCGCAACCCTAACCAACCCCATTGAACCCAGCCTCCAAGGGTACTCGATGAGGGAGCATATTTTAAAAGGGTCTTTGATGTGTTTTTTACTGGGTCTAATAAGAGATTGAGTACGATTTCAAATTCATATTGTTTTATATTATACTGAGAAACATCTGACTCGGTCATGATTTCTCTGATATGCCTCTTCAATGCAATGTAAAAGGTTAATGCTGACAACCCTAACCAACGTCATTAAACCCAGCCTCCAAGGTTACTTAATGAGGGAACATATTTTGACTCATTCAGCGGCTGAGAATCATGAGGGATGCTGTGGATAGAATTCACAACCTATATGTTATCAGTGTAAGTCTCCCTCATGCCTTACCAACTGAGCTATATGCTAGAAGCTCTGAGATTACTCGGTTATATTTAAGTTATATCTTATTCAGAGAGACTTTAATTCAATATAATTTAATTCAATCAGCAATTATCAAACAATCATAAATTATTATTATTATTATTATTATTATTATTATTATTATTATTATTATTATTATTATTTTGTATTTTTCAGATAATAACAAATTAATAAAATCACATACGTACGTACCCACGTTGACCTCATGCTGTTTCTTAACATTTGGGACAGTATCGATATCAACTTGAGGCTCCAAGTTCTACATGGATGATCGAACAAAATTGATAATTAATGATCAAAATGAATTAATCAAAAGACAATTAAAATACTAAAAATAATATTATTTATTTGTAGTACGTACATCTTGATTAATCGTAGGGTGTAGCCAGCCAGTGTTGATTGCTTTTATGCATGCAATGGCTTCCAATCCACCAGCAGCTCCAAGGCCATGTCCGATCATTGACTAAGTCATTATTAATATGCAATAATCATTCCATTAATTAACTATGTCATTATATATTGTAGCTATATTAAAACAATAATGCATTTCAATTAAAGGTTTTGTTGTACATACCTTTGTGCCATTCATTTTCATTTCAGATGTACACTTGAAGATCTTTTTAATGGCATTAACCTCAGCCAAATCTCCAGCTAGGGTTGATGTTGCATGACAATTCACGTAATTCACCTTTAAATTTCATAGTGAAGTCAATTTGGGTACTAAACTTTACTTAGTAACTGACTTTTTTTTTTGTGTAATTAATTAATTAAGTTGTAGAAATGCGTGTGACCTCTTGAGGAGAAACACCAGCATCTTGTAAACATTTGGTGATGCAAGAAGAAATTCCAAGTCCATCTTTACGAGGATCTGTCATATGATGAGCATCACATGTTATGGCTCCACCCAAATATTCAGCAATAATATTGGCTCCTCTTTTACTTGCATGCTCCAAGCTTTCCATTATCTGTGAAAAAAATTCCAATTTATTTCAATTTACAATTCATATAATTAATTCTGTTTCTTTTTTTTGGAATGAATGAATCTGAATATTAAAAAAAATGATCTTTTATTACTCTTTTCTGTCTAAAAATGATGCTAAATAATAATTAACCGATAAATTGAAATTGCAAATGATTACGATATTAAAAAAACATGTTTACAATATTGTTGGGCTTCCACATTAATAATTTTCAGCTTATGATAATAACCAAAAGCATATACAATGGAATATGGCTAAACTCAATGGATTAATATTTTCAATTACTGAATTTCAATAGCTACAACCAAACATAAATACGTTCTCAATTTTAACATTATTATATGAATCATGAATGACATAAAATGGGCGGTTGGATTTTTTTTTCCGGTTACAATATAATTTTATATCATTTGAGTATGCCAAATGTTTTTTTTAAAGATTATCATTACATTATTTAATGAATAATGATATTTTGTTTTCACATCCATCTTATTTAGACCTGGCAATCCGTGTCTGCATGTCGTGTATTCATGTCAGACACGAATTTACACGACACGAATTTGTTAAACACGAACACGACACGAATTATAAAACGTGTTTTGGGTATCAAACACGAACATGACACGAAAAATATTTATGTGACACGTGACACGACACGAATAAACAGTTTTTTAACTGTGTTACACGAAAACACGGAAAACATGAATAAACACGTTTTTAATGCCTTTTTTTAAGCTAGAGCTATAAACTAATTATTGACGTTTACGAGATTGGTCCCTAATATATTATAAATATAAAAATTTAACCCTAAAGTATATATGTGTATATACGTGTTTGTACGTGTCACATGTCAACACGAATTTGTATTGTGTCTTATACATGTCTAAATAGGTAAATTCGTGTTTGACATGTGTAAAACACGAAACACAAATTTAAAATATGTGTCAAACAAGAATAAACACAAATTTCTAAAACACATACACGGAAAACCTATATTATGTTCTTGTCGTGTATCAAATTTTCAGGTCTAATCTTATTTCATAATATGTAAGCTCAGTACAATACAACATTTTAAAACTTTAAACTCTTGACTATTGTGTATGAAATTTTTTTGTTTTTGTTTTTGCTTGTTTGTTTTTTTATACGAATCAGATACCTAAAAGGGTTTAGGATTTTACCTAAAAGGGTTTAGGATTTTGATTAAAGGATAACAATATAAATATAAAAGATAAAATATTAGGTAACAAAGACACATTCCTTTCGTCTCACTTAACCTTTTATACAATCTATCTAAATATATTATTTAAAAGAGAACCCAAGATTTTGGACTAGACGTAACATATTTAGGTCCGATTATGGGCCAAACACTATTAAGGAAATTTTGGGCTGGATCTGTCTTGGGCTTGGGTTCATAATTTTACGGTTATGTTATGGGTTACAACAAATAAACAAGGAAGAAGAAGATTGAAGCCACATAGATTAGAGTCATAGAGATAGAGATAGAGAGGTGAGGAGTTGTTGTATACCAGGACGCCTGCACCTTCACCGATGACAAAACCATCACGATCTTGGTCCCATGGTCGAGAAGCTTTGTGGGGTTTGTCGTTTCGTTGCGACAAAGCCCTGCAGGCTATAAAACCGCCGACACCTGTAGGGTTAACCGCAGCTTCGGTTCCACCGGCGACCATGATATCCGCTTCTCCTCTTCTGATATGGTTCGCTGCCGCATAAAAGCAATAGTTTGCAGTCGCACAAGCTGTTGAAATTGAGTAGTTTGGCCCCATTAACCCTCTATCTATCGCCAATAATGCAGATCCCATGTTTGTAATCGAGTAAGGAATGAAAAACGGAGTGATCTTCTTGAACCCTTTTTGAATCAGTGCTTCCACACCATTGCTAAATGTTGTCATACCTCCCATCCCTGATCCCACAACGACTCCTATCCTCGTTCGATCCATCTATTTTTTTTTTTTTTTTTTTTAAAAATTATCTGTCAATCTCTTCATTTATATTTTATAAGCAAATTAAGAGGACTCACAGTTTCGAGAATTTGTTGGCCGAGGTTTGCATCATCGAGAGCTTTTCTGCCAGCAACTAGACAATACCTCCAGCAGTCATCAAGACGCCGGTCGTTTTTACCGTCGATGTAGCCTACCGATGAAAAATTGCGAATTTGACCGGCGAAACGAACAGTGAATGTTGAAGCATCGAATTTGTCTATTAGGGTTATTCCGCTTTCACCCTCGAGAAGTTTGTCGTAGAATGTGTTAACGTCGTTACCAAACACAGAAACAACTCCCATTCCTGTAATCACAATCCTCTTCTTTGGGTCTGTTTCTCTTTTAGGAGGTGAAACGGTTTGTGTCGCCATGCACTTGATTGCTCTAGATTTTGAAGCTGGGAGAATTAATATCAAAGATCATGACAGAAAGTTAAGGTTAAAAGCACTATATAGTAAAATAGATTAAAACGATCGATCACTAATTAACCTCTAAAACCATTATGTTGAAGCATAGAAGCTTTATTGTTTTCTGAATCCTTGCTTCTAAAAATCAAACCAGTAGAACAAGCGGCTGCAATGCTAGCCATTTCTCTCTATATATTCTTCCTTCTTGATCTCTGTCTCTGTCTCTCTCCCTCTCTCAAGGTCGAAAAATCGTAGATAGGATAATGAAAGAGTAGGTTTTCAGTGATCAGATGACCATGTGACTGGCCAACTGTTATGGAAACTCTTGCCACCGGTGTTTGATGAAAATCTCCAGTGAAAACAGAGTATGATTGTGAAATATTGATTTATGGTGGTTTCATGGAGATTGAATCTTGTCATTCACCATCAAACCAACCAGTGTATGTATGTGTTGAAAGACTCTTGGTAACCATTTTCGCCGGGTAGTTGATAACCCATTTCTGCATGTTCATTAGTTTGGTTCCTCCCTCGTCATGACTCCTAAAATTCCAAAATTGTATATTTTGATATTAGTTCATAATTTTGAACGTTTTTGCGTTTATAGTCCGCTGGACCGGTGGTCGCTAGATTGAAAGAGCCCGGCCCGCATTCAATTTTTAGAGTAAATTACAAGAACGGCCCTTAGGGTTTAGTTTAGTCCATATTCTTTTATAATTTTTAAGTGTCATTCTTAAAATGGTATTGTGGACATAGTTACTAACGGGTAGGGATGAACACGGTACGGTTCGGTCCGGTTATTGGTCAGAACCTCACCATTAACTGCAAATGCGGCTAATCCATTTTCAAAACCGTTTAGAGCGGTTATATTTGTGGTGCGGTTAGACGGTTATTTTTGCGGTGCGGTTTTTATTTTGTGGTTCGGTTATTAACCGTATGAATTTGGTGCATTTATTTTGTGTGATTTTTAACTACTATTTGGAGTTCAAACGGTTTTAAGAATTCAAAAATATTACTTGTAATTAAAAAAAAAAAGAATAAAATGTAAGACAATTAGCTTAAATCACAAACAACTAATATATCTTAAAAACGTGAAATCATTTTGTAACTAAAAATAAATATCTTAAAATTATGAAATTTCATTATTTTTCACTGTTAAACATAACAGAAAACCAGCACTTTTATCTTCTAGAATTTTATCTTGCTTTCATCTATGAAATTTGTGTTATTTTTAATATTTAATATATTAATTATTAATAAAAAAATTGTATATAATGTATGCGGTGCGGTGTGGTTTTTTGCGGGTTTTGAAAACCAATAACAGCACCGCACCATAAATTTACGGTTTTTGAAAAACAAAAAACTTCACCATCGGTTTTTATTGCGGTTGCGGTTTATATGGTTTTTGCGGTTAATTTTAGTTGCGGTGCGGTTTTTGCTCACCTCTATTAAGGGGGTACACCATAAAACTAAATCATTTAGTATTCGATTTCAATCTCATGGTGGTTAAGACAAAACAGAGTTTATTAACTGTTCAGAGACTTTTGATTCATTAAGAAGATGTTACACCTCTTTATCAAGCATGTTGTATATTGATTGATTCGTTAGGTTTAACAAACCAAAGAGTAAATTGCGGAAATGGTTCATGTGATTTTCAAAAGATTGCATTCTCGGGCCAAGTTTTTCTTCTGTTTCAGTTCCATGCCCAAGTTTTGATTTTGTTGCAGAAATGGCCATCTAAAGTGACTAAGTTATTATTTATTTATTTATTTATTGAATTGAATATGGAATCCACCCCTCCCCTCGTATCCATCCACAAGTTCATTTGTTTTTCTGATTTCGGTCCATTAATCATAAGGTTTTCCATATTGACACTAGTTTGATGCTAATATGCATGTTCTTGTCGCCATTGTCACCAGATCCTAATGATGAATCGTGTTTGACTAAGTTGTTGAAATCTATAAAAGAGACAACTCATAATCTCATGAATTAGACCAAACCTAACTTCGAAAACCTATGTTCTAGTTTCATCTCAGACCTCTTTGGATCAACCTAAAACAACTACCGTATCTACAAGTTTTTCTATCTAACCTTACCCTTTTGTAGGCTAAATCTCAATGTATATCTCTAATTACACTAATCTCCATATTCTAGGTGTCTCAAACAACTCACTTACCATACTAATAGCCATTGAACTCTGATACCTTGTTAACATGTCCTCTAATTTCCTCTCTGTCACCATCCCACATTATATAGACACGCGTACCTACCTCAATCTCATTGAACTACATGACAACACTCTCACAGTCATATCCATTCCTTATAATGGTTTCTTTGATTTGAAATGCATCTTGTAAAAACAGATTTCTTTCAATCGAAATACAAAGAAAATAAAATTGGAAGGTTTTCATCACAACAACACCCCTCAAAGTCATATTCATTATGCAATCAATGCATGTATTAGACCTTTCGATGAACTACTAATGTATTATTCTTTTAAATCCAAAATCTATATTATGTAAAATTCTAATCAATTAAACAATAAAGTTCATCCTGTAAATTTGTTTCTTCTTACTTCATTTTTTATGTATATAAGATTATTTATTTTCAAATCTAAAGGTTGATTGATAAATTAATTCGTTGAAGTACTCAATTTATAATGGTGTACTTGGTGCGCAACTAATAAATTAGTTTCCCCATTAAGCAATGGTTCAAGGGACTACTAGAAAACAACCATTTAATGTCACGCAAACAATGACACGCACTGATTTAGTCAGTTTTCCAAAATCTGAAGGATAGAGGACACACATTTGTGCTTGACCTAAAATTAATGTTCAACGAAAAAAGTACAAACATGGAAGGCACCTAAATTAAATAGGAGTCGTGTAGAGATGTCGTTTTATAAAATATTAATACGCGCGTCACCTCTTTGATACAACAAAGGGGGGAAACCAAATCCCCCGAAAATTCAAGTACTCTGCCTTCCCCAAAAATCGGACCTCACATTATCTTTCATGGAGTCGGCGATTGGGGGTCTACGACTCCTGATACTCAATACGCCAGTGATTTTAAGGTTTTTTGTCCCCCATATCAAAGAAGAACCATGGCTTTTATGCTCTGGACCTCACAAGTGCGCACCTAAGAAATAGGGCTTTTATATCGGTGTGTTCAGGAAGAACAACGATATCCGATCTTCCTCCTCGAAAGGTCAGTTCTAGGGTTTTGAAACTATTGGGCTCAAATTGGAGGTTGAAGATTAGAAATCAAAGGTTGAAGGTCAGATTTAGGATTAGAAGTCAGAGGTCCATGTTCAGATTGGAGGCATCGGAAATAAGGAAACAAAAATGGATGAGGCACCAGGTTCGAATACCATTCTCTTCTTCTCCATGTACGTGCCCTAGGTTTCTTTCTTTTACTTTATCATTTTCTTATTTTATTTTGGGGCTCTCTGCATTCTCATAAATCATGAGATAGTTTGAGATCTATGAGAGATACAATCGAGCACTTGGTAAATAATTAAAAGGGATAGAAATACAGTCAGCAAGAGTTCAAAACCAGAGCATCGTAGCTGAGTAGCCACTTAAAAAGCGTCATTCCCAAGACACTAATCCATATGATAAGCATGCATGTGATTATGTGGGAGTATGGTCGAGAGCATATATAGATATAATACAAGAATCGAGTGTTTATTTATGGCAGTTAAAAAGATATTTGGTTCTAGCTACGTATGTAGAGAATGAATTTTTTATTTTATTTTTATGGGAAATGTAGAACTGCATAGTGCATACCAGGTGTTTGGAAAAATGCAAAACGTAAAGAAATTGAAAAACTAAGCATTTACATGATTTCTTTCTGTAACTCTAGTTTTTTTACATTATATAATGGTTCAATGAAATTTTTTGATAAAAATCAGTTTTTAGCTCTTTAGAATGTTGTTTCAACTAAAGGTAAATAATGGTGTTGTTTTGTTTTGCAGATAATATAGAGAAGGGGATCCTAGATGAATCTCAGCATATAATTCGCTTCTGGCACACAAACTATTTTGTATTCAATATCTGGATATTTATTTTTATTATTATAAGTCTCATGTAAATCATATTAGAGTTAATGTGGAGTGAAAAAAACAATTAAAGAGTTTTTTGTTGTACATAGTTGTACTTTATTGTTGTTGTACCCTTTTGTGTTGTGTTGTTATGTTCCCTTGGGCGGTTTGAAACTTTGTATTTATGGGAATTATCTGCTAAATTTGGAGACCTTTGTTTTTTGCTTTGTAAAATGAAAGGATTTGTATTTGTTGTCTAGGAAAGCACGTTTCATGTTTGAATTCTTTCATAAGTTATCACGTTGAATTGATTTGTAGTATTGTATGTGGTTCAACACATTCCTTGTTGGTGGTTGATAGGTCAAATGTAGGGAAACAACTTGACAAGGTATTCCACATTTGTATGCTATGGAAGCAGGGAAAGAATGGTTCAACACAAAACATCTTCTAAGGTAAACATAAATTTTCAGTTGTAAGTATTGCAGTTATAACTTTACATACAAATTCTTTTTCTTCTGTAACATGTTATGGTTTCTTAGGCCCATATTAGACCTTGACAACTTGAATAATCGTCTGAATGTTGTATCCTAATTCCTATTTAAATACCAAACCTTTATATATTTATGAGATATTTTTTTTCTCTATTTTCATGAAGGAGAATTTTGCAATTTCAACAAACATCATAGTTAGGATCACTTTTACTCAAGGATTCAGTGCTATATTCCATTTATACAAACATGTTTGTTTTCTTTGATAGATTCAGATATCATGTAGCACCTGGTTCCTGGTATGTACTCCTTGTAATTAACATTTTAAAATAATGCATTTTTGCCTTGGACTCGGCGAGTTGATGGACCAACTCGCCGAGTAGGAGCGGGATAAGACGCGGGGACTGAACTATGGACTCGGCGAGTCGGTTCTCGAACCCGGCGAGTAGACCCTGTTTGGGCAAAAACCCTAATCCGGGTGTTTGCACCAAATTTAAACGCTCTAACTTGGCCTCCTTTGTCCCTAACACTTCCAGAGAGATGAAGAGCGAAACCCTAGCCCGCATTTTGTTCTTGAGAATGATTTTGGCTTTGTGAAGAAGGTTTGGAGCTTAGAAGAAGAAGAAAGAGGCTGTAGTGTGCAAGGAGGGGAGGTAGATCCGGAATCTACACTATAAGAGGCTTCCATTCAGGTAGAAAAGCCCCTACCTTGATCACTAGTTCTTTAGATTCCCTTTTTGTCCCTAAAATGGTGGTTTTCAAGCCCTAAAACACCATACTCCTTGTGTTTGTGCTTAATGATCCGAAAGGACTTTAGATCTAGACCTTATGGACGTATTAGAAGTATAAAGTTTCTATGGTTGGAGTGATTGAGGTCCCCATTGAGTGTATGACCTAATAAAAAGCTTGGATTTGCCTTTTGGAGCTTGTAAGGCCATGCATGCACGTAAAGTTTGCAACTTTACGTGATAAGCATGACCTAGGAACATAGATCTATGGTTTTGAAGCGTTGCATGTCTCACATTTGGTCTATATGGGAAATGGGAAGTGGGACTCGGCGAGTTCTATGATGATGGCCTTAGACTCGGCGAGTTGGATGAATAACTCGGCGAGTCCCATGAAGATTGCCTGGTACTCGACGAGTTGTTCTTCAAACTCGGCGAGTCAGATGAACTGTTACTAAGTGAGCGGGTTTTAAGTGTTGGAGGCCCAACCCTTCGTATCTGCACGCGGAATTAGCAATTTAGCGTGTAGCAATAGTTCCAGAAACCCAAATCCTCAAAAAGGATGCTCTGGTGAGGATTTGGAAGCGAGTAGGAGATCTGCTCGTGGGGACTCGGCGGGTTGTTTTGAGACTCGGCGAGTCGGGTCGCGAGTCGGTTCAATCGTCCCAAGTAGTGAGTTATGGGTGACTCAGTGAGTGGGAAGAGGGACTTGTCGAGTAGGACCGGGTTAGTAGGAGAAGGACTCGGCGAGTCTATGCCATGACTCGGCGAGTCCAGTCAACTGGAAGTTGACTTTGACTAAGGAGTTGACCTTGGACCAGGGGAGGGTCAGTCATTTGACCTAAGGGTATTTATAAGTGTCTAATCTATGTTCATGATTTATAGTTGGAGGATTACCAGTTCAGCAATCAGGCGCTCAGCAAGCAGACTTTCAGCAGCTACTTTCGAGGTGAGTTACCTTCCAGTAGTGGGTCTATGGCCATAATTCTGGCCCACCAGTAGGAGTTGTATCATTAGATGTTTGTCTCTGTGATATTCATCTAGGGTTGCTACTGCCTGTGATATGATTATGTGCTAGTATGATATGATGCTATGTGCTAGTGACAGTATGGGAGATAGTCCCCGGTTTACCGGTCGATAGGGCCAAAGGGGCCGTCATGCCCAACCATGCTAGATAGATTATGTGATATGTGTTATATGGTAGTAGTAGGGGGTGAAATAGTCCCCAGCATCCGGTCGAGAGGACCGAAGGGGAGAACAGCACCCAGATATGCTAGTCAGTATCCGGTCGAGAGGACCGAAGGGGAGGCCAGCACCCAGATATGCTAGCTAATATCCGGTCGAGAGGACCGAAGGGGTAGGTCGGGCACCTAGATATGCCTGACAATGTATGTATGATATGTGGTATAGTGGGGGAACTCACTAAGCTTCGTGCTTATGGTTTTTAGTTGTTGTTTTAGGTACCTCTTCAGCCAAGGGGAAGGAGCTGGCACGGTAGCGGCATATCACACACGCTCTTGTTTTTCCGCACTATGAGACATTCTGGGATTTGTACTCTGACATTATTATGATTTACATTTTGGGTTACAGACACGAGACATGTTTTATTAAATGATATGGTCGAATGATATTTTGTTACAAACGTTTTGCAAATCACTTAATTAAAAATGAAACTTTTGGCCCGTATTTTTGGGGCATTACAAGTTGGTATCAGAGCCCTAGTTTGAGGGATTCGGACACACCCTTGGGGGTGTCTGAACTCAAATCGAGGGATTAAAAGATTTTGAAAAAGGAAATGTTTTCTAAAAGTTAAGAAAAGAGTTTTGAGAAAGAACGAAGTGTGTAATGTGCACGACCGGCCGAGCTCAAGTAAGTATTCCCCAAAGTACCCATACAAGTTTACGTTTCGTTTATCAGTTTCGGTAGAACAGCATGCTAGAATAGGACTAAGGATCTAGGAGTGAAACCTTATGTGCCTGCTTTATGTGCTTCAACTTATGAGAGTTGCATGCTAGTATTAAGTATACAGTAGTAGGATAGCCTGTTTAGGTTATGCCTGGTAGTATGAGCTTAGCATTGTATGCTAGTTCAGCTTCTCATTATGAGGACAGACTTGCTTGAGTAGTTCTCCTGCGTCCGAATGTTGCTTGCTATGTGCTATGTGGGACTCTGAGTGATGAGAGTTAGTCATTAGGTGAATACGTCACATTACATGTGATCAGGGTTGGATAAACTTAGAGTGATGGATTTGGCCCTATTGCGCAACTCTCGTTTGAGTCTAACCGTTGTAGGGATAAGTCTGTTACTCGAATGATTATCTGAGCCTCATCGTACGTGATGGTATTCAGGTAATGGCTAATTGAAATTACAAGGAGGCCTTCAGCAGCTAAGGACCGGGCAGGGTGGAGTCAGAGATTCCCTAGGGCAAACCTAGGACGAGTATAGCAATGATTAGCAGTAGAGAAAGGGATCTGGTGGAGTCGAGGCAGTCCTTGAAGAAGGTACGGATAGATGTGGAAGGTAGTATGGGCCCGTACTACTGAAAGCAGAGGATCCGTACCCGAACTAAGGAAGGTTGAGACAAGACCAGGGAACTTGAAATAGATGTGATCCCTTTAGAGGTATCAGTATCGCTAATGGTTGCCTGTGTGTATTGCAGAATGGTGGTACTACGCCAGAGGCCAGCTGGTGGCAGTTCTGTAGAGGGATCGGGTTCGAGATCAGGTTCTGAGCCAGTAAATGAGAGGCTACGCGAGTTCATCGCGTCAGAGATCACCAGAGGCATCCTTGAGTCGACCCCCATCATTTTCGGGTCGATCAAGGAAGGGATAGCTGAGCTGATGGAGGACCGCCTCAAGGCGTTCAGGAGTGACATGGCATCTGGCCAGTCAGAATCTCGCACACTGTCCTTTAAGGACTTCAGGGGCAGTGGTGCACCGGATTTACATGGGGCGAAGGACCCCATTGCTGCCAGACGATGGATTGCGGACATTGAGTCCGCACAGCTGACCTGATTCTTCCCTGAGGGGTTGAAGGTGAGATTTGCAACAGGATATTTGAGAGACTGAGCTAGAGATTGGTGGGAGTCCATCGGTGACTCGTTGGGAGCCTCGGCTGTTGAGGCTATGACCTGGTCGGACTTTGTGACCAGGTTTAGGGTAGAGTTTGCACCGGCTGTCGAGCTTCAGCAGCTGGCCAGGGAGTTTTTAGATATGAGGCAGACGACAGAGACTATGGCAGAGATCACCGCCAAGTTCTGGGAGAGGGCATTATTGGTGCCCCAGTACGCGGGTGATGAGGATATGAGGAGGACCCGCTATCATGACATGCTGCGAGCAGATATTCGGGAGCATGTCAGTTTTTTCAGCTTGCCATACCCTGGACTCTATGATTGCCAGGGAAAGGGAGAGGGAGATAGATCTAGAGCACATCCAGAAGAGGAAGGCGAAAGAAGGGCATGTTATGGGGGCTTCGGGGAAGAAGCCCAAGGGACCAGATACGGGGCCGAAAGGCCAACATGGGCGGGGCCGCTGCAGGAAATGCGCCAAGACGCACGAGGGAGCGTGCAAGTTGGGATCGTCAGGCTGCTATAAGTGCAGCAAGTCAGGGCACTTCAGCAGGGATTGTACCGCCCCTGCACCTGTTATACAGACGTCTGAGTTGCTATGTTTCCATTGCAACCAGAGGGGCCACAAGAAGGCCAGTTGCCCCCGGTTGACACCAGCATCGACGCCATTGAAGGCGCCAGGTCCAGCGGCCCTGCAAATCACTGATGGCCAGCAGGGTAAGGCAGAGGCTCCAGTGGTGAGAAGTCAGGCGTTTCAGCTGACTACCGAGGAGGCACGCGCCGCACCCGATGTGGTGACAGGTATGATTCTTTTCCTCTATTTTATTTATATGTTGTTATGATATTGATGTGTGCTCTGTGTTTATGCATTAGGATCGTTCCATGTGAACGGTATCCCAGTTCAGGTGTTGTTTGACTCGGGTTCCACCCGATCGTTTGTTTCTCTTGCGCTTAGCAAGAGGTTTACTAAGTCTTCGGGCATGTTAGATTGCCCTTTAGAGGTAGAGATTTCCGATGATCGATCGGTGCGAGCATCAGCAGTGTTCAGGGATTGTGTTCTAAGGTTGTTTGAGGAGCGCTATTTGGTGGATATGGTTCCCATTCAGTTGCGTGGGAACAAGGTGATCATAGGCATGGATTGGTTGAGCCCCAATGGGGCGGTGATAGATTGCGCACATCAGCTGGTACGGATTAGGACCCCAAGTGGGGGAGAGTTGGTGATCCACGGTGAGAGGCCACAATGTGGACCCACAGTATATTCAGCGGTGAGAGCTAGGCACTACCTTCAACAGGGTTGCGCGGGATATGTCGCATATGTTATGGATACCCAGGAGGCGGGTAAGGTGACGGTGAGCGAGGTTCCAGTGGTGCGAGACTACGCTGATGTGTTTCCGGAGGAGCTTCCTGGAATACCTCCGGAGCGACAGGTAGAGTTCAGGATCGACCTAGTCCCCAGTGCGGCTCCGATAGCCAAGGCACTGTACCGGTTGGCTCCTCCCGAGATGCAAGAGTTGTCTATGAAGCTGCAGGCACTGTTAGACAAGGGATTCATTAGACCAAGCAGTTCACCCTGGGGAGCCCCGATTCTGTTTGTGAAGAAAAAGGACGGGTCGCATCAGATGTGTATAGATTATCGGGAGCTGAACAAGGTAACGGTGAAGAACCGTTACCCACTCCCGAGGATTGATGACCTCTTTGACCAGTTACAGGGAGCATCTTGGTTCTCCAAGATCGATTTGCGTTCAGGTTACCATCAGATGAGGGTCAGAGAGGAGGATGTGAAGAAGACCGCGTTCCGGACGCGTTATGGCCATTATGAGTTCATGGTGATGCCGTTTGGGCTCACCAATGCTCCTTCCGCGTTCATGGACCTCATGAACCGCGTGTGCAGACCGATGTTGGATCGGACTGTGATAGTTTTCATTGATGACATCTTGGTTTAGTCCAAGACACAGGAGGAGCACGAGGAGCATCTGAGAGAGGTTTTGGAGACCTTGAGGAGGGAGAGCTTGTACGCCAAGTTCTCCATGTGCGAGTTTTGGTTGCGCGAGGTGCAATTTCTTGGAAACCTTGTCAACCATAACAGTATACTGGTTGACCCGGCCAAGATAGAGGTCGTGATAAGATGGGAGGTTCCGAAGTCTCCATCTGAGATTCAGAGTTTACTGGGTTTAGCGGGCTACTATCAGAGATTCATTCAGGACTTCTCCAAGATAGCCGTACCCCTGACACGGTTGACTAGGAAAGTCGTGGTCTTTCGATGGGGGCCTGAGCAGCAGGCAGCGTTCGAGGTTCTGAGACAGAGATTGTGCGAGGCGCCAATCTTAGCCCTGCCAGAGGGCGTAGAGGATTTTGTGGTATATTGTAACGCGTCCATTTCGGGGTTGGGCGCGGTACTGATGCAGAGAGGGCACGTCATTGTCTACGCTTCGAGGCAGCTGAAGCCTCATGAGGCGAACTACCCGACGCATGATTTAGAGTTAGGGGCGGTGGTCTTCGCCCTCAAGATTTGGTGACATTACCTCTACGGGGTTCGGTGCACCATTTACACTGACCATAAGAGTTTGAGGTACCTCATGGATCAGCCGAATTTAAACATGAGGCAGCGTCGGTGGCTTGATGTGGTGAAGGATTATGATTGTGAGATCCTTTACCACCCAGGGAAGGCCAATGTGGTGGCCGATGCGCTTAGCCGCAAGGCGGAGCCGATCAGGGATATTTGCATGCGGATGACAGTGGTGACTCCACTTTTGGAGCGGATTCAGGAGGCCCAACAGGAGGCCATGAAGGAGGAACATCAGAAGAGTGAGCGCATAGTGGGTCAGGTTTCCTACTTCGACCATGACAGCAGGGGATTATTAACATTACACCGCTGGGTGTGGGTGCCATACCTCGGAGGCGTGCGCCAGGTCTTGATGGAGGAGGCGCACAAATCTCGATTCTCCATTCATCCCGGGGCGACGAAGATGTATAGGGATCTTCGTCTGGACTATTGGTGGCCCTGCATGAAGCGGGATGTGGCTTGGTACGTCGAACGGTTGTAACACCCAAAGTCAGAAAGGCCAAGAAAGGAAAGGAAACCCTAAGTTTAAGGGACGACTCGGCGAGTCCAAGGAGGAACTCTACGAGTCCGAGCGGGATCCGGGTCGAGGAGTAAGTGACCGACTCGGCGAGTCTGGTCTGAAAAAGGAAAACCCTAATTTCGGGAGTTGTATCCTATATAAAGGGTGTTATGTCCCTCCCTCAGCCTCCATATCATCCTAGAGAACTTGTAAACCCTAGATTTCGTGTGAGCTTCCATCATTTGAGAGAAATAGCTTTAGAGGAAGGAAATTTTGGAAAGGAACTTGAAGATCAAGAAGGTTGCTTCAAAGGAGAGGTGTAGATCCGAGATCTACTTTAGTTTGTGTTCATCTTGGAGGTAATAAGCTGCCATTTTCCCTCCTTTGCATCTAGATCTATTTTGTTATGAGATTTGGGGATTTTATAGTTGATTGAGACCCAATTCGAGTTTGGGGGCTTAGATATGTTGTTGCCACTTCATATCTAGTGTTGGGATGGTCCAATATGTCATAAAGCATCAGAAGATGAGTAGTTGGTGAAGCCCTTTCGTCCTTAAACCAAACCCTAGTGTGTTTTGAGCCTAGATCTCTTTAGTTATACGTAAAGTTTGCAACTTTACGTGGGGATTGAGCTTTGGAAGTATGGATCTATGGTTTGGAGTCCATGCATGACTCAAAAGTCCTCTGCATGTATGTAGATCTGAACGGACTCGGCGAGTCCTTTAAGTGGAATCGGCAAGTAGCATGAAGATTAGGAGGAACTCGACGAGTGGGGTGAATAACTCGTTGAGTCGGATGAAGTTAGGCAGGAACTCGACGAGTTTGAAGAACAACTCGGCGAGTTTGTTAAAGGTTGTCTTGGACTCGGCGAGTCTGTTCTTAGACTCAGTGAGTCAAGTCGCGAAACCCCAAACCCTTCGAGCTGAGACTCGAATCGGTGAGTCGAATGGAGACTCGGTGAGTTGGACAGGTTAGGACTCGGAAATTGGTAGACTCGGCGAGTCATGGACTGACTAGGCGAGTCGAGTCGCGAATAGAAGGCTCTGAACTTATGAACTCGGCGAGTCAGTAGGTTGACTCGGCAAGTAGGGTTGACCTGGGAGGTTGACTTTGACCAGGACTTTGACCTTGACCAGAGTTGACTTGGTTGTCTTTCAGGGGTCAGTTAGACTAAGTGTTGCATTGATATTGATCGCTCGGGGAGCTAGTGGAGCAGGAGTTCAGAGAGTTGCTGGGCAGCGGCTAGCGGGATCATCAGCGTGTTCAGCCAGTGCAGGTGAGTTTCCCTTTTGTGTGAATGGGTCTATGGCCACAATGCTGGCCCATGTAGTTATGAGTAGAAGACCCGGGGGTTAGCCCTAGGCACAGTATGCTAGTCAGGAAGAGGTCCAATGATAGCGGGCGGATGCCCAAGGAATGGTTTATGTGATAGTTTATACTTGTTGTCTGTGTGATACTTGTATGTGCCTGGTAGGGAGGTGAGTGTGGGCGAGGTCCCGTATCTCACAAATAGCAGAGTGTGGATGGTGTTCCACATCTCATCAGCAGCAGATTAGAGGTAAGGCCCAAGTTAGGGAAAGAATGAGTGTGGGTTGGGCCCGTATCTCACTTTCAGTAGGAGCATGGACGGGATTCCATGACTCATCAGTAGCAGGATAAGGGCGAGGCCTTCGGATAGGATCCGTTAGTATGTGTTTAGCTTATGTGTTGTGATATGTTTATGTGCTATTATATGTTAGCGGGCGAGGCCCTGAGACAGGCGAGGCCTAAGTGAAACACATATGTATCCGAGCGGGGCTCGAAGCCAGGCGGGGCCTGGAGCGGCGGGGCCGTTTTAGCGGGCGAGGCCCAGGATAGCGGGTGTAGCCTAGTATGTGCAGTATGTGGTTATGCATGCTATGTGGTAGGGTGGGGAACTCACTAAGCTTCGTGCTTACGGTTTTTAGTTTTGGTTTCAGGTACTTCTGGTAGCGGAGGGAAGAGCTCGGGGTGATCGCATGGCACACACCATAGACCAGACAGCCTGGGAATGTTTTACTCTGATAACGAATATTTGTTTGGAAATTAATACTTTGATTATGTTTGGAATTGATGATTTTACTTTAAGTAATGTTTTATTAAAAGAAATTTTTAGTCTTGAATTTTGGGACATTACAAGTTGGTATCAGAGCCTTGGTTTGAGGGATTCGGGCAAACTCTCGCGTGTGCTTGAACTCAAATTAAGGGGTCGGATAAAAAGTTTTCAAAATGAAAAGACAGTTTTGAGAGTTTTGGGAAAGAAAACAGTTTTAGAAAAGCAAAAAGAATTCAGAAAGAAAAGAACTTTGAAAAGAGAAAAATGGTGTGGTGCATGCAATTAGCCGAGCTCAAGTAAGTACCCCAAAATACCAATACCAGTTTATGATTTGATTATCAGTTAGTACAACAGCATGCTAGATTAGGACTAAGGATCTAGGGAGGATGCCTTATGTACCTATTATATGTGCTTTGAGCTGCATGATAGTGCTGAGTAGACAGTAGTAGGATAGCCTGTTTAAGGTATGCCTGAGTTTATGAGTTGTATTGCATGCTAGTTCAGATTCTTGCTATGTGGATATAATTGCTTGTGTATGTTGTGGTTAGATTTTTTCCTTTTTTCTGAATGTTGCTTGCTTTGTGCAATATAGGATTCCGAGTGATGGGAGTTAGCTATTAGGTGGATACGTTGCGTCAAATGTGATCAGGGTTGAATAATCTCAGAGTGTTGGATTTGGCCATATTTCGCAGCTCTTGTTTAAGTCCAACCGTTGTAGAGACGAGTCTTTTACTCGAAGGATTACCTGAGCGTCGTCACATGTGATGGTATCCAGGTAATGGCTAATTGGCATCACAAGGAGACCTTCAGCAGCTGAGGACTAGTTTGAGCTGAGTCAGAGGTTTCCCTAGGGTAAGCCTAGGATGAGATAGTGCTAGGAGCAGTAGTAGTGGATAAGGGACCTGGTGGAGTCAAAGCAATTCCTGAGGAAAGTACGGATAGATGTGGAAGGTAGTATGGGCCCGTCCTACTGAAAGCAGAGGATCCGTACTCGATTCGGGAAAGGCCGAGAGAAGATCGGGAACCTGGTAGGGTGTGTGTTTGGTCTTGCAGCGGTGATGAGTATTCTGATAGTGGATGTATTATATTTTCAGCATGGTGACGTTGAGAGAGAGACCAGCGGGCGGATCAGGCGTCGGAGAGGGATCAGGCTTGGGTTCAGGAGCCGAGCAGCTCGAGGAGAGAATGAGGGAGTTGATATCAGCCGAGGTTACGCGCAGTATTCATGACCAGACTCCTGTGATCTTTGGCACGGTCAAGGAGGGTATACTGGAGATTTTGGATGAGAGGCTGGGAGCCTTCCGTACCGATGATGGCCTTGGTGGGAGCGCGTACCTTGACATTTAGAGAGTTCAGGGCTTGCGGGGCACCAGATTATCACGGGGCTAGGGACCCCATCGCTAGCAGCATATGGTTGGCTGATGTTGCCAACGCATTCCGTACGAGCCGTTGTCCTGAGGGGGACAAGGTCAGACTCGCTTCCTGCCTTCTGAAGGACAGAGCGAGGGATTGGTGGGAGGAGATTAGTCATGCTTTGGGGGATGATGCCACGTTGGACGCGATGACTTGGAGCAATTTCTCGGCCAGGTTCAAGGCGGAGTTTTCGCCGATTATTGAGGTGCAGCAGTTGGCACGGAAGTTTCAGGATTTGACGCAGACCACTGAGACTGTGGCGGAGATCACTGCCAAGTTCAGGGAGAGGGCTCTTCTTGTACCGCGGTATGTCGCGGATGAGGAGATGAAGAAGGCCCGATACCATGAGATGTTGAGGGATGATATCAGGGAGTTCGTAAGCAGATCCAGCTGTAAGACGCCGGAAGATATGATTTCTCGGGCTAGAGAGAGGGAAGTTGATTTGGAGCAGATTCGGAAGAGGAAGCCGGATGAGGTTCAGGTAGCTGCAGGTTCAGGCAAAAGGCCCAAAGGATTAGATTCGAGATCGAGGGATTATCAGGACCGCAGCCGGTACGGGAAGTGTGGCAGGGCGCACGGGGGCGCGTGCAGGAGTGGTAGCGGTGGTGAGTCTGGCTGTTTCAAGTGCAGTCGGACTGGTCATTTTAGCAGGGATTGTGCTGGTACCACCACTCAGGGATCAGATTTGATATGTTTTCACTGCAATCATCGGGGCCACAAGAAGGCCCAGTGCCCCAGTTTGTTTTCTGCGGGACGGGTGATGGCACTTGCCCCTGCAACTTTGAGGATCACAGACGGCCGTCAAGGCCGTGCAGAGGCGCCTGCGGTAGGAGGCATGGCTTTTCAGATGACTACCTTGGAGGCGCGATCAACAGCGGACGTTGCAGGTATGCGATTTCCGTTTTCAGTTCTTTTATTTGTGCATGATTATATTGTTATGGTTCTGCATCATCATCGGGTTGAGGTTTTTATTTTTGAGCGGTTGATTGTGATCGAGTTATATGCCATCTGCATACCTTGGATATTTGAATGGTAGTTAGGAGATGTGCTCTATTGGAGAAGGTTTCATAGGATGCAGTAACTGTAGCATGCTTGGGAGGGACTTGGTACGTCTTGCTAGTTCGGAGTAGCATAGTTTTGGAGATGGATTGGTTAGATCCCTGGCTATGTATTAGAACAATGTTCTATCAGGATCGTATGATTCTAAGCAAAATATAAATAAGAACGTAATGAAGAACACAAGAATTGCACTGAATATGTCGAATGATTAAAGCAAAGAAACCCAGAAGAGCTCGATAAAGAACTTTAATCTGTAGAGGTATTATAGGGTTAACAGAAACAACGTAATCGACTATCTTCTTATACGCATACATGCATGCATATATTTATAATAAAACCCTAACAACTTATCTAGATAAAAGGAAACTATTCTAGATAACTACGGATGAACAAGCCCAATCCGATTACAAAACCAAGAGGCCCAAGACGCAACACTAAAATACTTAACAATCTCCCCCTTTGCGTCCTTGGAGCAGAAACTTCATCCCCTTTTCACTACAGAGGACTTTTTCACGGTTTCAAATATCCTCGGTATAATGGCCAAAATATGATGTCTAAACGTTATGTACCACCGAAGCATATCTGTGAAGTTCTTTTTATCCGCTGCTGAGTTCTCCTTGCATCGATGAATGATATTGATTATATGCTCCAGACATTCTGTTGAAAACAGATGCTTGTCAACCAATGCAAACAGAAACTTGAGTCTCTCACCCTTCGTGAACATGATAGTCAAATTTGTTGAATCAATCTGCCCTAACTTCATCTGATTCACATCACCGGGCTTAGACGTCGGCTTGACAGACGGTTTCTTGTTCATCACCTTTGCTATCTCCTGATCGATAGTGGCAAGCTCATGGACATAGGAGGCCAACATTCTTTTTAGATGTTTTAGAATCGGCTCATACTCCCTTTGATTTGAGAGCAGAATGTTGTATAGCAGAATCCAATCATGTAGATTAAGGTTGGGAAGATCTGCCAGAGAAATAAAGTATTCCGTATTTGCTGTACCACGGTTGATCTTGAAGTTTACATTCACAAACCTCCCAGCAGGTGACGGTTTCAGTACTTTGACTTTTGTAATTTTCTGCGCACTCCAAGTCAAGTACTGTGGTTGACCATTCTTCAAATAAAAATCTACTAACTCTCTGTCAACCTTCGGATTCGGATGAGGAACCTCAGCAGTTACATCGAAACAATGAAAGGTAAATGCTTTTCTTGTGATTGGCATGTCGAACTGCGAGTCTTTTGAATTATCACAATCAAACGAAGCAATCGGTTCCAACCAGTACATAGCAGGAAACTCAATCGCCTGATTGATGAGTGTATCTCTGTCCCATTCTGGAAACAGAGTCTTCTTGCATTGCAAGACATCCTCCTCTTCCTTATTCTTTGCCTCTTGTGCCACCTTCACCGTTTCATCAAGCTCTTTGTCCCTCTTCTTTCTTTTAAGGGCTTCGGCGATAGTCTCTTCAGTATCACTATCACTATCAACTTGAACTTGCTTTCCAGAAACCGAAGCTAAATTATCCTTCAGTTCTGTTTTATCTTTCAGATCTGCACTCTCTTCTCCCCCTTGTTTCGGAAGAAAGACCTTCTCCGAGACACCCTTCATCTCACTGAGAATTGTAATTGCAGGAAGGAGTTTGGACTGAAGATGCTTCCGGATGGTTAAGGTCAATAAGGGATCATGAGCTTCAAGAAAAGTAGTCAAGATATTCTTCACATCACCAGCACAACTTTGATAAACTGCCCTTTGAGTCTTTAACAGAGAGATCTCTTTTTCTGCCTGGTCCAGTTGAACTTTTTGGAGATCAATTGTGGCTTGGTGTTTTATCAGGTCCTCCTTCAACGTACTTTCTGCAGAAAGAGAAGCAAAACGAGAATCCAGAGATTGGAGAAAAGATGTGGATTCTGTTTTGAGATCAATACGAAGGGCTTCAAATTTTGTGGTTTCATCTTGAAGAGTTTTAGAGAAGGAGTCCACCGAAGCTTGATATTTTGCTGCATTTGTGTCAGTATGAGCTTTCAGAGAATCAAGGAAAAGCTGAGTTGTGTGAACAACCTCAGTAACCGCCTTTGTGACCTTGGAACAAGAAGTGGTTGACTTATCAACTGCTGCTGTGGATTTCTCAATAGCATCGGTGTATTGCTGAATGGCAGTCTCCAAGAAGGCTTTTAAAACAACACTGCCATAAGCTTTGCTATCAGCAAGCAATCGATCCAACTTTTCATTGATGTCCTGTATATGTTGACTGGTGACAGGAGCATCAGGATCATTATCTGTTGGAATTCTATAAGGACTGTAATACAGCGAGTCATAGTCCTCATCATCTCCACCAAGAGTAGCACCAGAGGTAGAGGATGGGGTTGGGGATGGTGGTATGTAGATAACAGGAGTATCAATCACAGTAGTAGCCCCTGTATCAGATACATTGACTTCCACTGGGATTTTGGGAATGGTGATAGTGATGGATTCGGTTGTGAGAGGAGTTGAGAGAGGTATAGTTGAGACAGGAACAGAGGTAATGATGGTTGAAGGGGGTAGTGAAGTTGGTTTGGTGAGAATGGGTGGTATATCGGTGGGAGCAGAAAGTGGAGCTTTCTGTTTTGGTGATGTAGGTGGAGTGGGAATTTTAGTAGTTTTGGGAGAGGCTGGTGGAGTTGGGATTTTGGTACCTTTAGGAGATGTAGGTGGGGTTGGAGATCTTCGAGGTGTTTGCGCTCTCGTTAAAACCTGAGGATTCTCGGCTTCTGCGTCTTGATCTTCAACCGTATCAGATCCAGGAGAAAAGTTCCCCTTGGGTTTGTTAGCCATCTTCTTTATCTTCTTCGGTTTTGATTGAGAAGAATCCCCTTCAGCAGACTTTTGCTTTGAAGATTTTGGCTTACCCTCCTTAGTTTCTTCTTTCTCTTTCTTTATAACCCGTTTGCCTCTGTTAGCAGGCTGATCTAAGGCATCCAGTGCGGCTTGTTGTTCTTCAGACAGAACCCTTGGACCAAGAGGAGAGCGTTTACGGTATTCGGCCATCACATTGCTTTGTGCCGAAAGACACCTGTACATAGATTTCGGAATCAATCCATAGTGATGAAACTTACTTGGATCGGATATGATGATCTTCTTTGTATGGAATGAGGAAATAGAGGCAAGAAGAACATCCTTCATGATAGGTATCTCCAAAGAATCCATGGCCTTCTTTGTAATCAGGGTCCAGAAACGACCACAAGAGATCTCTGAATGACGGGTCGTTGTGTTTAAACTCTGCACTACTTGGGACCAGATTATAGTGCCATAATCTAGGTTGATCCCGTTGTATAAACCATAAAGAATGGTAAGAAAGCCTTTGCTTGTTGTGTCTGAACCACCACATCTTTCTGCCAAACCCTTGATTAGCAATGTCAGCAACCCATTCCATTGCGATGGTAAACACGATTTCTTGACCTTTGAAATCGATGTAAGCACATCTGTGTATCCCATCTCATACATCATCGTGAATAGTTGTGTTGTCGTGATGAAGTCAGGCGAGATGATCGAAGAATCAACTGCAAGCCCCAGAATGGAACAAAACTTCGCCTTAGAGATCGAGGATTTCTTGTCATGAATGGTGAAGTAGATGCGATCTTTATTCTTGTCATAAGTCGCCGATGAGTAGACTTGAGATAGCAGCGACATTGGAACCGCTTCAACCTGGGTTAGGGCCAACAACAGGGGGGAATACTTTAGACATTCCACAACATGCAGCATATATGAGTCATATAGGAATGGTGTCATTTCGATAATCATGTTTTGGTTGGGTTTGATTGCAAGCAAGGAGGATGTTGCAGTTTGATCATGTCCAGAAGGTGAAGTCGCCATTGATAAACGAAGAAGAAGATGAACAGTGTGAACGTGGAGGAGGAGGTAATTCGTGATTGGTAAGTGACAAATGAAACGATCTCCCCTATTTATACCGTTGCCTGGAGAGAGAAAAACGTGACGATGAGGTTGCTAAAGCATCGCCTTAAAAAGCGCGATTTGACAGTTTGGTAATCCCAGGAAAACGTCAGCACGCATGGGTTTTGAAATGGAGCAAATGTACGCACTGAAATCTTATCTTCAAATCGTTTGAAATTCCATATATCCCATTGTTTGGTCGCAACCGATAACCAAAACTTATACCAAACAACAATAAGAATGTTGGAAAATATTAATTTTCGTGCATAAGAGTGTGAAAGATAAAGAAATAAAGCAAGTGTGTATTGGACGTGAGTGATGTCTTTTTAGAAGACAGAAAGCAGAGGATTCCGAGCAAGAATCACTTCCTTCAAAGTCAAGAGAGACTTGAAGTGCTTGTGTGGTTTCCCGAAAAATACGATCAACTGTTTGTTAATAAACATTGACAGGCTTCTTTTGATCATAGGTATTGGGTGGCTGTCCTCCAACCGAACATCGAGTTTTAACATAAAACTGAGTGTTGGTAGAGGTACCTGTGAGACCGATGTGATATATTGAACAGGTAGGTGGGATTTATTATTATGTTAATGACTTATATGAAGCAGAAATCTCAAAAAAAAAAAATTAACTGGACCTCTTTGGGAAGAAATGTCTTGGCTGTAGACAATTTCATAAAAGATCACGCAAAATAAAAAGAGATTTCCTTAGGTAACCAGTAAATGCTTGAGTATATCACTCACCGTCAATTCGTTTTTGGTGTCGGATTTTGGGTTTCACTTAGAACGTAGTAATCGTATCCAATATCATAAACACAGATGTTGTGTAACCATAAACCTCAGTGGTAATGACCGAGAGTCTCAAGGGTTACGTTAGTGAACTGAAGGTAGATGGAGAATATGAGAAGGTAGTTTAGGAACCGAATGTACCTTCTGCTAGATAAGCGTGACAGAGCAGAGAAACTCTTATCTCATATGAGAAGAGTAAGGTAGCTCTAGACCGAGTGAGGTAAAATAGCCTGATTTGGAAGAAACGATGGGTATCGATCGAATCATTAAGGCTTACTCAAGATCATAGAGACTTAAGACAACATACAGCAGCATGCTTCTAGGGACACTTAACTAGGTTGTGTGAAAGTGGAAACATACCTGCTTTAGAGCTATCAATGATTATACTTGTGTTTACCTATTAATGACAGACACCAAACAAAACAACCAAGCAATTGAAACAAATAAAAAAGATAAAATATTTTTGAGTTTTTGAAATTTTTCTGAAAAAGAATAAAAACAGAAAGATAAAATATTTTTGGATTTTTGAAATTTTTCTGAAAAGAAATAAAAACAGAAAGATAAAATATTTTTGGATTTTTGAAATTTTTCTGAAAAAGAATAAAAACAGAAAGACTTACAAAATATACAACCAAAACCTTATCTTATTAATGAGAGAAGCAAAAGAGACCGATCACGCAATTTCCTCTGTTCCGGAGAATTACGGAGCCGAAATAGACAGAGTGGTCTGTCCATGTCGGTTCCCAAAAAAATCTAGAGCAGAGATAGACCGAGCGGTCTGTCTATTTCGGTTGTCTTAATTTTAAAGAGAGATTTGAGGATTCGGTACCGACTCTCCTTCCATCATACCCAAACCTTGTAAGATTTTATTGAAGGTTGTTTCTGGTAAGGCTTTAGTAAAGATGTCTGCCAGTTGATCAACAGAACGAACAAAATGTACTTCTACGTTCCCGTCTTCTACATGATCCTTGATGAAATGATACCTGAGTGCAATGTGCTTGGTTTTCGAATGTTGCACTGGATTATGACAAATCTGGATTGCACTTTCAGAGTCACAATAGAGAGGGATCTTTTTCATACTCAGCCCATAATCTCTTAACTGACTTTGAATCCAAACAACCTGAGAGGTACATGATGCGGCAACAATGTATTCTGCTTCTGTTGTGGATAAAGAAACACAGGTTTGTTTCTTTGATTGCCAACTGACAAGTTTTCCGTCAAGGAATTGACATCCTCCGGTAGTGCTTTTCCTGTCCAATCCACATCCTCCAAGATCAGCATCTGAAAAGGCTTGTATGAAGAATCCAGATCTTGCAGGATACCAAAGACTGAGAGATGAAGTCTTCTTCAGATATCGAAAAATATTCTTCACAGCAAGCATGTGAGGTTCTCTTGGATTAGCTTGAAACCTGGCACAATAACAAATATAAAACATGATATCTGGTCTACTAGCTGTTAGATACATAAGGGATCCTATCATTTGTCGATAAAGAGTTATGTCCACAGTCGGTTTCTCCAGGGATGGAGTTAGCTTGGTGCCAAATGCCATAGGAACCTTTACTTTTGAATCTCCCTTCATTCCAAATTTAGTCAGCAGATTTTTGGTGTATGCTTCCTGGTTTATAAAGATACCTTCTGGTCCCTATCTAATATTCAAACCGAGGAAAAAGTTAATTGGACCCATTGTGCTCATTGCAAATTCAGTCTCCATCAACGTTCTGAATTCAGCGGTTAAGCAAGGATTCGTGGAATCGAAGATGATATCATCGACATAAATCTGAACAATCATCAAATGTTCACCTTCCTTCTTTCGAAAGAAGGTTGGGTCAACCGAACCTTGTTTAAACTTTGACATTTTTAGAAAGCGAGTAAGCGTTTCATACCAGGCTCTTGGTGCTTGCTTTAGCCCATAGACAGCTTTATCCAGCACATAGCAATGATCCGGGTACTTTTCATTCACAAAACCAGGTGGTTGCTCAACATAGACAGTTTCTTCTAATTCTCCATTCAAGAATGCACATTTGACATCCATTTGGAAAACTTCGAAGTTCTTGTGAGCGGCATATGCTAGAAAAATTTGAACAGACTCTAACCTTGCTACAGGAGCAAAAATTTCTTCATAATCAATCCCTTCTTCTTGACAATAGCCTTTTACAACCAACCGAGCCTTGTTACGAATGACATTCCCTTCTTTGTCCAGCTTATTCCTAAACACCCATTTCAAGCCGACAACAGAGGCATCTTTCGGTGTAGGAATCAATCTCCAAACTCTGTTTCGTTCGAATTCATTGAGCTCATCCTGCATTGCTTGAACCCAATCAGAATGATCAAGTGCAGCATTTACGGTTTTCGGCTCTATTTTGGAGATAAACGAATTAAACATACAAAATTCCACTTTAGAGAATAATGTTGTTTGTTTCGCCTTCATTTGAGATCCAGTAAGAACACTTTCTGAGGATTCACCAATAATTTGCTCTTTGGGATGGTCTTTTGTCCATTTTGTTAGCGGAGGATAGAATGGATCATATTCTGGATTTAGTTCTGCTTCAACTTCAACTTCAACATCTGACTGATCCCTTTCACCTTCGTTAGTAGAACTGTCACTTGTTTTCTCCTTCTCCCCCTCGACTGGCGAAGTGAAGTTTTTGTTTTCAGCAGAATCGGCAGTGGGTATCTCCCCCTCGATTGGAGTATCACCTGTTGATTTTGGTTCAATTGTTTTAGTATTAGTTGAACTAGTAGATATTGGGGCGGAATTGGGATTCTCCCCCTCAACAGGAACTTCAGATGGTTTGAAAGTGGTAGAGTTCTCCCCCTGGAACGTTGAATCGGTGTGTAAGGTATTGGGTGATGGTTTAGGAGTAGGTGTTTCGTTTTCCATTGATTTGGCAGCTTCGTCTATGACTTTCTTTAGATTATCTACTCTGTTGTCTGCTGCTGTTGCCTCCGAATGTATTGCCTTTTCTGGTTCATCAAATAACCGAATGTATTCATCAAACAGGTTGGATATCGGAACCGAGACCTGTCCAGATTCCGGAAAGATGTCTCCTGAAGCGTCTTCTGTTCTTTGAACTTTCTTCATGTAATTGTCATCAAAGGTGACTTAATAAGTTTCTTCTATTCTTTTAGAACGCTTGTTCAACACCCGGTATGCTTTTGATGACAGAGAGTAACCCAGAAAGATCCCTTCATCGGCTTTAACATCAAACTTATTTCGGTTTTCTTTAGAATTAAAGATAAAGCATCTGGAACCGAAAATGTGGAAAAACTTGACGTTTGGTTTTCGATTGTTTAAGATCTCATAAGGAGTTATCGAGAATCTCTTGTTGAGCAGGGACCGATTCTGAGTATAACATGCAGCAGCAATGGCATCAGCCCAAAAGTATAGAGGTAGAGAGGCATAACTGAGCATGGTTCTTGCTGCTTCACACAATGATCGGTTTCGTCTTTCAACAATCCCATTTTGCTGTGGTGTATAAGGGGCCGAAAAATTGTGTGTTATCCCCTTATCAGCCAGAAAGTCTTCGAAATCCTTGTTTTTGAATCCCAACCCATTGTCACTTTTGATGTTTCTCACTGTCTTCTTTAATTGAACTTCCACTTGCTTGATGAACATCTTCAGCTTGGGAGTTGCATCTGATTTCTGTTTAAGAAAGAAAACCCACGTGAAGCGTGAAAAATCATCTATAATAACCAGAATATACTTACTTCCACCGATACTCTCTATAGCAGAAGGTCCACACAAGTCGATATGTAACAGCTCAAGTGCTTCCACTATCTTAGTGTTAATGCGTGTAGGGTGACTTTTTCTGCTCTGCTTGCCCATCTCACATGCTGCACACAAATGCTCATTTTCAAACTTGAGAAGAGGAAGACCTCGAACGTGATCACCAATCACTAATTTGTTGATATCTTTGAAGTTCAGGTGAGATAGACGTCGATGCCAAAGCCAACTTTCATCAGTGTTTGCCTTTGATAGCAGACAGATAGTTGGTGTTCCCCGAATACGATTAAGATTCAGAGCATACATTTCTCCTTTTCGTGCGAATTTCAGTAGAACTTTCTTGGTTTGTTTTTCTATTATCTCAGATCCTTCATCATCAAATGATACCTTCAGGCCTGTGCCCACAACTAATTGTGATACACTGATGAGGTTGTCCTGCAATCCTTCTACATAAGCCACCTTTCTGATGGAGAAGTCTCCATTAGTTATCATCCCATATCCTTTGATTGTTCCATAGGAATTGTTTCCAAACTTCACCGATCCACCATCCTTTAGAGACCTAAATTCCCTTAATTCCTCCTTTCTCCCTGTCATGTGACGCGAGCAGCCACTGTCTATATACCATTCGTTGTCAAACTGCTCATCACTAATTACCTGCAAATTTAAGCAGATTTAGGAACCCAAAGTTTCTTGGGACCTGGTGAGGTTTTCACAGAGAAGGGAATAACAATAGAAGCATCAATTAAATAAGTTCGTTTAACAAGAGTCGTTTGATCCTTTCTTTTGATGGTAAACACCTTGATTTTTGTTTTATCTTCTTTAAATCTTAATGTATCTTTTGGTGTTTCTTTAGATGGTTTAGTGTTTTTCGTTGGATTCCTAGGTTTAGGGGAGGATCTTTTATTTTCATTCTCAGAGTCTGATAACAGCTTTCCTTTTCCTTTGATGTCCTTTAAGGAATTTGTTTCATCTTGGGATCTGGAGGATCCATGTCTAGAATTGGGACCGAAACTGGTTTTAGGACTGAATCTGGATCGAGAGCTGAATTTGGGTTTAGGACCAAACTTGGGTCGTGGACCGAAACTGGGTTGAGAACCGAACTTGGGTTGAGAACCGAGACTTGACTTTCGGTTTTTGGATTTGGAATAATAGGAATTCTTTCCTTTGACTTTTCCTTTCCTTTATCCATGGATTCTTTCCTAGAAGGCTCATAGTTAAGATTTTGAGAATTCCAATGCCTTTTCCGTTCATTCAGATTCGATGCATATCTTTGATTTCTGAGTCTTTTCTGTTCAGCTAGCTCCTTCTGTGATTTCTGAACATTGAAGTTGGCCTGTGGTTTCTCCTTCTGAGTTGCGGTTGTTTTATCCTCCATTTTGGTTTCGGTACTTTCCTTAGTTTAAACTTCTGGTGCTTCCTGTCTCTTGAGTGGACCTTTCGGTTCTTTCCTCTCGATTGGAACATCAGGTTCAACTAACGGTTCTTCAGGAACATCTTTAGTTCCGCTTGTGCTGGGAATATCAAAACTGGAAGGTTTATTGATGGGTTCTGGTATGTATCGTCCTTTGACTCTCCATGTGGTTTTCTCAGACAATCCCACGATTTCATCTGCATTATCAATGGGAGCAGACCAGAAATAGTTTTCACATCCCTCAGCGTTATCCTCGTCAACTATTATCTCTAACTCTGTTGTTTGTCTTTGAGTGACTCCGGTCACAGCACAAACTTGATTTGGCACAGTTTGTACCTTTTGATAGACCAAGGCTTTTTCTTTGAGTTTCGGTTTCTGTTCCTTTGACAGACGAGCAAACTCAACCGAATTTTCTGAAATAAGAGGTTTTTTGCTCTGGGTTTCATTTTTCACAAACTTAGAACAATCAACAACGTCCTCTACTGAGATTTCACTCTCCGCATCAAATTCGGATGAATTATCTAAGTTTATTTTATTATCTTTAACAATTTTGGCATTTGACTCGTCGAATGTTCGTATAGTTTCGGTTTTAATCTTTAACCTGTCATTTTCATCTAAGATATCTTTTAACATACTTTTATGTTCCTTAGAATCGATGAAAGTTTCTATCTTATCTAAACCTAGCCTATACGACATGGATGTTTCTTCAGAGGATACTTCTGATTCACACTCTGCTATAACCTCATCTTCCTTAAATTCAAGGAAGGGAAAAATCATTTTATGTATTTTCTTTCCAATTTCACAATTTAGATGTAATTGAGCAATATTAGTATAAAGACGCTTAGCAATTAAACAGAAAACATTTCTTTGTTTTAACAATTTTAAATTGTCTCTTTGCAAATAAATACTCTCATCCTTAGCCCTAACTAACTCTGCTTCCTTTTGCTCAATCCAGATCCTCCTCTCCTCACTTTTTGAAGACACCCTGCCGAGTTGGTCAGTTAGGTTAGAGTTTGCTAAGCGGGTTTGCATGAGGCTACTACTTAGGTTGGAAAATTTAGAGTTTATTTCATTTAATTCTTCTAGATATTCAGTTTTGGGAATTTTAAGAGATTCAAGGATAGAATGTACCTTTTTGATCAATCGATCGCAGTCGTTGATCTTCTCACTTACCGGCTTGGCTGCAAAACACTTGTTTTCTGTCAGGTTCGGTTCTGTGTCTGCACTTTCGGTTGATGGACCATTAGTGACGATAAAGCATTTTCCACCTGAACCTTCATTCTTTGCCACAAACACCTTTCCATGAGTGGGTCGCCTAACCTCTTCGTCTTCAGAGTCTGTTGACCAGACTTCTATTCCACTGAACTCATCTTCCCCTGCATTTTCTTGTACAATTAGTGCATTCATCGAGCTGTTGGAAGCCATTTTCTTCTTGACTTCTTCTAATTTACGCATGTAATATGCTTCATCATCTTCACCCTCTCTCTTTTCAGCCATCTATCTTAGCATGCAATCTTTGGCAAAGTGGTTCTTGTCGTGACAATTGTTGCAGTCGTATCCAGAGTCTCCGGCAAGCTTGTTTTCCTTTTTCTCTTCCACCTTTTGAGAAGAGACTTTCGGTTCATCTTTTGTTTTCTCAGAACTATAACTTCCCTGCCAATTTCGGTTCTTATGGGTGGGGAATTTTCTTCTTGCGAATTTCTTTGGATTTGTTATCATTAAAGCATACTCCTCACTTGTAAGATCACATTCTGACATGTCTGACTCTTCTTCTTCCTCAACAGCGCTTTTTTCCTTTAGAGACAAGAGCCAGAGATCCCATGCCAGAGACCACTTTCACCTCCTTAGTTACAACACTTTCATGTGACTTTAGTATCCCAACTAGTTTCGCCAGTGAGTAGGATTTGAACTGTTCATGCGCCTTCACAGTGGAAACCACATCCATCCATTCTGGTCTGAGCCCGTTCATGAATGTAACTTTCTGCTCGATCAGCTTCCTCTCAATTCCATGTTTGATCATCTTACTTAAAAGATTATTGAACCGATCAAAGGTCTGAATGAGCTTCTCTTCAGGTTTCTGTTCAAAAACTCCAAATTCTGACAGCAACAAAGTTTGAATGGAGTGTTCCAAATCTTCATCAGTTGAGTAAAGTTCCTTCAACCTATCCCAGATCTCTTTAACAGTTGTGCATGAGCCTACAAGCCGAAAAGTGTCAGATTGTAAGGCAAATCTTATCATTCGCATGGCTTTAACATTGCACAGGATCTTGTCCTTCTCATCTTGTGGCATCTTCTGAACATCTGTCACCAACTTGTTGTAATCCTTCTGTGTCTTAACGACCGTGTTTGTTTCTGAATGCACAAACGGTCCAAGAATGATAGCTTCCCAGATGAGATAGCCATTATCTTCAGATCCAACCACGTAATCTTCAAAGTGATGAGCCCACACTTCGTAGTCTTGAGTGTAGAGTATGGGAACTCTAGTTGTAGATCCGATGCTATTTGAGATGTTAATTGGTTTTGTATGCGTATCGTCGTGAGACATGGTGAGCTGCTAGAATCTTACCTGTAAACTTGAGATTAGGGTTTTATCAAAAACTGAGTAGTCGTCGTTAAGAAGACGACGACTTCGATAAAAGCGGAAACCCTAAAGATTTGAGAATACAGAAGTAAAGTGTATTGAACACACAATCTCCTGCTCTGATACCAATTATTAGAACAATGTTCTATCAGGATCGTATGATTCTAAGCAAAATATAAATAAGAACGTAATGAAGAACACAAGAATTGCACTGAATATGTCGAATGATTAAAGCAAAGATACCCCAGATGAGCTCGATAAAGAACTTCAATCTGTAGAGGTATTATAGGGTTACCAGATACAACGTAATCGACTATCTTCTTATACGCATACATGCATGCATATATTTATAATAAAACCCTAACAACTTATCTAGATAAAAGGAAACTATTCTAGATAACTACGGATGAACAAGCCTAATCCGATTACAAAACCAAGAGGCCCAAGACACAACACTAAAATACTTAACACTATGGTAAGCTTGGCTGATGTTGCCAACGCATTTCGTACGAGCCGTTGTCCTGAGGGGGACAAGGTCAGACTCGCTTCCTGCTTTCTGAAGGACAGAGCGAGGGATTGGTGGGAGGAGATTAGTCATGCTTTGGGGGATGATGCCACGTTGGACGCGATGACTTGGAGCGATTTCTCGGCCAGGTTCAGGGTGGAGTTTTCGCCGATTATTGAGGTGCAGCAGTTGGCACGGAAGTTTCAGGATTTGACGCAGACCACTGAGACTGTGGCGGAGATCACTGCCAAGTTCAGGGAGAGGGCTCTTCTTGTACCGCAGTATGTCGCGGATGAGGAGATGAAGAAGGCCCGATACCATGAGATGTTGAGGGATGATACCAGGGAGTTCGTAAGCAAATCCAACTGTAAGACGCTGGAAGATATGATTTCTCGGGCTAGAGAGAGGGAAATTGATTTGGAGCAGATTCGGAAGAGGAAGTCGGATGAGGTTCAGGTAGCTGCAGGTTCGGGCAAAATGCCCAAGGGATCGGATTCGAGATCGAGGGATTATCAGGACCGCAGCCGGTACGGGAAGTGTGGCAGGGCGCACGGGGGCGCGTACAGGAGTGGTAGCGGTGGTGAGTCTGGCTGTTTCAAGTGCGGTCGGACTGGTCATTTTAGCAGGGATTGTCCTGTTACCACCACACAGGGATCAGATTTGATATGTTTTCACTACAATCAGCGGGGCCGCAAGAAGGCCCAGTGCCCCAGTTTGTTTTCAGTAGGACGGGTGATGGCACCTGCCCCTGCAACTTTGAGGATCACAGACGGCCATCAGGGCCGTGCAGAGGCGCCTGCGGTAGGAGGCATGGCTTTTCAGATGACTACCTTGGAGGCGCGATCAACACCGGACGTTGCAGGTATGCGATTTCCGTTTTTAGTTCTTTTATTTGTGCATGATTATATATTTATGGTTCTGCATCATCATCGGTTTGAGTATTTTATTTTTAAGCGGTTGATTGTGATCGAGTTATATGCCATCTGCATACCTTGGATATTTGAATGGTAGTTAGGAGATGTGCTCTATTGGAGAAGGTTTCATAGGATGCAGTAACTGTAGCATGCTTGGGAGGGACTTGGTACGTCTTGCTAGTTCGGAGTAGCATAGTTTTGGAGATGGATTGGTTAGATCCCTGGCTATGGTAAGCTTGGGTTCCTCAGCAACTTGATTATGGAATGGTAGCAAGGATTGGGATTTCTTTTGAGTATTGAGCAGCAAGGGGTAAGTAGGATCGAAGTGGGGGAGAATCCTCCGAGTGTGCAAAGGTAGGAGCATGCAGACCCAGAATGAGTGTGCGACCTCCGAGAAGGAAAAGAAGTAGTTCAGCATTTGATGGATTGAGGAGTTCAGGGTTGGGAGTTTGAGAAACCCCCTCCCCCCCTCAGCTAGTGCATGTATTGGCGATGGTTAGTATGTGGTTGGGAATTCAGGAAGGAGGACCTTGAGAACTGATAGCATGGGGTGCTTTCGTACTAGCAGTCGATGGTGGAAAGTGTTGTAAGACTACGGGGCAGCCGTAGCATTCACTAGCAGTCAGTGGTGGAAAGTGTTGTAAGACTACGGGGCAGCCGTAGCATTCACTAGCAGTCAGTGGTGGAAAGTGTTGTAAGACTACGGGGCAGCCGTAGCATTCACTAGCAATCAGTGGTGCAAAGTGTTGTAAGACTACGGGGCAGCCGTAGCATTCGCTAGCAGTCAGTGGTTGAAGGTGATGTAAGACTGCGGGTAAGCCGTAGCATTCCATAGTAGCTTCGTTGTCGGAGTTGGGGCAAGGCCCTTATCTCCTAGTGATCAGATAGGGATCAGGAATGGGTAGTGGATGAGAATGATAGGGAGTTTTCCTGTATAGCCCTAGAGAGGTGAGACCTTGGGAGAGGCCACTTCAGGATATAGTCGGGTGAGACCCGTAGGCGAGGCCCGTATGAGAATAGCAGTATAGGTGAGACCTGAGAGCAGGGTTGCTCAGTAGTATGGTTGGGTGAGACCCGTGGGCGAGGCCCGAGCGAGAGTGGTTAGACTAGTGGGACTAGAAGGTTAGAGGCGGGTTGGACCTGTGGGCGAGGCCCGTGAGTTTTAGCAGCACAGGTGGGACCTGATAGGGATCGTAGTGTCAAGATAGGGGATTGGGGATCCCAGGATTGTAGTGCCTGAATGGCAGAATATTTTGAGTAGTTATTGGTGGTCGAAGTTCTTCGAGAGTCGCTAGGAGCGAGTAGGAGTTGTGTTGGGACTAGCTACCGGTGGGATCCGGTAATCCAGATATTGGTAGGGCGGTAGGGACCAGGGTGGTCTCAGTTCATCCGGAAGGCAGAGAAGGAATGGCAGAAATTTTCAGTCAGTAGCAGTGCGGGTAAGCAGTCTTTGGAGGAATTAAATTAGTTGATCGTGGGGTGCTCGACACCAAAGTATAGTAGAAAGAATTGCCCAGTGGATACTGGCGATAATGACCCGTTCTGGAAGTAGCGGGAGTAATGGATTTGGTGAAGATAGGATCTTCACAGAGACAGAGGAAATAGTTGGTTATGGAACATCGCCTTGGGAAGGCAAGGAAATCGCGCCAGGAAATAAGGGTTGAACCCCTATAGGTTCAGTGCAGTACTCGGTGAGTACCAGAAAGATTTTCGATTGAGTAAGTTGTGTTTCCAGGATGTTCAGGGTCAGGGTTGACCCGAGACTATTATCTGCAAGGATTGATGTTAGTCAGAATGACCGGGCGGAAGACCAGCGAAGGTAGGCAGCTGGTGTTAGAATGATTAGTTGGGTATTGAAAGCAGATCGCAGGCGGTGGGCCATAGCAAACTTCGAGGAAGAAGTTTAGTTTAAGTGGGGGAGAGTTGTAACACCCAAAGTCAGAAAGGCCAAGAAAGGAAAGAAAACCCTAAGTTTAAGGGACGACTCAGCGAGTCCGATCGGGATTCGGGTCGAGGAGTAAGTGACCGACTCGGCGAGTCGGCCAAGGAGACTCGGCGAGTCTGGTCTGAACGAGGAAAACCCTAATTCCGGGAGTTGTATCCTATCTAAAGGGTGTTATGTCCCTCCCTCAGCCTCCATATCATCCTAGAGAACCTGTAAACCCTAGATTTCGTGTGAGCTTCAATCATTTAAGAGAAATAGCATTGGAGGAAGGAAATTTTGGAAAGGAACTTGAAGATCAAGAAGGTTGCTTCAAAGGAGAGGTGTAGATCCGAGATCTACTTCAGTTTGTGTTCATCTTGGAGGTAATAAGCTGCCATTTTCCCTCCTTTGCGTCTAGATCTATTTTGTTATGAGATTTGGTGGTTTTATGGTTGATTGAGACCCAATTCGAGTTTGGGGGCTTAGATATGTTGTTGCCACTTCATATCTAGTGTTGGGATGGTCCAATATGTCATAAAGCATCAGAAGATGAGTAGTTGGTGAAGCCCTTTTGTCCATAAACCAAACCCTAGTGTGTTTTGAGCCTAGATCTCTTTAGTTATACGTAAAGTTTGCAACTTTACGTGGGGATTGAGCTTTGGAAGTATGGATCTATGGTTTGGAGTCCGTGTATGACTCAAAAGTCCTCTGCATGTATGTAGATCTGAACGGACTCGGCGAGTCCTTTGAGTGGACTCGGCGAGTAGCATGAAGATTTGGAGGAACTCGACGAGTGGGGTGAACAACTCATCGAGTCGGATGAAGTTAGGCAGGAACTCGGCGAGTTTGAAGAACAACTCGGCGAGTATGTTCTTAGACTCAGTGAGTCAAGTCATGAAACCCCAAACCCTTCGAGCTGAGACTCAAATCGGTGGGTCGAATGGAGACTTGGTGAGTTGGATAGGTTAGGACTCGGAAATCGGTAGACTCGGCGAGTCATGGACTGACTCGGTGAGTCGAGTCGCGAATGGAAGGCTCTGAACTTATGAACTCGACGAGTTAGTAGGTTGACTCGGCGAGTAGGGTTGACTTGGGAGATTGACTTTGACCAGGACTTTGACCTTAACCAGAGTTGACTTGGTTATCTTTCGGGGGTCAGTTAGACTAAGTGTTGCATTGATATTGATAGCTCGGGGAGCTAGTGGAGCAGGATGTGACAACCCGAAATTTCTGTTCTAAATCAAACCATTTCAATCCAATAGAAGTAGAGCAGTTACAGTGAAAATTAAGACTTATGGAATAAGTTTGGCAGTTTTAGGGTTTTACACCTAAGGAGTTATTAGGAGAGTGGGTGCACTAGGATTTTGTGCAACACTGTAATTCCATTACTCTAGGTCATTAGAATCCATTCCGAGAATAGAAATATTTTCTGCCAAAAATCTCAGGACTATAAATAGAATTCTGAACTAAATTGGTTCATTATTTGATTTCCATTTAGAGAAAAGCCAAATACTCTCTCACGGATCTTCGGGTTTTCATCCCAGATTGTGAGTCTACTTCCCTAAATGTGTTTTAATACTTGTTATATGCTTTATAACATTGTTTACATGTCCAAAACACAAGATCCGGGAGTTTACCGCCCAAGAACGTTCTTGGGGAGTAAACTCCAAAATCAAGCCTAAAGGCCACCTAGTCCCATTTCCGTGTTAGGCATCTAACTAAGGACTTAGTGTATGATCATTAGAGGCTAGAAACAAATCAAAAGCAAGTAGTTTGAGGAGTTTACGGCCAAGGAACCACCTCTTGGGCCGTAAACTCCAAGTAAGGGGCACAAATGAGTGCCTAGTGATCCTTTAGCCTTAGAACAAGAACCTAGAAGCCTTAAACAAGTGTTTTAGACCAACAAAACAATTAGAAACCAACATTGGAAAGGAGTTTACGGCCAAGATGCTCCTTAGGCCGTAAACTCCAAGATTTAGTGCCAAAAACCACTTCAAACTCTTCCTAAGGCTTAGTCTTCATTTTTGGCATGTACCTTAATGTGTTTAGGACCTAGATAACACATGAAAAGCATAAGTGTTGAAGAGTTTACGACCAAGAGTATTTCTTGGGCCGTAAACTCCTTTAATGGGGTCAAAGAGAACCCTAGACACTTCCTTAGGCCAAGAGACTTTTAGGGCAAGTACCTAGATGAGATATGGGCTAGTTAAAATTCTTAGGACCTCATGTGTGAGGGAGTTTACGGCCCAAAGAGTTCTATGGCTGTAAACTCCATCAAATGGTCCCATTTAGTGCCATAAATCTTCCTTAAGCCAATGGTTAAAGCCTAGACTTGTTCCTAGAAATGTTGGAGACTTGAAAGGACAATAAGAACCTTCCCAAGGGAGTTTACGGCCGTAAACTCCAAGGGAAAAGGGTCTTTGGGCCGTAAACTCCCCAAAGGAGTCAATGTGGTGCCCAAACACTTGTATAGCCTTGAAACAATTCCCCTCTAAGGTTGTAGTACTTCTAAACTCCATTTCAGGACTTGGTTGAGAGTTTACAGCCAGGAGCCTACTCCCCTGGGCCGTAAACTCTAATGAATATGGTCTTTTGACCTTAAACTTCCATTAGGGGCATTGCACTTCTTTGTTGCAACCCATTAGCCTCCTAACACTTGACCAAAAGTGTTGTCCTCGCGCTTAAATGTTATTACTTGTATAATTAGTGTTATAATCACTAATTATTTATATACATATGTTTCATATGTAATTAGGATCATTGTGTGTGTCTAATTCTTCACTTGACACCAAGCACTTGTCTGATCCTTCCGTACGATAACAGCCCGTTCAATTCCAGTCACATACTGCAGGTGAGTTCATAGCCCTTAACTAATGTTTTAAACTGTTTTAAATGTTTTATGGGGGGGGAATACAAGTAGAATCATGCTACTTTTTATGTCAATCACATGTGATTAGTAAGTAGGATTATATTACTTATTACATCAATCACATGTGATTAATATACAGCATTCAAAAGATTTGGCTACTCATTAGCCGTTTTACCAAACAGTTTCCTTCAAATGATTTTATAAACATTTTATATGTTTTCAAACTACTTATTACAATGTACTTCTTACTCTGTTTATCATACTTTAAACTTATTTACAACTGTGTTTCAAACGATGTTTTTCTTATACTCAAAACCGTTTTATCATACTTATGCCTTTAAATTGTTTTATAGATTGACATCAAGTCGATCTTACTTTAAAATAATAATTCTGTTTTAAATGTTTTACCAAACTTATTTATGCTTTTACATTATAAACTGCATGCCTCTCTATATGTATAGTTATATAAGAAATGTTTAAAAGACTTAGGAAGACTATCCACCCTATTTCCTTTTCGCGCCTTGAGATGTGGTCTGGTGGGACATTGGGTATTCGTCCGAAAGTCGTTTAAAGATTTGTTATATATCATGTGTACATATATAGTCATAAAAGGTCCTTCCAATTCATCCTATGCCCTTGGGTAGCAAGGGTATACATCCACGTCCATACGTACCACTTAGATTACTAGTAGGCTACCATATGGGTAGTTCAGGAAGATACTAGAACCATTACTAGAATGGGATATCATACAATGAGTCAGTTCATTCATGAGTCAATACTTTCTAGAACATTACTATACATTACATGTACAATTATACTAGGACGAGAACATATACATCTATACTAGAACGTTTACATTACTATACTTGCTAGATAGAGAGAACACACATTACAGCTAGCACACGTTGAACATTACAGTACAATTACTATACTTGCTAGATAGAGAGAACACACATTACAGCTAGCACACGTTGAACATTACAGTACAATTACTATACTTGCTAGATAGAGAGAACACACATTACAGCTAGCACACGTTGAACATTACAGTACAATTACTATACTTGCTAGATAGGGAGAACACACGTTATAGCTAGCACACGTAGAACCTTACCGTACTCTACTATAATATTTACATTATTATACTTATAGGAGTACTTGTGCATAGATATATCAGTAGGAGTCCTATTACATTTTATATGTATCGACTCTGTTATCAAATCCGTGTTCTTACCTTTACCTTGTGATAAAATCACATAATCGACGAGATAGAATGGATTATTATCCTAGTACCAAAGGATACGATTGTGGGATTGACCATTCCTAGAATCTCTGTTAGCTACAGAGGTGAAAGCACATCCACGGATGTCAAACGGTTGGTACCATTACAGGTACACAATTAAGGGATTAACTATTCCTATACCCAGCTGTTAGCAACAGAGGTAAGAGTACATCTACGGATGGCTTAAAGTTAACAATGATAGTTACCCTAGTACAAATGGGTAATATTCAGGTTAGTTATATTATTACCTTTATTTTGTGACTCATTCACATAACCAAGGAGGTGAATTATATTTAGGTATCCTAGTACTAAAGGATACAATTTCTTATAATGATAATAATAGTAACACAGTTAGGTCTTGGTAGAAGACTACATTCAGAACAGTTAGGTCTTGGTAGAAGACTACATTCAGAACAGTTAGGTCTTGGTAGAAGACTACATTCAGAACAGTTAGGTCTTGGTAGAAGACACCTTCATATACTAATAGGAATCATAGGGATTCAAGGGTTTTTCAAACACTTACAATTCATATACACTTACAAATTCTTGCAATACATAGACTTACAAATTCTTACATACAAATTAAGACACTAAATATTTATGATCTCACCAGCTTCATAGCTGATACTCGCTTTCAAAATTACTTGTATCCTCAGGTCATCATAGACAGGTACCGATGCAAGGAGAAAGGAAGATGAAGCTTATTCAAGACTTATCTTTCATTTTGAGTTATGCTTTAGTGTTTATCAAAATTTGACAGAATACAATTGTATAATAATTATTTTATTAATGCAATGGATGATGTTGTTGCTTGTTTACTACTTTACATTGTTGTTGATATTATACATGACGTCCTCCGCCCCAGAACGTTTCCGCCGTTCTTGGTTTTGGGGTGTGACAGATTGGTATCAGAGCATTGTTTATAGTGAATTAAGTATATCAACCCATAAAAGATATACTAACTATAAATACATAAGGGATTAAAAATACTCTGACCAAGAGTTTATACTTTAAATAGTAAAATATTTAAGTAAGTATACGTGCTGCATTCATACTAAAATCAGTGTCATTAGGACAATACAAAAGAATTACGATTGTTGGGCAACACAAGTGTGCTTAGAGACATATGGTCAAAACTGGGAAGATATAGCCTGATCACCTATATTATCCGAGGGTTGACTAGCATGTGCCTAAGTTTAAGTGTGTGGTTGCAACAATGCTAAAATCTTACCAACCCTACCACAATGAGAACAATAGAACATAACAATAAATTTAAAATACTATAGGTGTATTTTGGTGTTACTATAAGTACTTTATACTTGAGAATTAAAACGGGATCTTCATTACTAAGTTGATAGTTGCTAAGTGGATACACTGAGGCTACATGTAATTAGGATTTTATAGACCCAGAATCTGTGATAATTTTGCCTTACCCCTATTCGGTGTGAATAAGGAGTTAAGGTCACTTATTCGAAGGTCTATCCTGTTTAGATTACACATAGCTGGTATGCACTTCACAAATAGCGATGTAACTAATGAAGGTTTTCTAAATAATTATTTAGATAGTTCGTCTAATAATTATCCTCTTACCCTAAATTCTCGCATAGAAATCATAGCTGGACTCCATCCCCTTTACAACCAGTATCTTCCGAATGAAGTCATAACTGGTTGGTTTGGAGAAGAACCGGAGAATGATCATCCTATCCCCTTGGGTGATCACCATGAAGAAGACCTTTTGTATGATACTAACCCCGAACCAGAGGTTGAGAACCTACCTCAAGCAGCTCCTTTCCAAATTCCTAACCCTCTTCCGGCTTTTCATGGCCCGACCCTGAGTGAGTGGAATGCTTGGAAACAGGGAGCCAAGGACAAGATCAGTTTATGCTAGTTGATGGCGACCGAAGCTTTTACGACTTGAGCAATGGGGGCCCAGCAGATAGAGTCTTGCCAATCTTGGTCCGCAGAAGGGCCCAAAATGAGATTCAAGGCAAGACAGCCCTACATCGGATTTCAGAAGTAGTCGCCTATGCTAGAATGCATACCCTCTACACCATTCATCTAGCATATACTCACGAGAGATCAGAGAGAAACCATGAAACCCTGTTGCAAGCACTGGCTGAATCACGAGCCGAAGTCATAGGGCTCCGAGTACGCCAGATGGTGTGCGAAAGACACCTACGTGACATGGAACGTCAATTGGTTGAACTAAGAGTTCACCAGAGGGATGACCGTCGCCAGTAGTAGACGCTTTACTTTATTTCCCTTATAAAAAGAAATCGTGTTTTTCTGTCTATGCCCGATGTGGCATTTTCTATGAAACTATCTTGTTCCGTAAGTACTTTAGTTAGGTCTTTATGCTGTCAGGAACTATCTTCTGTGGATATGATGTAAGACCTTTACAAGGTCATTTTCCTGAATCTTTACATCGTGAATATCAAAAGTATTGACAGCCGGCTAACTTCTGTGTCATTCTTCATCCAAGTACTTTTATCTTACTTTCATTGGAGTCTATCTGAATCATACTTTAGTCAAGTCATTGGACTATGGTGATTTATTCCAAGAGACACTTCCAAGCCTCTTTCAGTGGTTGGATCTTGTTATTCACCAACCCACGATACCTCAGTTCGAACGACAAACGTCTTGAAACCTTCGCGAACATACATTCATTCTTTACCAGGACTGCATCATAGGGATGTAGGTCAAACTTTCGAGATCATACTCTTACTCCTTACATGAACAATCTAAGTACATCAGGGTCAATCAGAACCGCTCACAAAATCTTTACTCTTTTGTGTTACAGAATCATGTCGTCATCCGGAAACAACCAGCCAAGCAATGAGACCTCTATTTTTCCTATGGACGCCGCTACCTTTCAAACGGTATTTACAGCTGCCGTAGTGGCTGCAGTAACCGCGGTCATTGCGCACCGTAGCGCTATCAACACGGTCGATACTGCTGATGGGAATGAAGTTCCCAATCGTGATATCCATCCAGGAAGTCACCCAACAGTAACAGTCCCAGGCTCGCAAAGCCAGAAAGCAGAGAACAAGAAACGAAAGCGTCAAGCCCGGAAAGAACGCAAGAGAGCCCAAAAGTTGGCTATACAACAGCAGCAAGTGGAAACCCCTGCCGTTCCCATACCGTGCAGGCCATATGAGGGAAAACTCCCGAAGTGTGATAAATGTAGTTTCCACCATCATGGGACTTGCCATGAGATGCAATGTTGCAATTGCCTAAACATAGGGCATCATACTCGTGACTGTGGAGCACCGAAACGACCCATCACTCAAGTCCCTTTCATCGAGACTAACCCCGCGCACAAGTTGAGTTATAGCGCAGAACGATTTAAGAAGAAATTTTCAAGGTGGAGTAACGAGGAAGGCACTCGTGTCCACATAACATTGGCTAAGCACCGTAATCCCGTCACCAAAGCTAGTACAAGCCAGTCATGCCACCAATGTGGTGAGACAGGGCACTTCAAGAAAGATTGCCCGATAACAAAGAACTCTGGCATAGATGGGAGGATTCTCAGGATCACAGCTGCAGGAGAGCCTGCTCAGGAACCATGTTAATGTAATTAAGGCGTTTCGTTGTAACAGACTTATAAACTACCTAGAACTAGTGCAACTAGAGTCTTACCTTTTGCGAGATCCTATCTGTATAGGGAGTCTCGTGCTGCGTATACTTGTCTTTTGTAGTATATCTTATTCGCAGCAATAGTCTTGTGGTAAATCTGAAAGTACTGTAACTCTTGTTCATGGTTGCACGGTTGTGTTTTTGTCTGTAAACGTCTTATGTTTAATTCTAATGTCTTTAAATTTCAGCATGATCCCGACATTATCATACGACTCGATTAAATTTGATCCTCACGAAAACAGCTTCATACGTACATCCTTATCTTCTAGATCACCTTTCCAGCGAAGACGTCATATCAGAACCCCGAAGTACTCATTCCAGGAGTACCTCTTAGATATTTTCTTTCCGAAGAAATCCCCGAAGTACTCATTCCAAGAGTACCTCTTAGTTATTTTCTTTCCAAAGAAATCCCCGAAGTACCACTCGTGCAGTACGTCAAGTTCAATCCAGGAATTCATACGGATGATCCATCACTGAGGAAGGTATACATAAGAGTGTTATATAATCAAGGTTCTACAGGTTTAGAATTAATGATTTCGCCTTAACTCTTTTCCTCCTTGGGATGTGAGGGTAAGGAAGAATCAGTTATTCGACTACCTTTTCAATCTTAATTATATACGACTCGTATACACAAAATTGTGATCGTGAAGCCCAGTATGAATTCTAAAATGGACTTCAGGACAGAGAAACTGCCTAAGTATACGAGTAATCACATCGTCATGTGAACAAACTTAGAACCTAGTACAACTCCCGAAAACAGATCACCCTATAGTTTAAACACCCCCGGAAATACAAGAACAGCACGAACAACTTAGCGAACTACACCGAAATAGAATTAGAAGACTGGGTTTCTCACCCTAGAGAACCCCGGTCAGATTCTTCCAGAGATCGATGGATCACATCGTATGTGCCTCGGATATCGAGGACTCCGTCAAGAATTTTTATAGAAATCGTTATCTCTGCCTCGCATAGACAAAATGGTTGAGCAAACGTAAGGAAAGAAACTACTTCCAGGAATAGACCTGAGATCCGAATATCACCAGTTCGATGTGTTAGGGAAGGATGTCTGGGAGACTATCTTCCGAATTCGATGCGGACGCCTCAAGTCCATAGTGATACCTTTCGGATAGGACCAGTACGCCCATGGTTTTCATGAGCTAAATGAATAGGGTTACGTCTTTCTTACTTGGATCAATTCGTCATTTCTCCATGAAATGACTTACTTATCTACCCTCGTAGTAAGAAGAAAGCCCATGGAAACATTCCTTCAGAGGAACTTCTCGTGAAGTTCTAGGCACGAGATTTGGAAATTGAAGAGTCAAATTTCTAGGACACACTGTTAGTAATGTGGGAAATTTCGAGTACTCTTTCAATTTGCCAAAACATTTGAGCATTCATCGACACCAGAGAAGCCGACAGTTTTCGCCAAATTCTAGGTCTTACCGACCTACCGCCTTAGTTCATTCAGAACTCCTCGCAAGCTACAAAAACTCGTACGACTTTGACCCAGCAAGGGGTGGCCTTTGACTGGGAAGTTACGCAAGAAGAGGAACCTTTGAGATTCCGAGTGAGTGACCAAGTTCTTTAGAATAACTCACTCCGAGAATGGCTTGATACGCTTCGTAAAGCGTGGAAATCTAAATCCAATATAGTTAGGACCTCCGAAATTCTTATCAGATTCGGTCCTGTGCCTCGCACAAACTAGACCTACTCTGCGAACTCAGTAACATACTTTCTACTTTTCGCGTCTCGATCGTGAAACCATACCTTTCCGTTAGGACTCTTACAAGTCCACTCGTCGAATCCTTGCCTTCGTATCAGAACCATAGTGACCCTCGACCGAGGGGTCAAGCGGACTAAGCAACGCCGTCGCCAGTTAGTGAAGGTTCGTTGGGATACCAACCGAGAGCCCGATTTCACTTAAGTGCGCTAGAACCAATCGATTAGGAAGTTTCCTTCTCACGACTCGATCATTCGTGCATACTTCCTTGCCTAAATTCTAATTTCGGGACGAAATTCCCTCTAACAGGGGGATGATGTGACAACCCGAAATTTCTGTTCTAAATCAAACCATTTCAATCCAATAGAAGTAGAGCAGTTACAGTGAAAATTAAGACTTATGGAATAAGTTTGGCAGTTTTAGGGTTTTACACCTAAGGAGTTATTAGGAGAGTGGGTGCACTAGGATTTTGTGCAACACTGTAATTCCATTACTCTAGGTCATTAGAATCCATTCCGAGAATAGAAATATTTTCTGCCAAAAATCTCAGGACTATAAATAGAATTCTGAACTAAATTGGTTCATTATTTGATTTCCATTTAGAGAAAAGCCAAATACTCTCTCACGGATCTTCGGGTTTTCATCCCAGATTGTGAGTCTACTTCCCTAAATGTGTTTTAATACTTGTTATATGCTTTATAACATTGTTTACATGTCCAAAACACAAGATCCGGGAGTTTACCGCCCAAGAACGTTCTTGGGGAGTAAACTCCAAAATCAAGCCTAAAGGCCACCTAGTCCCATTTCCGTGTTAGGCATCTAACTAAGGACTTAGTGTATGATCATTAGAGGCTAGAAACAAATCAAAAGCAAGTAGTTTGAGGAGTTTACGGCCAAGGAACCACCTCTTGGGCCGTAAACTCCAAGTAAGGGGCACAAATGAGTGCCTAGTGATCCTTTAGCCTTAGAACAAGAACCTAGAAGCCTTAAACAAGTGTTTTAGACCAACAAAACAATTAGAAACCAACATTGGAAAGGAGTTTACGGCCAAGATGCTCCTTAGGCCGTAAACTCCAAGATTTAGTGCCAAAAACCACTTCAAACTCTTCCTAAGGCTTAGTCTTCATTTTTGGCATGTACCTTAATGTGTTTAGGACCTAGATAACACATGAAAAGCATAAGTGTTGAAGATTTTACGGCCAAGAGTATTTCTTGGGCCGTAAACTCCTTTAATGGGGTCAAAGAGCACCCTAGACACTTCCCTATGCCAAGAGACTTTTAGGGCAAGTACCTAGATGAGATATGGGCTAGTTAAAATTCTTAGGACCTCATGTGTGAGGGAGTTTACGGCCCAAAGAGTTCTATGGCCGTAAACTCCATCAAATGGTCCCATTTAGTGCCATAAATCTTCCTTAAGCCAATGGTTAAAGCCTAGACTTGTTCCTAGAAATGTTGGAGACTTGAAAGGACAATAAGAACCTTCCCAAGGGAGTTTACGGCCGTAAACTCCAAGGGAAAAGGGTCTTTGGGCCGTAAACTCCCCAAAGGAGTCAATGTGGTGCCCAAACACTTGTATAGCCTTGAAACAATTCCCCTCTAAGGTTGTAGTACTTCTAAACTCCATTTCAGGACTTGGTTGAGAGTTTACAGCCAGGAGCCTACTCCCCTGGGCCGTAAACTCTAATGAATATGGTCTTTTGACCTTAAACTTCCATTAGGGGCATTGCACTTCTTTGTTGCAACCCATTAGCCTCCTAACACTTGACCAAAAGTGTTGTCCTCGCGCTTAAATGTTATTACTTGTATAATTAGTGTTATAATCACTAATTATTTATATACATATGTTTCATATGTAATTAGGATCATTGTGTGTGTCTAATTCTTCACTTGACACCAAGCACTTGTCTGATCCTTCCGTACGATAACAGCCCGTTCAATTCCAGTCACATACTGCAGGTGAGTTCATAGCCCTTAACTAATGTTTTAAACTGTTTTAAATGTTTTATGGGGGGGGGGGGGAATACAAGTAGAATCATGCTACTTTTTATGTCAATCACATGTGATTAGTAAGTAGGATTATATTACTTATTACATCAATCACATGTGATTAATATACAGCATTCAAAAGATTTGGCTACTCATTAGCCGTTTTACCAAACAGTTTCCTTCAAATGATTTTATAAACATTTTATATGTTTTCAAACTACTTATTACAATGTACTTCTTACTCTGTTTATCATACTTTAAACTTATTTACAACTGTGTTTCAAACGATGTTTTTCTTATACTCAAAACCGTTTTATCATACTTATGCCTTTAAATTGTTTTATAGATTGACATCAAGTCGATCTTACTTTAAAATAATAATTCTGTTTTAAATGTTTTACCAAACTTATTTATGCTTTTACATTATAAACTGCATGCCTCTCTATATGTATAGTTATATAAGAAATGTTTAAAAGACTTAGGAAGACTATCCACCCTATTTCCTTTTCGCGCCTTGAGATGTGGTCTGGTGGGACATTGGGTATTCGTCCGAAAGTCGTTTAAAGATTTGTTATATATCATGTGTACATATATAGTCATAAAAGGTCCTTCCAATTCATCCTATGCCCTTGGGTAGCAAGGGTATACATCCACGTCCATACGTACCACTTAGATTACTAGTAGGCTACCATATGGGTAGTTCAGGAAGATACTAGAACCATTACTAGAATGGGATATCATACAATGAGTCAGTTCATTCATGAGTCAATACTTTCTAGAACATTACTATACATTACATGTACAATTATACTAGGACGAGAACATATACATCTATACTAGAACGTTTACATTACTATACTTGCTAGATAGAGAGAACACACATTACAGCTAGCACACGTTGAACATTACAGTACAATTACTATACTTGCTAGATAGAGAGAACACACATTACAGCTAGCACACGTTGAACATTACAGTACAATTACTATACTTGCTAGATAGAGAGAACACACATTACAGCTAGCACACGTTGAACATTACAGTACAATTACTATACTTGCTAGATAGGGAGAACACACGTTATAGCTAGCACACGTAGAACCTTACCGTACTCTACTATAATATTTACATTATTATACTTATAGGAGTACTTGTGCATAGATATATCAGTAGGAGTCCTATTACATTTTATATGTATCGACTCTGTTATCAAATCCGTGTTCTTACCTTTACCTTGTGATAAAATCACATAATCGACGAGATAGAATGGATTATTATCCTAGTACCAAAGGATACGATTGTGGGATTGACCATTCCTAGAATCTCTGTTAGCTACAGAGGTGAAAGCACATCCACGGATGTCAAACGGTTGGTACCATTACAGGTACACAATTAAGGGATTAACTATTCCTATACCCAGCTGTTAGCAACAGAGGTAAGAGTACATCTACGGATGGCTTAAAGTTAACAATGATAGTTACCCTAGTACAAATGGGTAATATTCAGGTTAGTTATATTATTACCTTTATTTTGTGACTCATTCACATAACCAAGGAGGTGAATTATATTTAGGTATCCTAGTACTAAAGGATACAATTTCTTATAATGATAATAATAGTAACACAGTTAGGTCTTGGTAGAAGACTACATTCAGAACAGTTAGGTCTTGGTAGAAGACTACATTCAGAACAGTTAGGTCTTGGTAGAAGACTACATTCAGAACAGTTAGGTCTTGGTAGAAGACACCTTCATATACTAATAGGAATCATAGGGATTCAAGGGTTTTTCAAACACTTACAATTCATATACACTTACAAATTCTTGCAATACATAGACTTACAAATTCTTACATACAAATTAAGACACTAAATATTTATGATCTCACCAGCTTCATAGCTGATACTCGCTTTCAAAATTACTTGTATCCTCAGGTCATCATAGACAGGTACCGATGCAAGGAGAAAGGAAGATGAAGCTTATTCAAGACTTATCTTTCATTTTGAGTTATGCTTTAGTGTTTATCAAAATTTGACAGAATACAATTGTATAATAATTATTTTATTAATGCAATGGATGATGTTGTTGCTTGTTTACTACTTTACATTGTTGTTGATATTATACATGACGTCCTCCGCCCCAGAACGTTTCCGCCGTTCTTGGTTTTGGGGTGTGACAGATTGGTATCAGAGCATTGTTTATAGTGAATTAAGTATATCAACCCATAAAAGATATACTAACTATAAATACATAAGGGATTAAAAATACTCTGACCAAGAGTTTATACTTTAAATAGTAAAATATTTAAGTAAGTATACGTGCTGCATTCATACTAAAATCAGTGTCATTAGGACAATACAAAAGAATTACGATTGTTGGGCAACACAAGTGTGCTTAGAGACATATGGTCAAAACTGGGAAGATATAGCCTGATCACCTATATTATCCGAGGGTTGACTAGCATGTGCCTAAGTTTAAGTGTGTGGTTGCAACAATGCTAAAATCTTACCAACCCTACCACAATGAGAACAATAGAACATAACAATAAATTTAAAATACTATAGGTGTATTTTGGTGTTACTATAAGTACTTTATACTTGAGAATTAAAACGGGATCTTCATTACTAAGTTGATAGTTGCTAAGTGGATACACTGAGGCTACATGTAATTAGGATTTTATAGACCCAGAATCTGTGATAATTTTGCCTTACCCCTATTCGGTGTGAATAAGGAGTTAAGGTCACTTATTCGAAGGTCTATCCTGTTTAGATTACACATAGCTGGTATGCACTTCACAAATAGCGATGTAACTAATGAAGGTTTTCTAAATAATTATTTAGATAGTTCGTCTAATAATTATCCTCTTACCCTAAATTCTCGCATAGAAATCATAGCTGGACTCCATCCCCTTTACAACCAGTATCTTCCGAATGAAGTCATAACTGGTTGGTTTGGAGAAGAACCGGAGAATGATCATCCTATCCCCTTGGGTGATCACCATGAAGAAGACCTTTTGTATGATACTAACCCCGAACCAGAGGTTGAGAACCTACCTCAAGCAGCTCCTTTCCAAATTCCTAACCCTCTTCCGGCTTTTCATGGCCCGACCCTGAGTGAGTGGAATGCTTGGAAACAGGGAGCCAAGGACAAGATCAGTTTATGCTAGTTGATGGCGACCGAAGCTTTTACGACTTGAGCAATGGGGGCCCAGCAGATAGAGTCTTGCCAATCTTGGTCCGCAGAAGGGCCCAAAATGAGATTCAAGGCAAGACAGCCCTACATCGGATTTCAGAAGTAGTCGCCTATGCTAGAATGCATACCCTCTACACCATTCATCTAGCATATACTCACGAGAGATCAGAGAGAAACCATGAAACCCTGTTGCAAGCACTGGCTGAATCACGAGCCGAAGTCATAGGGCTCCGAGTACGCCAGATGGTGTGCGAAAGACACCTACGTGACATGGAACGTCAATTGGTTGAACTAAGAGTTCACCAGAGGGATGACCGTCGCCAGTAGTAGACGCTTTACTTTATTTCCCTTATAAAAAGAAATCGTGTTTTTCTGTCTATGCCCGATGTGGCATTTTCTATGAAACTATCTTGTTCCGTAAGTACTTTAGTTAGGTCTTTATGCTGTCAGGAACTATCTTCTGTGGATATGATGTAAGACCTTTACAAGGTCATTTTCCTGAATCTTTACATCGTGAATATCAAAAGTATTGACAGCCGGCTAACTTCTGTGTCATTCTTCATCCAAGTACTTTTATCTTACTTTCATTGGAGTCTATCTGAATCATACTTTAGTCAAGTCATTGGACTATGGTGATTTATTCCAAGAGACACTTCCAAGCCTCTTTCAGTGGTTGGATCTTGTTATTCACCAACCCACGATACCTCAGTTCGAACGACAAACGTCTTGAAACCTTCGCGAACATACATTCATTCTTTACCAGGACTGCATCATAGGGATGTAGGTCAAACTTTCGAGATCATACTCTTACTCCTTACATGAACAATCTAAGTACATCAGGGTCAATCAGAACCGCTCACAAAATCTTTACTCTTTTGTGTTACAGAATCATGTCGTCATCCGGAAACAACCAGCCAAGCAATGAGACCTCTATTTTTCCTATGGACGCCGCTACCTTTCAAACGGTATTTACAGCTGCCGTAGTGGCTGCAGTAACCGCGGTCATTGCGCACCGTAGCGCTATCAACACGGTCGATACTGCTGATGGGAATGAAGTTCCCAATCGTGATATCCATCCAGGAAGTCACCCAACAGTAACAGTCCCAGGCTCGCAAAGCCAGAAAGCAGAGAACAAGAAACGAAAGCGTCAAGCCCGGAAAGAACGCAAGAGAGCCCAAAAGTTGGCTATACAACAGCAGCAAGTGGAAACCCCTGCCGTTCCCATACCGCGCAGGCCATATGAGGGAAAACTCCCGAAGTGTGATAAATGTAGTTTCCACCATCATGGGACTTGCCATGAGATGCAATGTTGCAATTGCCTAAACATAGGGCATCATACTCGTGACTGTGGAGCACCGAAACGACCCATCACTCAAGTCCCTTTCATCGAGACTAACCCCGCGCACAAGTTGAGTTATAGCGCAGAACGATTTAAGAAGAAATTTTCAAGGTGGAGTAACGAGGAAGGCACTCGTGTCCACATAACATTGGCTAAGCACCGTAATCCCGTCACCAAAGCTAGTACAAGCCAGTCATGCCACCAATGTGGTGAGACAGGGCACTTCAAGAAAGATTGCCCGATAACAAAGAACTCTGGCATAGATGGGAGGATTCTCAGGATCACAGCTGCAGGAGAGCCTGCTCAGGAACCACGTTAATGTAATTAAGGCGTTTCGTTGTAACAGACTTATAAACTACCTAGAACTAGTGCAACTAGAGTCTTACCTTTTGCGAGATCCTATCTGTATAGGGAGTCTCGTGCTGCGTATACTTGTCTTTTGTAGTATATCTTATTCGCAGCAATAGTCTTGTGGTAAATCTGAAAGTACTGTAACTCTTGTTCATGGTTGCACGGTTGTGTTTTTGTCTGTAAACGTCTTATGTTTAATTCTAATGTCTTTAAATTTCAGCATGATCCCGACATTATCATACGACTCGATTAAATTTGATCCTCACGAAAACAGCTTCATACGTACATCCTTATCTTCTAGATCACCTTTCCAGCGAAGACGTCATATCAGAACCCCGAAGTACTCATTCCAGGAGTACCTCTTAGATATTTTCTTTCCGAAGAAATCCCCGAAGTACTCATTCCAAGAGTACCTCTTAGTTATTTTCTTTCCAAAGAAATCCCCGAAGTACCACTCGTGCAGTACGTCAAGTTCAATCCAGGAATTCATACGGATGATCCATCACTGAGGAAGGTATACATAAGAGTGTTATATAATCAAGGTTCTACAGGTTTAGAATTAATGATTTCGCCTTAACTCTTTTCCTCCTTGGGATGTGAGGGTAAGGAAGAATCAGTTATTCGACTACCTTTTCAATCTTAATTATATACGACTCGTATACACAAAATTGTGATCGTGAAGCCCAGTATGAATTCTAAAATGGACTTCAGGACAGAGAAACTGCCTAAGTATACGAGTAATCACATCGTCATGTGAACAAACTTAGAACCTAGTACAACTCCCGAAAACAGATCACCCTATAGTTTAAACACCCCCGGAAATACAAGAACAGCACGAACAACTTAGCGAACTACACCGAAATAGAATTAGAAGACTGGGTTTCTCACCCTAGAGAACCCCGGTCAGATTCTTCCAGAGATCGATGGATCACATCGTATGTGCCTCGGATATCGAGGACTCCGTCAAGAATTTTTATAGAAATCGTTATCTCTGCCTCGCATAGACAAAATGGTTGAGCAAACGTAAGGAAAGAAACTACTTCCAGGAATAGACCTGAGATCCGAATATCACCAGTTCGATGTGTTAGGGAAGGATGTCTGGGAGACTATCTTCCGAATTCGATGCGGACGCCTCAAGTCCATAGTGATACCTTTCGGATAGGACCAGTACGCCCATGGTTTTCATGAGCTAAATGAATAGGGTTACGTCTTTCTTACTTGGATCAATTCGTCATTTCTCCATGAAATGACTTACTTATCTACCCTCGTAGTAAGAAGAAAGCCCATGGAAACATTCCTTCAGAGGAACTTCTCGTGAAGTTCTAGGCACGAGATTTGGAAATTGAAGAGTCAAATTTCTAGGACACACTGTTAGTAATGTGGGAAATTTCGAGTACTCTTTCAATTTGCCAAAACATTTGAGCATTCATCGACACCAGAGAAGCCGACAGTTTTCGCCAAATTCTAGGTCTTACCGACCTACCGCCTTAGTTCATTCAGAACTCCTCGCAAGCTACAAAAACTCGTACGACTTTGACCCAGCAAGGGGTGGCCTTTGACTGGGAAGTTACGCAAGAAGAGGAACCTTTGAGATTCCGAGTGAGTGACCAAGTTCTTTAGAATAACTCACTCCGAGAATGGCTTGATACGCTTCGTAAAGCGTGGAAATCTAAATCCAATATAGTTAGGACCTCCGAAATTCTTATCAGATTCGGTCCTGTGCCTCGCACAAACTAGACCTACTCTGCGAACTCAGTAACATACTTTCTACTTTTCGCGTCTCGATCGTGAAACCATACCTTTCCGTTAGGACTCTTACAAGTCCACTCGTCGAATCCTTGCCTTCGTATCAGAACCATAGTGACCCTCGACCGAGGGGTCAAGCGGACTAAGCAACGCCGTCGCCAGTTAGTGAAGGTTCGTTGGGATACCAACCGAGAGCCCGATTTCACTTAAGTGCGCTAGAACCAATCGATTAGGAAGTTTCCTTCTCACGACTCGATCATTCGTGCATACTTCCTTGCCTAAATTCTAATTTCGGGACGAAATTCCCTCTAACAGGGGGATGATGTGACAACCCGAAATTTCTGTTCTAAATCAAACCATTTCAATCCAATAGAAGTAGAGCAGTTACAGTGAAAATTAAGACTTATGGAATAAGTTTGGCAGTTTTAGGGTTTTACACCTAAGGAGTTATTAGGAGAGTGGGTGCACTAGGATTTTGTGCAACACTGTAATTCCATTACTCTAGGTCATTAGAATCCATTCCGAGAATAGAAATATTTTCTGCCAAAAATCTCAGGACTATAAATAGAATTCTGAACTAAATTGGTTCATTATTTGATTTCCATTTAGAGAAAAGCCAAATACTCTCTCACGGATCTTCGGGTTTTCATCCCAGATTGTGAGTCTACTTCCCTAAATGTGTTTTAATACTTGTTATATGCTTTATAACATTGTTTACATGTCCAAAACACAAGATCCGGGAGTTTACCGCCCAAGAACGTTCTTGGGGAGTAAACTCCAAAATCAAGCCTAAAGGCCACCTAGTCCCATTTCCGTGTTAGGCATCTAACTAAGGACTTAGTGTATGATCATTAGAGGCTAGAAACAAATCAAAAGCAAGTAGTTTGAGGAGTTTACGGCCAAGGAACCACCTCTTGGGCCGTAAACTCCAAGTAAGGGGCACAAATGAGTGCCTAGTGATCCTTTAGCCTTAGAACAAGAACCTAGAAGCCTTAAACAAGTGTTTTAGACCAACAAAACAATTAGAAACCAACATTGGAAAGGAGTTTACGGCCAAGATGCTCCTTAGGCCGTAAACTCCAAGATTTAGTGCCAAAAACCACTTCAAACTCTTCCTAAGGCTTAGTCTTCATTTTTGGCATGTACCTTAATGTGTTTAGGACCTAGATAACACATGAAAAGCATAAGTGTTGAAGATTTTACGGCCAAGAGTATTTCTTGGGCCGTAAACTCCTTTAATGGGGTCAAAGAGCACCCTAGACACTTCCCTATGCCAAGAGACTTTTAGGGCAAGTACCTAGATGAGATATGGGCTAGTTAAAATTCTTAGGACCTCATGTGTGAGGGAGTTTACGGCCCAAAGAGTTCTATGGCCGTAAACTCCATCAAATGGTCCCATTTAGTGCCATAAATCTTCCTTAAGCCAATGGTTAAAGCCTAGACTTGTTCCTAGAAATGTTGGAGACTTGAAAGGACAATAAGAACCTTCCCAAGGGAGTTTACGGCCGTAAACTCCAAGGGAAAAGGGTCTTTGGGCCGTAAACTCCCCAAAGGAGTCAATGTGGTGCCCAAACACTTGTATAGCCTTGAAACAATTCCCCTCTAAGGTTGTAGTACTTCTAAACTCCATTTCAGGACTTGGTTGAGAGTTTACAGCCAGGAGCCTACTCCCCTGGGCCGTAAACTCTAATGAATATGGTCTTTTGACCTTAAACTTCCATTAGGGGCATTGCACTTCTTTGTTGCAACCCATTAGCCTCCTAACACTTGACCAAAAGTGTTGTCCTCGCGCTTAAATGTTATTACTTGTATAATTAGTGTTATAATCACTAATTATTTATATACATATGTTTCATATGTAATTAGGATCATTGTGTGTGTCTAATTCTTCACTTGACACCAAGCACTTGTCTGATCCTTCCGTACGATAACAGCCCGTTCAATTCCAGTCACATACTGCAGGTGAGTTCATAGCCCTTAACTAATGTTTTAAACTGTTTTAAATGTTTTATGGGGGGGGGGGGGAATACAAGTAGAATCATGCTACTTTTTATGTCAATCACATGTGATTAGTAAGTAGGATTATATTACTTATTACATCAATCACATGTGATTAATATACAGCATTCAAAAGATTTGGCTACTCATTAGCCGTTTTACCAAACAGTTTCCTTCAAATGATTTTATAAACATTTTATATGTTTTCAAACTACTTATTACAATGTACTTCTTACTCTGTTTATCATACTTTAAACTTATTTACAACTGTGTTTCAAACGATGTTTTTCTTATACTCAAAACCGTTTTATCATACTTATGCCTTTAAATTGTTTTATAGATTGACATCAAGTCGATCTTACTTTAAAATAATAATTCTGTTTTAAATGTTTTACCAAACTTATTTATGCTTTTACATTATAAACTGCATGCCTCTCTATATGTATAGTTATATAAGAAATGTTTAAAAGACTTAGGAAGACTATCCACCCTATTTCCTTTTCGCGCCTTGAGATGTGGTCTGGTGGGACATTGGGTATTCGTCCGAAAGTCGTTTAAAGATTTGTTATATATCATGTGTACATATATAGTCATAAAAGGTCCTTCCAATTCATCCTATGCCCTTGGGTAGCAAGGGTATACATCCACGTCCATACGTACCACTTAGATTACTAGTAGGCTACCATATGGGTAGTTCAGGAAGATACTAGAACCATTACTAGAATGGGATATCATACAATGAGTCAGTTCATTCATGAGTCAATACTTTCTAGAACATTACTATACATTACATGTACAATTATACTAGGACGAGAACATATACATCTATACTAGAACGTTTACATTACTATACTTGCTAGATAGAGAGAACACACATTACAGCTAGCACACGTTGAACATTACAGTACAATTACTATACTTGCTAGATAGAGAGAACACACATTACAGCTAGCACACGTTGAACATTACAGTACAATTACTATACTTGCTAGATAGAGAGAACACACATTACAGCTAGCACACGTTGAACATTACAGTACAATTACTATACTTGCTAGATAGGGAGAACACACGTTATAGCTAGCACACGTAGAACCTTACCGTACTCTACTATAATATTTACATTATTATACTTATAGGAGTACTTGTGCATAGATATATCAGTAGGAGTCCTATTACATTTTATATGTATCGACTCTGTTATCAAATCCGTGTTCTTACCTTTACCTTGTGATAAAATCACATAATCGACGAGATAGAATGGATTATTATCCTAGTACCAAAGGATACGATTGTGGGATTGACCATTCCTAGAATCTCTGTTAGCTACAGAGGTGAAAGCACATCCACGGATGTCAAACGGTTGGTACCATTACAGGTACACAATTAAGGGATTAACTATTCCTATACCCAGCTGTTAGCAACAGAGGTAAGAGTACATCTACGGATGGCTTAAAGTTAACAATGATAGTTACCCTAGTACAAATGGGTAATATTCAGGTTAGTTATATTATTACCTTTATTTTGTGACTCATTCACATAACCAAGGAGGTGAATTATATTTAGGTATCCTAGTACTAAAGGATACAATTTCTTATAATGATAATAATAGTAACACAGTTAGGTCTTGGTAGAAGACTACATTCAGAACAGTTAGGTCTTGGTAGAAGACTACATTCAGAACAGTTAGGTCTTGGTAGAAGACACCTTCATATACTAATAGGAATCATAGGGATTCAAGGGTTTTTCAAACACTTACAATTCATATACACTTACAAATTCTTGCAATACATAGACTTACAAATTCTTACATACAAATTAAGACACTAAATACTTATGATCTCACCAGCTTCATAGTTGATACTCGCTTTCAAAATTACTTGTATCCTCAGGTCATCATAGACAGGTACCGATGCAAGGAGAAAGGAAGATGAAGCTTATTCAAGACTTATCTTTCATTTTGAGTTATGCTTTAGTGTTTATCAAAATTTGACAGAATACAATTGTATAATAATTATTTTATTAATGCAATGGATGATGTTGTTGCTTGTTTACTACTTTACATTGTTGTTGATATTATACATGACGTCCTCCGCCCCAGAACGTTTCCGCCGTTCTTGGTTTTGGGGTGTGACACAGGAGTTTAGAGAGTTGCCGGGTAGCAGCTAATGGGATCATCAGCGTGTTTAGCCAGTGCAGGTGAGTTTCCCTTTTGTGTGAATGGGTATATGGCCACAATGCCGGCCCATGTAGTTATGAGTATAAGACCCGGGGGTTAGCCCTAGGCACAATATGCTAGTCAGGACGAGGTCCAATGATAGCGGGCGGATGCCCAAGGAATGGTTTATGTGATAGTTTATACTTGTTGTCTGTGTGATACTTGTATGTGCCTGGTAGGGAGGTGAGTGTGGGCGAGGTCCCGTATCTCACCAATAGTAGAGTGTGGATGGTGTTCCACATCTCATCAGCAGCAGATCAGGGGCGAGGCCCAAGTTAGGTAAAGAGTGAGTGTGGGTTGGGCTCATATCTCACTTTCAGTAGGAGCATGGACGGGGTTCCATGACTCATCAGTAGCAGGATAAGGGCGAGGCCCAGGATAGGCGAGGCCTTCAGACAGGATCCGTTAGTATGTGTTTAGCTTATGTGTTGTGATATGTTTATGTGCTATTGTATGTTAGCGGGCGAGGCCCTGTGACAAGCGAGGCCTAAGTGAAACACATCTGTATCCAAGCGGGGCTCGAAGCCAGGCGGGGCCTGGAGCGGCGGGGCCGTTGTAGCGGGCGAGGCCCGAGGTAGGGGCGAAGCCCAGGATAGCGGGCGTGGCCTAGTATGTGCAGTATGTGGTTATGCATGGTATGTGGTAGGGTGGGGAACTCACTAAGCTTCGTGCTTACAGTTTTCAATTTCGGTTTCAGGTACTTCCGGTAGCGGAGGGAAGATATCGGGGTGATCGCATGGCACACACCATAGACCAGACAGCCTGGGAATGTTTTACTCTGATAACGGATATGTTGTTTGGAAATTAATACTCTGATTATGTTTGGAATTGATGATTTTACTTTAAGTAATGTTTTATTAAAAGAAATTTTTAGTCTTGAATTTTGGGACGTTACAAGTTGGTATCAGAGCCTTGGTTTGAGGGATTCGGGCATACTCTCGCGTGTGCTTGAACTCAAACTAAGGGGTCGGATAAAAAGTTTTCAAACTGAAAAGACAGTTTTGAGAGTTTTGGGAAATAAAACAGTTTTAGAAAAGCAAAAAGAATTTAGAAAGAAAAGAACTTTGAAAAGAGAAAAATGTTGTGGTGCATGCAATCAGCCGAGCTCAAGTAAGTACCCCAAAATACCCATACCAGTTTATGATTTGATTATCAGTTAGTAGAACAGCATGCTAGATTAGGACTAAGGATCTAGGGAGGATGCCTTATGTACCTATTATATGTGCTTTGAGCTGCATGATAGTGCTGAGTAGACAGTAGTAGGATAGCCTGTTTAAGTTATGCCTGAGTTTATGAGTTGTGTTGCATGCTAGTTCAGATTCTTGCTATGCGGATATAATTGCTTGTGTATGTTGTGGTTAGATTTTTTTCCCTTTTGTCTGAATGTTGCTTGCTTTGTGCAATATGGGATTCCGATTGATGGGAGTTAGCTATTAGGTGGATACGTTGCGTCACATGTGATCAGGGTTGAATAATCTTAGAGTGTTGGATTTGGCCATATTTCGCAGCTCTTGTTTACGTCCAACCATTTTAGAGACGAGTCTTTTACTCGAAGGATTACCTGAGCGTCGTCACATGTGATGGTATCCAGGTAATGGATAATTGGCATCACAAGGAGACCTTCAGCAGCTGAGGACTGGTTTGAGTTGAGTCAGAGGTTTCCCTAGGGTAAGCTTAGGATGAGATAGTGCTAGGAGCAGTAGTAGTGGATAAGGGACCTGGTGGAGTCAAAGCAATTCCTGAGGAAAGTACGGATAGATGTGGAAGGTAGTATGGGCCCGTCCTACTGAAAGCAGAGGATCCGTACTCAATTCGGGAAAGGCCGAGAGAAGATCGGGAACCTGGTAGGGTGTGTGTTTGGTCTTGCAGCGGTGATGAGTATTCTGATAGTGGATGTATTATATTTTCAGCATAGTGACGTTGAGAGAGAGACCAGCAGGCGGATCAGGCGTCGGAGAGGGATCAGGCTCGGGTTCAGGAGCCGAGCAGCTCGAGGAGAGAATGAGGGAGTTGATATCAACCGAGGTTACGCGCAGTATTCATGACCAGACTCCTGTGATCTTTGGCTAGGTCAAGGAGGGTATACTGGAGATTTTGGATGAGAGGCTGGGAGCCTTCCGTACCGATGATGGCCTTGGTGGGAGCCCGTACCTTGACATTTAGAGAGTTCAGGGTTTGCGGGGCACCGGATTATCACGGGGCTAGGGACCCCATCGCTAGCAGCAGATGGTTGGCTGATGTTGCCAACGCATTCCGTACGAGCTGTTGTCCTGAGGGGGACAAGGTCAGACTCGCTTCCTGCCTTCTGAAGGACAGAGCGAGGGATTGGTGGGAGGAGATTAGTCATGCTTTGGGGGATGATGCCACGTTGGACGCGATGACTTGGAGCAATTTCTCGGCCAGGTTCAGGGCGGAGTTTTCGCCGATTATTGAGGTGCAGCAGTTGGCACGGAAGTTTCAGGATTTGACGCAGACCACAGAGACTGTGGCGGAGATCACCGCCAAGTTCAGGGAGAGGGCTCTTCTTGTACCGCAGTATGTCGCGGATGAGGAGATGAAGAAGGCCCGATACCATGAGATGTTGAGGGATGATACCAGGGAGTTCATAAGTAGATCCAGCTGTAAGACGCTGGAAGATATGATTTCTCGGGCTAGAGAGAGGGAAATTGATTTGGAGCAGATTCGGAAGAGGAAGTCGGACGAGGTTCAGGTAGCTGCAGGTTCGGGCCAAAGGCCCAAGGGATCATATTCGAGATCGAGGGATTATCAGGACCGCAGCCGGTACGGGAAGTGTGGCAGGGCGCACGGGGGCGTGTGCAGGAGTGGTAGCGGTGGTGAGTCTGGCTGTTTCAAGTGCGGTCGGACTGGTCATTTTAGCAGGGATTGTGCTGTTACCACCACTCAGGGATCAGATTTGATATGTTTTCACTGCAATCAGCGGGGCCGCAAGAAGGACCAGTGCCCAGTTTGTTTTCAGCAGGACGGGTGATGGCACCTGCCCCTGCAACTTTGAGGATCACAGACGGCCATCAGGGCCGTGCAGAGGTGCCTGCGGTAGGAGGCATGGCTTTTCAGATGACTACCTTAGAGGCGCGATCAACACCGGACGTTGCAGGTATGCGATTTCCGTTTTCAGTTCTTTTATTTGTGCATGATTATATTGTTATGGTTCTGCATCATCATCGGTTTGAGTATTTTATTTTTGAGCGGTTGATTGTGATCGAGTTATATGCCATCTGCATACCTTGGATATTTGAATGGTAGTTAGGAGATGTGCTCTATTGGAGAAGGTTTCATAGGATGCAGTAACTGTAGCATGCTTGGGAGAGACTTGGTACGTCTTGCTAGTTCGGAGTAGCATAGTTTTGGAGATGGATTGGTTAGATCCCTGGCTATGGTAAGCTTGGGTTCCTCAGCAGCTTGATTATGGAATGGTAGCAAGGATTGGGATTTCTTTTGAGTATTGAGCAGCAAGGGGTAAGCAGGATCCAAGTCGGGGAGAATCCTCCGAGTGTGCAAAGGTAGGAGCATGCAGACCCAGAATGAGTGCGCGACCTCCGAGAAGGAAAAGAAGTAGTTCAGCATTTGATGGATTGAGGAGTTCAGGGTTGGGAGTTTGAGAAACCCCCTCCCCCCCTCAGCTAGTGCATGTATTGGCGATGGTTAGTATGTGGTTGGGAATTCAGGAAGGAGGACCTTGAGAACTGATAGCATGGGGTGCTTTCGTACTAGCAGTCGATGGTGGAAAGTGTTGTAAGACTACGGGGCAGCCGTAGCATTCACTAGCAGTCAGTGGTGGAAAGTGTTGTAAGACTACGGGGCAGCCGTAGCATTCACTAGCAGTCAGTGGTGGAAAGTGTTGTAAGACTACGGGGCAGCCGTAGCATTCACTAGCAATCAGTGGTGCAAAGTGTTGTAAGACTACGGGGCAGCCGTAGCATTCGCTAGCAGTCAGTGGTTGAAGGTGATGTAAGACTGCGGGTAAGCCGTAGCATTCCATAGTAGCTTCGTTGGCGGAGTTGGGGCAAGGCCCTTATCTCCTAGTGATCAGATAGGGATCAGGAATGGGTAGTGGATGAGAATGATAGGGAGTTTTCCTGTATAGCCCTAGAGAGGTGAGACCTTGGGAGAGGCCACTTCAGGATATAGTTGGGTGAGACCCGTAGGCGAGGCCCGTATGAGAATAGCAGTATAGGTGAGACCTGAGAGCAGGGTTGCTCAGTAGTATGGTTGGGTGAGACCCGTGGGCGAGGCCCGAGCGAGAGTGGTTAGACTAGTGGGACTAGAAGGTTAGAGGCGGGTTGGACCTGTGGGCGAGGCCCGTGAGTTTTAGCAGCACAGGTGGGACCTGATAGGGATCGTAGTGTCAAGATAGGGGATTGGGGATCCCAGGATTGTAGTGCCTGAATGGCAGAATATTTTGAGCAGTTATAGGTGGTCGAAGTTCTTCGAGAGTCGCTAGGAGCGAGTAGGAGTTGTGTTGGGACTAGCTACCGGTGGGATCCGGTAATCCAGATATTGGTAGGGCGGTAGGGACCAGGGTGGTCTCAGTTCATCCGGAAGGCAGAGAAGGAATGGCAGAAATTTTCAGTCAGTAGCAGTGCGGGTAAGCAGTCTTTGGAGGAATTAAATTAGTTGATCGTGGGGTGCTCGACACCAAAGTATAGTAGAAAGAATTGCCCAGTGGATACTGGCGATAATGACCCGTTCTGGAAGTAGCGGGAGTAATGGATTTGGTGAAGATAGGATCTTCACAGAGACAGAGGAAATAGTTGGTTATGGAACATCGCCTTGGGAAGGCAAGGAAATCGCGCCAGGAAATAAGGGTTGAACCCCTATAGGTTCAGTGCAGTACTCGGTGACTACCAGAAAGATTTTCAGTTGAGTAAGTTGTGTTTCCAGGATGTTCAGGGTCAGGGTTGACCCGAGACTATTATCCGCAAGGATTGATGTTAGTCAGAATGACCGGGCGGAAGACCAGCGAAGGTAGGCAACTGGTGTTAGAATGATTAGTTGGGAATTGAAAGCAGATCGCAGGCGGTGGGCCATAGCAAACTTCGAGGACGAATTTTAGTTTAAGTGGGGGAAAGTTGTAACACCCAAAGTCAGAAAGGCCAAGAAAGGAAAGGAAACCCTAAGTTTAAGGGACGACTCGGCGAGTCCGATCGGGATCCGGGTCGAGGAGTAAGTGACCGACTCGGCGAGTCGGCCAAGGAGACTCGGCGAGTCTGGTCTGAACGAGGAAAACCCTAATTCCGGGAGTTGTATCCTATATAAAGGGTGTTATGTCCCTCCCTCAGCCTCCATATCATCCTAGAGAACCTGTAAACCCTAGATTTCGTGTGAGCTTCCATCATTTGAGAGAAGTAGCTTTGGAGGAAGGAAATTTTGGAAAGGAACTTGAAGATCAAGAAGGTTGCTTCAAAGGAGAGGTGTAGATCTGATATCTACTTCAGTTTGTGTTCATCTTGGAGGTAATAAGCTGCCATTTTCCCTCCTTTGCGTCTAGATCTATTTTGTTATGAGATTTGGGGGTTTTATGGTTGATTGAGACCCAATTCGAGTTTGGGGGCTTAGATATGTTGTTGCCACTTCATATCTAGTGTTGGGATGGTCCAATATGTCATAAAGCATCAGAAGATGAGTAGTTGGTGAAGCCCTTTTGTCCTTAAACCAAACCTTAGTGTGTTTTGAGCCTAGATCTCTTTAGTTATACGTAAAGTTTGCAACTTTACGTGGGGATTGAGCTTTGGAAGTATGGATCTATGGTTTGGAGTCCGTGCATGACTCAAAAGTCCTCTGCATGTATGTAGATCTGAACGGACTCGGCGAGTCCTTTGAGTGGACTCGGCGAGTAGCATGAAGATTAGGAGGAACTCGACGAGTGGGGTGAACAACTCGTCGAGTCGGATGAAGTTAGGCAGGAACTCGGCGAGTTTGAAGAACAACTCGGCGAGTCTGTTGAAGGTTGTCTTGGACTCGGCGAGTCTGTTCTTAGACTCAGTGAGTCAAGTCGCGAAACCCCAAACCCTTCGAGCTGAGACTCGAATCGGTGAGTCAAATGGAGACTCGGTGAGTTGGACAGGTTACGACTCGGAAATCGGTAGACTCGGCAAGTCATGGACTGACTCGGCGAGTCGAGTCGCGAATGGAAGGCTCTGAACTTATGAACTCGGCAAGTGAGTAGGTTGACTCGGCGAGTAGGGTTGACCTGTGAGGTTGACTTTGACCAGGACATTGACCTTAACCAGAGTTGACTTGGTTATCTTTCGGGGGTCAGTTAGACTAAGTGTTGCATTGATATTGATAGCTCGGGGAGCTAGTGGAGCAGGAGTTCAGATAGTTACCGGGCAACAGCTAGCGGGATCATCAGCGTGTTCAGCCAATGTAGGTGAGTTTCCCTTTTGTGTGAATGGGTCTACGGACACAATGCCGGCCTATGTAGTTATGAGTAGAAGACCTGGGGGTTAGCCCTAGGCACATTATGCTAGTCGGGACGAGGTCCAATGATAGCGGGCGGATGCCCAAGGAATGGTTTATGTGATAGTTTATACTTGTTGTCTGTGTGATACTTGTATGTGCCTGGTAGGGAGGTGAGTGTGGGCGAGGTCCCGTATCTCACCAATAGTAGAGTGTGGATGGTGTTCCACATCTCATCAGCAGCAGATCAGGGGCGAGGCCCAAGTTAGGGAAAGAGTGAGTGTGGGTTGGGCCCGTATCTCACTTTCAGTAGGAGCATGGACGGGGTTCCATGACTCATCAGTAGCAGGATAAGGGCGAGGCCCAGGATAGGCGAGGCCTTCGCACAGGATCCGTTAGTATGTGTTTAGCTTATGTGTTGTGATATGTTTATGTGCTATTATATGTTAGCGGGCGAGGCCCTGTGACAGGTGAGGCCTAAGTGAAACACATTTGTATCCGAGCGAGGCTCGAAGCCAGGCGGGGCCTGGAGCGGCGGGCCGTTGTAGCGGGCGAGGCCCGAGGTAGGGGGCGAGGCCCAGGATAGCGGGCGTGGCCTAGTATGTGGAGTATGTGGTTATGCATGGTATGTGGTAGGGTGGGGAACTCACTAAGCTTCGTGCTTACGGTTTTCAGTTTTGGTTTCAGGTACTTCTGGTAGCGGAGGGAAGAGCTCGGGGTGATCGCATGGCACACACCATAGACCAAACAGCATGTGAATGTTTTACTCTGATAACGGATATGTAGTTTGGAAATTAATACTCTGATTATGTTTGGAATTGATGATTTTACTTTAAGTAATGTTTTATTAAAAGAAATTTTTAGTCTTGAATTTTGGGACGTTACAGCGGTGCTTGACCTGCAAGAAGGTCAAGACTGAGCATCAGAGACCGCACGACAAGATGCAACCGTTGGATTTCCTGTTGTGGAAATGGGAAGATATTACGATGGATTTTATCATGAAGCTTCCCAGGACCGCGCAAGGAGTGGATTCTATATGGGTCATCGTGGATCGATTGACCAAGAGCGCCCATTTTATCCCGATTCAGGAGAGCATCTCGGCCGAGAAGTTGGCCGACATCTATATCCAGGGAGATAGTGGCGCGGCACGGGGTGCCAGTATCAGTGATTTCAGACAGAGATGTGCGTTTTACTTCCAGGTTTTGGAAGAAGTTTCATGATGAGTTGGGTACTCATCTGCATTTTAGCAGTGTGTTTCACCCGCAAACGGATGGTCAGAGTGAGCGGACCATCCAGACTCTTGAGGATATGTTGCGGGCATGCGTGCTGGATTTCGGTGGTAGTTGGGATACCTACCTTCCTTTAGCTGAGTTCTCATACAACAACAGCTACCACGCGAGTATTGATCATCCTCCCTTCGAGATGTTGTACGGACGGAGATGCAGGACCCCGATATGTTGGGGAGAGGTTGGCCAGAGGGTCATGGGAAGCACCGAAGTGGTGCTCCAGAGGCTTTAGACTGCTCAGATTCGGCAGAAAAGTTATGCCGACAAGCGTCGTTCAGACTTGGAATTCCAAGTCGGGGATATGGTTCTTCTGAAGGTGTCGCCATGGAAAGGCGTCATCCAATTCAGAAAGCGAGGAAATTTAGGCCCAAGGTACATCGGGCCATTCAGGGTTGTAGCCCGGGTGGGCAAGGTGGCGTATAGGTTGGACCTGCCAGCCGAACTCAGCCAGATCCACAGCACTTTCCACGTCTCTCAGTTGTGGAAGTGTTTGGTGGATGACTCGGTAGTCGTGCCTTTGGAGGATATTCAGGTCGATGACAGTCTGAATTACATCGAGCGGCCTGTGGCAATCCTCGACAGGAAGTCGAAGGATCTGAGGAACAAAAGGGTGGAAGTCGTGAAGGTGCAATGGCAGCACCGGAAGGGATCAGAGTGGACTTGGGAGCCGGTGGAAGACATGATGGAGCACTACCCCGAGCTGTTTCAGGATCGAGCAGCCGACTTCGAGGACGAAGTCTAAGATAAGTGGGGGAGATTTGTAGCACCTGGTTCCTGGTAGGTACTCCTTGTAATTAACATTTTAAAATAATGTACTTTTGCCTTGGACTCGGCGAGTTGATGGACCAACTCGCTGAGTAGGAGCGGGATAAGACGTGGGGACTGAACTATGGACTCGGCGAGTCGGTTCTCGAACTCGGCGAGTAGACCCTGTTTGGGCAAAAACCCTAATATGGGTGTTTGCACCCTATTTAAACGCTCTAACTTGGCCTCCTTTGTCCCTAACACTTCCAGAGAGCTGAAGAGCGAAACCCTAGCCCCCATTTTGTTCTTGAGAGTGATTTTGGCTTTGTGAAGAAGGTTTGGAGCTTAGAAGAAGAAGAAATAGGTTGTCGTGTGCAAGGAGGGGAGGTAGATCTGGAATCTACACAGCAAGAGGCTTCCATTCAGGTAGAAAAGCCCCTACCTTGATCACTAGTTCTTTAGATTCCCTTTTTGTCCCTAAAATGGTGGTTTTCAAGCCCTAAAACACCATACTCCTTGTGTTTGTGCTTAATGATCCGAAAGGACTTCAAATCTAGATCTTATGGACGTATTAGAAGTATAAAGTTTATGTGGTTGGAGTGATTGAGGTCCCCATTGAGTGTATGACCTCATAAAAAGCTTGGATTTGCCTTTTGGAGCTTGTAGGGCCATGCATGCACGTAAAGTTTGCAACTTTACGTGATAAGCATGCCCTAGGAACATAGATCTATGGTTTTGAAGCGTTGCATGTCTCAGATTTGGTCTATATGGGAAATGGGTCAAGGGACTCGGCGAGTTCTATGATGATGGCCTTAGACTCGGCGAGTTGGATGAACAACTCGGCGAGTCCCATGAAGATTTCCTGGTACTCGACGAGTTGTTCTTCAAACTCGGCGAGTCAGATGAACTGTTACTGAGTGAGAGGGGTTTAAGTGTTGGAGGCCCAACCGTTCGTATCTGCCCGCGGAATTAGCAATTTAGCATGTAGCAATAGTTCCAGAAACCCAAATCCTCAAAAAGGATGCTCTTGTGAGGATTTGGAAGCGAGCAGGAGATCTGCTCATGGGGACTCGGCGAGTCGGGTCGCGAGTCGGTTCAATCATCCCAAGTAGTGAGTTAAGGGCGACTCAGTGAGTGGGAAGAGGGACTTATCGAGTAGGACCGGGTTAGTAGGAGAAGGACTCGGCGAGTCTATGCCATGACTCGGCGAGTCCAGTCAACTGGAAGTTGACTTTGACCAAGGAGTTGACCTTGGACCAGGGGAGGGTCAGTCATTTGACCTAAGGGTATTTATGATTGTCTAATATATGTTCATGATTTATAGCCGGAGGATTACTGTTTCAACAGTCAGGCGCTCAGCAAGCAGACTTTTAGCAGCTACTTTCGAGGTGAGTTACCATCCAGTAGCAGTGGGTCTACGGCCACAATGCCGACCCACCAGTAGGAGTTGTATGATTAGATGTTTGTCTCTGTGATATTCATCTAGGTTTGCTACTACCTGTGATATGATTATGTGCTAGTATGATATGATGCTATGTGCTAGTGACAGTAGGGGAGATAGTCTCCAGTTTACCAATTGATAGGGCTGAAGGGGCAATCATGCCCAGCCATGCTAGATAGATTATGTGATATGTGTTATATGGTAGTAGTAGGGGGTGAAATAGTCCCCAGCATCCGGTTGAGAGGACCGAAGGGGAGACCAGCACCCAGATATGCTAGTCAGTATCCGGACGAGATGACCGAAGGGGAGGCCAACACCCATATATGCTAGCTAATATCCGGTCGAGAGGACCGAAGGGGTAGCTCGGGCACCCAGATATGCCTGACAATATATGTATGATATGTGGTTATATGGTATGTGGTACAGTGGGGGAACTCACTAAGCTTCGTGCTTACAGTTTTTAGTTGTTGTTTCAGGTACCTCTTCAGCCAAGGGGAAGGAGCTGGCGTGGTAGCGGCATATCACACACACGCTCTTGTTTTTCCGCACTATGAAACATTCTAGGATTTGTACTCTGACATTATTATGATTTATGTTTTTGTTTACAGACACGAGACATGTTTTATTAAATGATATGGTCAAATGATATTTTGTTACAAGCGTTTTGCAAATCACTTAATTAAAAATGAAATTTTTGGCCCGTATTTTTGGGGCGTTACATATCATTCTTTGTTTCATCTGAAGAATTGTCAACTGCTTTACGTGATACATTAAAATCTGTTAAGGATATTCCCTATATACTTAAGGTGCACAAACAATTTCTATTCACTTTTTGATCACATGTTCATTATTGTGATGGATACTGTGAACCTAGATTTCTAAAGCATTGAATTACATTAATATTTTAATGGGTAATTCAGAAATTCCCGTTTCTAGAAGATTATCTTCAAGTCTACTTATATCAATAACTGTTTGTTTTGTATCATATCTTTCCCAGAATATTTATGTTTTCTGATATGTAATTTTTGCATATCTTTTTCATTTTCTTTTCACGAAAGAAATTCAACTCCCCAAGCTCCATATGTACATGTGGCGATTGTACTTCTTTTTTGAAGGTATTCCTTGCTATCTATTTCTCCCTTCTTGTAATGTTCTAGGATATTTATTATGTTTTCATATGCATCGTGAGTCATTTATAACACATCTGTTCTAGGATATTTATTATGTTTTCATATGCATGTTGGTGCTGATTCAACACAAATCTTGTTTAATTATATTACAGTTTTTTTTTAAAATCAAACAAATAATTTTTTTATTTACTTATTTGAGTTTAGTATGTTTAATTTTTTATTTTTGCAAATGAAATTTTGTTGGTTCTATGGAATAGAGAAATAATGTAGGGAATAGAGTTGTAAACTATATATTGTATCTGCATATATTATAAAAAAATATAGTTTTCTGTTTTTCAGATATTGGTTTTACTTTATTTAATTCCAAGTTGACTTGTTATTTCTATTTCTACAACTTGATGTTTATGATGGTAATGATCTGTTAGAGTCCACTTTTCTTTGTTATTGACAGTGAGAAAAAGTAATGCTTTTAAGGTAAGTTTTATTCTTTTAAGATATTAGTATTGTATATTATATACCTGATACATGATTTTAAGAAGATAAGTATTTTAATTGGATGGATGAAACTCACTTACTCACTTTCTGGGTTGATTGTGCACAAAAAAAAAGATAACCATTTTTTCATTGTTTTTCTCTTTCTGCTCTAACTTTCGTTTTTTATGGACTGTTGGCTTGTGAGTAGCCTGAGAGTATTTAGGAAACACAAGGGAGAATGAGAAATTTTGGAAAGGAGTTGCACCACTTCTGTGACAACCGTCAATTTCCAGTCAAGTCAAAGTCAACTAAAGTCAACAAGTCAAATTGGCCAACTCAATTAACCCTTGTGTACTAGGGCTTATGTTAGGTAAGTACTATACAACTCGCTATTCTAATGAGAAATCATCAATTGAAAAGTTCGTATATCTAGATTTCCTTAACCTAAAATTGTGGTAAGTAATGAACCAAAACGATAAAACAATGTTGCATACTCATTGGGAGTGTGTAAGATCCTTAAACATGGCTTAATGGGGTTTAGGAACCTTGCGTTGCGAAGCCAAACTCTCAAAAAGGGCACAAAAGAAGCCTCTCCCAATCTCTTTCATTCTATCTCTCTATATTTGAAATCTCTCCCAAATCTCTCCAAGAATGTGAAATCTCTCTTTGTATGAGAAATCTCTCCAAGAATTTGAAATCTCTCCAAGAATGTGAAATCTCTCCCAAATCTCTCTATGTATGAGAAATCTCTCCAAGAATTTGAAATCTCTCCCAAATCTCTCCAAGAATGTGAAATCTCTCCCAAATCTCTCTCTATATGAGAAATCTCTCCAAGAATGTGAAATCTCTCTCTGTATGAGAAATCTCTCCAAGAATGTGAAATCTCTTGCAAATCTCTCTCAAAACCTCTTTTGATTTATTTTAATCATTTGGGGCATCCCGACACTTGACTTGGTGAAAAACCATTCGAAACGGGAAGATACATTGGAAATTAGCCTTTTAGGGCCGAAGTCCCTCTATAAGGACCAAACTCTCCTTGAGCCGAAGCTCTAAGCACCAAATCCGAATGCCTCTTAAGGAACCGCAACCATAAGACCGGAACTGCTGAGGACCGAGGCTGCTAAAGATCGTAGTGCGGATCCGCACCCGCAGCTAGAGCACCGCACCTGACCCCGCCTTCGGTCCCTCCTGATGAGCCGCCTGCGGTACCTGCTCGGACCGCAGTCCCTTCCATTTTGGATCCAATTCACCAGCCAAACTTTCCCTACGGACCTAATGCTGTTGAGACCGGACCCTCGCCCCTGACTTCGGATTTCCCCATTTTTCACCCGATTTTCGACCACGACTCCGTTTTAAGCCCGTTTTTAATTATTTTAATGAGGGATTTTCACCCAAACTTATATTTTGACATATAAGACCCCATAAATTCATAAATTCAACATATTTTTAGGGAAATCCTCATTTAAGAATAAAATCTATTAAGTAAGATCTTGAGGTGGAGCGTTGACTTCACTTTAGTTTATGACACAAGCAACCACCCACACCCACTCCATGACTAGCCCACACTCATCCCCACCATACCTGGTCATTCAAGAATACTTTCCCTACCATTTGACCAACCACACTCTTGGTCAAAGGCTGAAAACTCTTATCTCTCCTCACCTTTCTCTCATTTCTCTCATTTCCACCCAAAGAACAAACACCTTTCTCTCTCACTTCTCCCTCCCTCAAATTTGAGATTCAAGGGCTGATCATCAAGTTTTCTCTCATTTGTGATTCTCGAATCTTCAAGCAATCCTCAAAGTGTTCTTGAGTTGAACACTTCTTTCCTTCAACATTCATCCACTAAGAACACACAAGGTGGGTTCATACCCCTATCTTTTCATGTTTTTCTTAAGTTTTAGGGGGGGGGGGGAATACAACTTAAAACATTAAGAACATAACTAAACTCATTTAACAGCCTTCATCAGAAAAGTTTAACTCCATTCACGGACTGTTTTGGTAAAGTTTAATATCAAACTATGTGTAAACTAGTTTACCAAAACAGTCCGTGAATGGAGTTAAACTCCATTCACAACCTAAGTTACCTATATTGGGTTTGACACCCCACACCTTGCTGCTAGCTACAGTGGGACCGACAGGTCTACGGGAACAAGAGTCATAGTATCTTAACGTCGGAAAAACGTTGTGCAGGTTATTTCTCGTCATAGTATGGTTATAGCGACTCACATAGGTAGTTAACAATCTTTCAAGTTTACATGGAAACTTTTACCTTGAAAAGGGGTTTACTTCTAAATCAAACGAGTTTATGTCGATTTAAACTTACATGAATTACTTTAAGTATGGTAAAGTACTTGTACACTTTCGGTCTTAGGATTTAAGACAACTCCTAACACATAAAGTTACGATATTTTTCGCAAGTCAAAAAAGGGTTTTATGCCGATTTAAAATCACTTTTATAACTTGAAGTATGGAAAATACTTATCTATTTTCGGTCCTGGGATTTAGGACTACATAACTTTTATAAGGAATATATTGGATTTTCTTTGGAACATATTTCTATTAACACTATATCTCGTCTAGAATTGTTAGACTTCAACGGTTCATTTAACTCAAATTATATGTAATTTATATACGCTGAGTGATCATGGAAGGAACCTATGGGTTCTTCTAGAGTTCATTATTGCATAATATAGGAGCATTCATTCCACACTTGACAAAGAAAATATTGGATTTTCTGGAAATCATACCCTATCGCTTTTACAAGGAAAACGGTTACTTCCTCAAACAAAACTCTTATGAACTCTCCAACTTAATTGTTGACACTTTTTCAAAACTACTTGTATTCTCAGGAAATCAATGAATCAGGAAAACATCAGCATTTTGAGGATGGGACGTTAAATCGTCAAACAGCTCATTTTGTCATCATAATGTAATTGATTTTGAAACATGTAAACTTACTATGATGTAACCTTTTCAATTATATTTATGATGGTTGTATTTACTTTGAGCGCTATTATACTCGTTGTTGTGATACTATATATGAAGTCCTCCACCCCCGGACGTTTCCGCCATCCTTGGTTTAGGGGTGTGACAACTTCAGTTTGGGCATTTACCTCATCATCAGGCTCTGCACTAGACAAAACACTAAAATTATGCAACTTAATTGTATGACAATGTACTACCATATTATATAGTTAGGGAAAGCCCTTTAATATAAATGTATTACATTTATTTAGAATTAGAATGATTACTTATATTTGACATATTATATACCATGAAATGGAATGTTTTTTTGTATGATATGTTCTTTTATATTATGATACATTAATTGAAATTTAATTTGAAAATTAGTAAATCTATAAAAAAAATATTTTTTTGAAAACACTTAAAATTATGACACGCAAAAATGTCTGTTGTCTTCCTTTATGACAGGGGCTTTCTTGACACGCAATGCGTGTCATGAGTACGTGTCGTAAATGCACATCATAAGGTTATGACACGCAAATGTGTGTCGTCTTCCTTTACGACAGGGCCTTCCTTGGCACGCATTTGCATGTCATCTATGGCTTTTACGACAGACATTACGTGTCATTAAAGGGTAGTTTTATAGTAGTGAGGACACAATTAGAGCAATATTGCCATAGACATAAAGGATAATCTTGGTGAAGTCATTTGAAAATTTAGCCCTTGGTACAAGATATGGATTATTTCTTATTAGCATAATAGGAATATAATGTGGTTTTTTAGGGTGTGGCATGGCATGATTTCTTTATTAATATAAGTTCATAATTTAGAAATTAGGACTAAAATCTTTAAGTAGAATGCAATTCTTGTGTCTTCGAGGGAGAAAAGAGGTAAGGAAATGCATCTAAAATGTTTGAATCATATCATTTTGGATTTAAAAATGTTATGATTTAAAAAGGTTCTATAAACTTCTCGATAATGACTATGATCCATAAAAACATGATCTAATAATATAACCCATAAAACTTATATTCAAATAATACAGACCAATTATGTCATAAACCCTTGATGAAATCAACAGTCATAAACAAACATATAAAAATATAACTTTTTTATTATATTATATATTCTAAATATACATCACGGTCTAATTCACATTTCATAATGTATCTAAAAATCTACCCTAATAAATAAAAATGACTTTGCCATATGTCCTCTTCTCATTCATTTGGACACATGGCATTTTCTAGAAATTTTAAAATTTTCTATTTTCCACTTGTCATTTTATTGTATTTTTGATTTTATTAAATTAAAATCCACATTTAATATATAAGGTAATATATATGTAAGATATTTATTAGAAAATGGTTTATATATGTAATGTATCTAATGCATTAAAGTCTCATTAATTTTAATAATTCAAAAAATTTCTTATTTTTCTTATAAATTTAAAGTTTTCAAATTGTTAAAATTTTATATTTAATTTTTTTTAAATAAACCCATGTAATACATGGGTCTTACACCTAGTACTATAATAGTTAAAATAATACCAACTCAAATGAATTATGAATTCTAACTTTAGACGAAGCTTTTTCTTTAAATAATGGATCTTGAAAACCTTCTTCACAATCTTTTGTTCTTCCACCAAAAAAATTCCAAATGATTCTACAAACATTCCAACAATGTAAACCTAACTAAAATAAAAAATCACAAAAAAATAGTATTCTTGTATCAACACTGGAAAAAAAAATTATATGATCCAAAATACTATGATTCAAAATAATATCATTCGAAAAAATATGATAAAAAAAAAACTAATTTCATCCGATTTGTAAGCAAAATAGTAGGCTGCATTTCTTTTTTGTTTAAAATTGGTTGTAGTTATCAATATATTAGTACTCTTGTATCAGTATTAGAAAAAAATTAAAAAACCAAGACAAAATTACTATGTGCATAGGTCCAATCTAAGTCTATTTGAGGCTCTTGAAGATATTTTGGCTGATTTGGAAGTTAGAAAACTTGTTCTAAACATTACATATATAAGCAACAAGTGTAATTTTCATATTTTTGATCTAAAGTTGGATGAAAATAAAAACTTATATCAAATGAAAATGAGCAAAACCAAAAGAAATCACGAATTGTTTTCATTCCATCCAACAAAAACAAACAGGTCTGCCATTTGTATGAACCAAATGTCATTCCATTCTTATTCATTTATATTAAACACTACATACTTAAAAGAGAGAGAATTCTACTTGGTGATGAAAGAAATGGATACTTAATAGAATATTCCCAAGAACCCCCTTACATGTCTTTTTTTTCCACCAAACGAAGATTTTTAAAATCATTTCTTTTGTATATATATAATAGTAAAAAATACAAACATCCCATTTGATATTTAGGACATAAATACTTCAATGTAATATGTTTTTTTCCTCAATATCTTTACTATAGAATAAGAAACATTAGTCCAAAAAAATAAAAATTTAGCTTCACCAAAACTTAAACAATAGAAAACAAGAATTCAGTTCTGCAACCAAGAAAAAAAACGCTAGAAATCAAGAATTCTAGAAAATCAGCAAAATAACAACTAGAACTTAATTAAGAAATTAGAAAAGAAACTAGAGCTTAAGTCAAAATCGAGAAACCAATGAAATCCCAAATCAAACTTAAGACCAAAATCAAGAAATCAGTAAACCATATACAAGACAATGATCACTAAACTTTAACAATCAACAACATTCATCTAGAATTCCATGTAATTCGAGTCTTAACTATGAACAATCGAGAAATCAGAATTGGCTCATGAGTCAATGAACATTTGAGCTTCAAAAAGTGAGATGTCTGGTTATATGTTTGTTAGCCACAAACCAAAATGAAGACGGAGGGTCGAACACGTCTCCGATTGCTACCAACTCGACCATGAGAAAGTAAAGAGAGAGTGCACCTATTTGTTAGAGTGTCGATTATACTTCCAATTGATCTTCCAATGGTGGTAGTGTGGGGGGAACGAAATAGAGAAATCTAGGATAAAAGGAGATGAGAGATTTAAGAAACTGATCTAAAAACTAGGGCAAAATTAATTGCCTAAGTAATCGATTAGGGAAAACATACATGTGTTTACAAAATATTGCGAGATTACAGAAGGTTACTTGATTGATTGATTCCATTGAGTTAAAATTTCAGGAAATAACCGCACAAGATCTGAATATCTGATGATATTGAACGATTATGAACAGAAAAATCATGATTGGCTGCAATTTTTGGTTTGAATCACTAGTTTACATTAGGAACGAACACATTTTCACGATTTACACAAGAAATTTACAGAAAGAGTGAACGATTAAAGAGAAATAGAAAAAGAAAGATAAAGAACTCACATTGTGGGAGCGTGCATCATGTCTCAAAGCTTCAGATACAAAATTACCTATAGTACCCTCAAATACTTTCTGACGGAAATTAAAAAAAAGTTTATGGTATTTTGAAAAATGCCACCATGAAAAAAATACGAATAATTCTCAGCCAAAAATTTAACCAAAGGAAAGGACTATATTTTTCCTCACAGTCCTCAACGATCTTTTATATATATATATATATATATATATATATATATATATATATATATATATATATATATATATATATATATATATATATATATCAGGCGATATTTCACGTGTTATGCGGTTATAATTAAAATATTAATAAATTTGTGTTATTAAAATAAATATATTCTTGTTAGTAACTTTAAATTAATAATTTTTACACTAATTTATTATAAAGCATTCTAAGTATTTTAAATAAATGATAAACATTATCAAACATGAGCATACAAAATTACTTTCGTAATTGATTTATAAGTATCAAATAATATATCTCATGTTATTCCATTTAAAGTCAATTCATCTCTAAAACCGCTATCTATGAAAATAAAAATAAACTTAATTTAGATAGACATATTTTATGTGATAATATTTCAATGAAATATATCTATAGGTTGTGTGTGAATTTAAAATTACGATGTATGTATTATATTTAACATTTTATTTATACATTTATTATTTCTAATGAATTTTAAAACTATATTTTGATACATGTTTTATATTTAATATTATGTTTAAACTTTTAATATTTTTAATTTGATTTAAACTATCTACTTTGAGAAAAAAGTTATTATTATAAAAAGTAATTTTTAATCAAATCTTTTATTTTTGTTAATTTGACATTTTGATTTAGATCTTATTTTTAAACTTTTTAACTATTTATAAAAAATAGGTTTTGAATATATTATAAAAATTATGTTTTAAATTTAACATAATATTTAAATTAACAAACTAAATATATTATATTGAGAATAAAGAATTAATATTAAAATTACAATCATATTGGATTTAAAGTATCAATTTAAAAAGAAGTTGAAAGGTTGGGGGTTTCAAGTGAATGTGATTAAAGAAAAAATGTCTATTTTATATATAAATAAACTAGAAAAATATCCGTGCGTTGCACAGAAACACTTATATAGTTGAAATGTTATAAATATATGTTTTCTTAAATATAACAATAACGTTGTTGTTATATTTGATATAATAATTTTATACTAAGTTGATATAATATATTGATTATTTTGAATTATATAATAATATATACATCTATTAAAACTGCATAATCTCAATCATTTGAATGACCTCTATTCGTATGCTACTCATAAATGAAAATAAAAAGTAATATATGGTTTAATGTTATACAGTTGTTGATATTGTTAATTAATTTTTTAAAATTTATTAGCTTCACATTTTAATTTCTATCATTGTAATTATTTAAAACATCAAATATTCTTTTTGTTTTTAAATGTAACAATATAATCATTTATATATAGTTATTTTTAATTATTGCTATTATAAGTTATTTTAAGCTATTTATTTGAAAACTTTTAATGATTATAAAAATATCTTTAGCAAATATTTTAGTTAAATTGAGATTACAATTTAGTTTTTGCATTTAGCACTACAATTTATCACTTTTAACTATTCACAAAATATTCTTTGGGGTTTTTAAGTAGAACTGAAAAAATATCAAACATTATTTCTTAAATTGTTAATTTAAATATAAAATTACATGGTCAACTTAAATATAAATTTTAGTTCCACTTAAAAAACTTAATTTTGTGAATAGTTAAAAATGATTAATTTTAGTGCTAAATGCAAAAACTAAATTGTAATCTCAATTTAACTAAAATATTTGTTAAAGATATTTTTATATTCATTAAAAGTTTTCAAATAAATAGCTTAAAATAACTTACAATAACAATAGTTAAAAATAACTATATATAAATGATTATATTGTTACCTTTAAAAAAAACAATGTTTATTGTTTTAAATAATTACAATGGTTTACATAAAAAAAACATATTAAATCTAATAAACTAAGTATAATATGTTAAAAGCTAAAGACATAACATTATAAGTAGAAATAAATATATTATTTTAATATTGAAACTTAGTTTATTTATGATTACACTTTAGGTTTGATATTTATATAACCTTATTAACCAACTTATAATCATTAATAGATAAGGCAGTACAGTGTATCAATTTTAACTATTTATAAAATATTCATTGGGTTGTTTAAGTTAAACTAAAATTTATGTTTAAGTTGACCATGTAATGTTATATTTAAAATAACAATTTAAGTGATTTATCCAAATTGTTCAAAAATTGTAGCTTTAAAATGATAACAGTTTACATACAACAACATTTTAAAACTAATAAATTAAGTATTATATGTTAAAAGTTAAAGACATGTAAAAGTAAAGATATTATTTTAATGTTGAAATTTAGTTTATATATGATTACACTTTAGGTTAGATATTTAATTAACCTTATTAACCAACTTATAATCATTATTATAAAGAAATTTAAAAGTCATGGGAGTTTCAAATTAATGTAGTGAAAGGAAAAATGTTTCCTTTATAAGTATACTAAACGAATTCCCGCGCGTTGCGCAGCGCAGGTTAAAACTATATTGTTAAAATATTGAAAAATATATGTTTAAAATGGTTATATTATTTACATTAACTTTGAGATAATATTTTTACATTAATATATATATATATATATATATATATATATATATATATATATATATAATCTCAATTATTTTAAACAATAATATCCATTGACATCAACTCACCTTCCTCATTAATAAAATTAAATATAATTATCTATTTAGTATTATTTTTAACAATTATTATGATTGATTAATTATATTTTTACTTATGTGATCATTTTCTAATTTCAATAATGATGTTCATTTAAAATACAATTTATTTATAACTAAATGTAATTGATAACTTGATGTTATTATCATTTAAAAATTATTATTCATTAGTTTTAAATCACTTATTATTAATAATAAGTTAAACAAAACTTTTAAGAAACTGTAACACCGTAAACTTTCAACCAAAATTTTCATTTTAAAAGCATAATAAACTTATATATTGTATTTCATAAAAACCACATGTATCACAAAATGTCAACATCAAAACCACAATAAAATCAAATCCCAGAATCCTCAACATAGTCTCAAACAAGTGTGTACAATCATTTTGGCACCTTCCCATGGTCCTGAGAGGTACCTGAAACACATCACACATAACACGGTAAGCACGAAGCTTAGTGAGTTCCCTAAAATACCACATATACAAAATAATAAGCCTCTCATGGCTATAACTCGCCATGGACCCTCCAGTCTCATGTTACTCGGTGTGGACCCTCTGTTCATGTGTCTCGGTGAGGATCCTCCGGTCTCACAGCTCGGTTGGGACCCTCCGGTCCTGTCTCAGTGGAAACCCTCCGGTCATATCTCATTAAAACACAAAATATAGCATATGTATCACACATACAAAATGCATAATATCACATAACTCAAATAAGCACATAAGACCCTCAGGTCGCACATAGATACCACTCATGGTATGTATCATAAGAAAACTCACCTCGTAAGTAGGCTAAGAAAATATGTACTCCTTGAACATGAATCACCAAAAATCTAGCCTACAAGTAACAAGCATCTCTAATTAACACTTAAATATCACATTTCCAAATAAACTCATGATAGTCCCTCCTTAGCTACTAGGATGGGTAAAATACCATTTTATCCCATCCATGGTCTCCATAAGTCCTGCCTTGACCAAACCCTAAATTCATCAAAAGTCAACACTCGAGTCAACTGTTCATGTTGACCTGACTCCCTGAGTGCACAGATGTGACTCGTCGAGTCCCCATTGTTCCTTAGAACATCGCGAAAACCCAACTTAACTCGTCGAGTCGTCGAGTCAACTCGTTGAGTTACCCATATCCAGACTCATCGGGGAAAACCCTAGCTGACTCGTCGAGTCCCTTAATTCGGTTTCTCATTTAGACGTTTTTAAGGCAGAAAGCAACCCCAAACTCTAGATATGACCTCCTTAGGCTCGATTATCATGTAAAGCCACAAGATCTACGTCCATGCATGGCACTTAGGGCTTGAAATGCTAAAAACATGATCCATTAAGGGTTTCTCACTCAAAAGCTTTATTATTGTTGAATAAATCAAGGACCTTTGGACTCTAGGGACCTCACAAGGTCCAGATCTGAAGTCTAAATCTCTAGATGAACTCAATACACTCAAAGTCCCAATATTAGATGGAAAAAGCCCTAAACTCCATTGACATGAGATCTAACCAACATAATGAGAAAGGTGTGGACTTTTTACCTTTCACAGAAGCTCTGGACGAAATAGCAACGGATCTAATAGCCCCTTCTCGTTCCTTGCTTGAAACCTTCCTATCTCTTCAAAAGATGCACCAAACACTCAAGGATTAGCTCACACACTCTTTCTTAGCTCAAAGGTCGATTAGGGTTTCACACAGGGGAGTTAGGCAGCTGGTGAGGCGAAAATGAAGTTCTCTTAAATAGTCCCCAAACCACGGAGATTAGGGTTTTCATCTCACATAGTCTACTGAGCAAGTCGGCTCTCTGACTCGTCAAGTCGGTCATTAAACCCACGTGGCCAATCACGACTTACTCGACGAGTTGAGTCTCCAACTCTTTGAGTTACTCAATAAACCCCAAAATAAATATATAAATAATATACCTGGGAGTCTGGATGTTACAATTCTCCCCTACTAGAATCAAACTTCGCTCTCGAATTCATGCTCTGGAAATAACTATGGGTACTGCTCGTACATCTCGGACTCCGGCTCCCAAGTCCACTCGGATCCCTTTCGATGTTGCCATTGGACCTGAACAAAGGGCACCTCCTTGTTCCTATGAACCTTCACCTTCCGATATAGAATCGCTATCTGTGACATCCCCAATTTTTACGACCAGAAAAGACCGATTTTGTTTATGCTTTATAAAAATCAGAGTACTTCTTTAATAAAAGTGTTGCGGAATTTTTCCCCAGAAAAACATGATAAATACGTTATTAAAATATTTTCGAAGAAACGTATTTTATTCATTTTAAAACGTTTGGGATGTCATCGTCAATACAGGAACATAAGCATAAACAGAACTTACATTCATTTACACTAATGATTTACATCTCCTTTATTCTCTCAGTGAATTATGTCTTCGTATTGATACCTGTGATACAAAGAAAACTGAGTGGGTCAGGCTTGGGAGCCTGGTGAGCATATAGGGTTTTCAACCCACAATAATACATTTATTATACTCAATTATCAACAATCAACCCAAATACCCATCCCCATTATCTTCTTTAAGGTTTTACCCTAAGAATCGATTATACTTTCTTCATTCATTCCTAAGGGTTTACCTGAGGAACTGGCACACAGTCCATTTACTACCACGGTTTATACAATAAGTACTACGTCGCATAGTCACCAGGGTTCATACAATTGGCACTACGTCTCATAGTCACCAGGTCTTACACAATAGGCACTACGTCTCATAGTCACCTGGGTTCATACAATTGGCACTACGTCTCATAGTCACCAGGGCTTACACAATAGGCACTACGTCTCATAGTCACCTGGGTTCATACAATTGGCACTACGTCTCATAGTCACCACGGTTTACACAATAGGCACTACGTCTCATAGTCACCAACTATTCCATCTACCCATGTTCTACCCAACATTTTTGTAGATATAAATACAAACACAATTTAAATCATTTAACACCCGTACAAAAACATCAATTCCAATCCACCTCAAATAGATAATTAATATCTAACACATATCACGTATTTCATAGCTAATACTTTATATTTATGTATTAGAAGAAAGTAACTATGCACTCGCGCATATAAACAACAATATATATAAATATACACATAACACGTATTTTATAAAATACTTCATATTTATGTGTAAGATGAAAGTGACTATACACTCACTTGCTCAGAAGATGATTCGACAGCACTACGGCTTGTAGATGTAGCGCCTCTCCGCAGATCTGGAAGATCTTCACAAAAACCGGGCTCCTCGCGGGCAGGGCTTCGGCTCGGGAATAACGCTCTTCGGGATTCTCGGGGCTTCGGATCTCGCTTCGGGGCTCGGGAATAATACCGGGGCTTCGGGATATGATTGGCACGCAAATCGAGGCAAAACTTAGAGAGAGGGAAGAGTTTGAACAAGAGAAAATGGCTGATTTCGAGTTCTATTTATAGGCTGAGGGTCTGGGATTACGCGGGGCGTAATCTTAAATTACGCAGGGCGTACTCAGTACGCGGGGCGTACTCGGTTACGCGGGGCGTACTTTGACGTCACTGCATGCGTCGACTGGTGGCACTCGAGTATTGGTCAGACAAGTTGCATCCGACTGAGTACGCGGGGCGTACTCAATTACGCGGGGCGTAATTGACTCGTCGAACTTCTAAATTGCGTAACTTTCGCATACGAGCTCCGTTTTCGACGTTCTTTATATCCACGCGAAGGTCAGACCATACTCTACAACTTTCATTTAGACTCCGTCGGCTAATTTTGACTTTTATTTTTATTATTTATTTTTAGAAGGCCGGGACAGAAAAACTTCGTTATAAATTCATAACTTCTTCGTCTGACGTCCGTTCTCGCCTAACTTTTCATCGTTTCGCTACTAACAACGAGATCTTCGATTCTCATTTAGATTGTTTCGGCTAAAAACCGCTCGATCTCAAATCGAGTATTCGGGCTGCATACTGCTAAGTCAAAACTTAGAAAAATCATAACTTCCTCATACGAAGTCAGATTTGGGCGTTCCTTTTATGCACGCTCTCGGTTTAACGAAATCTACGACTTTCGTTTAGATCGCTAAGGCTAAATATCGCTCTATCTTAAATTCATATTTTACGTCACTCGACGTCGTGCCGGTTCTGTCGCGAAACTTCGACAGGTCATAACTTCTTCGTTATAACTCGGATTTTGGCGTTCTTTATATGTACGGAATCCTTGTAACATATACTATAACCTAGTTAAGATTATTCATTCTAAATAATCTTCTATCAGAAACTCATTTTTGACGCTTATCGTCTTTAAATTGACTAGCCCTGATCTACGGGCGTTACAATTATCTCCCTCTTAGGATGATTACGTCCCGGAATCATCAACGAAATAGGGCTTGTATAATGATTCCATATGTCATCCTTCCATCCTAAGTAATCACCGTGATGCTCAATCTTGCACCTGCTCTTCGTACTATGTTGGGCTTTCAATCGTAACCTTCGCGTTACAAAATAGGTCCTTATTGAGGACTCCTTCTTCTTCTCAGGATAAATACGTTCCTTTATCTATTGTAACAGACCGATGGGTCGTGCTCTACTGATCTCTCATCGCATGATGTAATGCTTAGACTTTGGTCTCTTAGAGTTAAATTCCAAAATGGAATATACCTTCCTTCATATTCTAATGTGATATAATCACATTTCAGCATGTAGCATTTTTGCCTACAAACTTCTTTTAACAACGATCACGACACTATCAATCGCATTAACTTCAACCTTCTGACTTAAGTCAGATGTTACATCTAACTTGGTCCTCTAGACCACGTAACATACTCCTCGTAGTCGAACTCAAATTTAAACATGACCACTAGGGTCGGAACAAGAACCATCTTACTAGTCATTACCGAAACAATGGTAATGACATACCAGAATAAAGTGGAATCAATCACTAGCTTCTTGGTAACCTTGTGACTTTCCCTGATCCAAGTGCGAGTCCTGTGCTTCCGGTAGTATATGCATCTACTACCTTTCACACCTACTCATACTCGTCCCAAGTATTGTCTCTCAGTCGAACCAAGTCACTATACAAAAATCACACAATCATTTAACACATTAGGTACTAAAACCATAAATATCACATAAATATCAAAACCAGGGTTTACAATATAACTTGAAATGATTACACAAAAGTTCAAGTTCACCCTACACTATGCCTTTAATTGGCTACATCATAAGTTGATCCTTGGATATAAATTCCTCATTCTTGATTCGCTTCGTCGAGGATCATGTGGAATGCCTTTGGCTGTGGTGGTGCGTTTTTCTTTGGGCAGTCTCTAGAAATATGCCCTTCCTCGTTACATCCGTAGCACACCCTTTTGTTGGATGCACACTTGTTGGCGTAATGCCCCGTCTTCCCACATTTGTAGCAAGTCATATCCTCGCTACACTTCCCGAAGTGTTTCTTTTTACACTTCTCGCACCACTTAGCTTCATCTCTTCCTCCATATTTCGGGAATTTGGTTTCTTTGTTGATTATTGAAGATCCTTCATGTTTCCTTTTCTCTCCAACTTCAGCTCTCTCCAGACCCTTTTCTTTTATTTGGGTTTCAACATTTTTGGCTGCCCAGATGGCGGCTTTCAAAGTGGTTGCTTGCTTGACTATCGGACCAAAGTCCGCTGGTAATCCATTGGCAAACTTGTTGACCTTGGAAAGTTCAGTTGGAACTAGGTATGGAATAAGCTTCATCTTTTCCGTAAAGCTTGTGGCATATTCAGTGATGCTCAATTTTCCCTTCTTTAGATTCTGGAACTCATTGTTGATTTCCAGGAGATCCTGCTCAGAGCAGTATTGCATTTTCAATTGTACCACGAACTCCTCCCAAGACATCTTGCTAGCTTCCCCCTTGGGCATCGAACCTGCCAGTAACTTCCACCAGCTCAGTACTCCAGATTTTAATAGAGGAATTGCAAGAGCGGTCTTCTGCCTGTTGCTACATTCGCAACTTTCAAACATAGTCTCCATTTCGGAGACCCAATCCATAACTTGCACCGGCGTCGGGCTTCCGGATAGACATGGTGGTTTGGATGCCATGAAATCCTTATACTTGCACCCACGACCATCATTTCCTCCATACTGGTTATTGCGTCTAACCACTGGTTGTTCGACTTGACCAATGATCCCACTAAAGTTTTCTCCTTCAGACTGCCCTCCATTCTCCTCGGGCTCTTCTGCTTGAATTGACGGTTCTTCACGATTCTGCCTAAGCAGGCGTCTTGTTTCTTCCATCTGACGATCCAACATCATTTGAATCATCATTTGTACACCAGCCATTGTTATCGGCTCAGGTGCATTAGCTACGACAGGCACTTGTTGAATTACAGGCGGTTGATTCCTGTTTTCATCAGCATTTCCAACTCCGCTTCTTGTTCTCACCATTTTTGATCTACACACCGAATAATTTCACCTTATTACTCCAAAAGATTACATGCTAGTTCTAATATCGTATACATACGCTTAGAATCCTAAACACATAAACCTTCAGATCTGGTTGGCAACAAACCGTAGATCCGAACAAATAATATCATATATGTCAACATATAACATTTAGCACATAAAAGCATTTTAGGCAACTTTCCTAAAATAAACTAGTGCTCGTGTCTAAAATTTATCAGACTCACATCTCACAATCTCCACTTAGCATCTTAAGTTTAAGTCTAGAAATCCTACAAATTCCTAGTTCGCTTAAACTAATGCTCTGATACCAACTGTGACATCCCCAATTTTTACGGCCAGAAAAGACCGATTTTGTTTATGCTTTATAAAAATCAGAGTACTTCTTTAATAAAAGTGTTGCGAAATTTTTCCCCAGAAAAACATGATAAATACGTTATTAAAATATTTTCGAAGAAACGTATTTTATTCATTTTAAAACGTTTGGGATGTCATCGTCAATACAGGAACATAAGCATAAACAGAACTTACATTCATTTACACTAATGATTTACATCTCCTTTATTCTCTCAGTGAATTATGTCTTCGTATTGATACCTGTGATACAAAGAAAACTGAGTGGGTCAGGCTTGGGAGCCTGGTGAGCATATAGGGTTTTCAACCCACAATAATACATTTATTATACTCAATTATCAACAATCAACCCAAATACCCATCCCCATTATCTTCTTTAAGGTTTTACCCTAAGAATCGATTATACTTTCTTCATTCATTCCTAAGGGTTTACCTGAGGAACTGGCACACAGTCCATTTACTACCACGGTTTATACAATAAGTACTACGTCGCATAGTCACCAGGGTTCATACAATTGGCACTACGTCTCATAGTCACCAGGTCTTACACAATAGGCACTACGTCTCATAGTCACCTGGGTTCATACAATTGGCACTACGTCTCATAGTCACCAGGGCTTACACAATAGGCACTACGTCTCATAGTCACCTGGGTTCATACAATTGGCACTACGTCTCATAGTCACCACGGTTTACACAATAGGCACTACGTCTCATAGTCACCAACTATTCCATCTACCCATGTTCTACCCAACATTTTTGTAGATATAAATACAAACACAATTTAAATCATTTAACACCCGTACAAAAACATCAATTCCAATCCACCTCAAATAGATAATTAATATCTAACACATATCACGTATTTCATAGCTAATACTTTATATTTATGTATTAGAAGAAAGTAACTATGCACTCGCGCATATAAACAACAATATATATAAATATACACATAACACGTATTTTATAAAATACTTCATATTTATGTGTAAGATGAAAGTGACTATACACTCACTTGCTCAGAAGATGATTCGACAGCACTACGGCTTGTAGATGTAGCGCCTCTCCGCAGATCTGGAAGATCTTCACAAAAACCGGGCTCCTCGCGGGCAGGGCTTCGGCTCGGGAATAACGCTCTTCGGGATTCTCGGGGCTTCGGATCTCGCTTCGGGGCTCGGGAATAATACCGGGGCTTCGGGATATGATTGGCACGCAAATCGAGGCAAAACTTAGAGAGAGGGAAGAGTTTGAACAAGAGAAAATGGCTGATTTCGAGTTCTATTTATAGGCTGAGGGTCTGGGATTACGCGGGGCGTAATCTTAAATTACGCAGGGCGTACTCAGTACGCGGGGCGTACTCGGTTACGCGGGGCGTACTTTGACGTCACTGCATGCGTCGACTGGTGGCACTCGAGTATTGGTCAGACAAGTTGCATCCGACTGAGTACGCGGGGCGTACTCAATTACGCGGGGCGTAATTGACTCGTCGAACTTCTAAATTGCGTAACTTTCGCATACGAGCTCCGTTTTCGACGTTCTTTATATCCACGCGAAGGTCAGACCATACTCTACAACTTTCATTTAGACTCCGTCGGCTAATTTTGACTTTTATTTTTATTATTTATTTTTAGAAGGCCGGGACAGAAAAACTTCGTTATAAATTCATAACTTCTTCGTCTGACGTCCGTTCTCGCCTAACTTTTCATCGTTTCGCTACTAACAACGAGATCTTCGATTCTCATTTAGATTGTTTCGGCTAAAAACCGCTCGATCTCAAATCGAGTATTCGGGCTGCATACTGCTAAGTCAAAACTTAGAAAAATCATAACTTCCTCATACGAAGTCAGATTTGGGCGTTCCTTTTATGCACGCTCTCGGTTTAACGAAATCTACGACTTTCGTTTAGATCGCTAAGGCTAAATATCGCTCTATCTTAAATTCATATTTTACGTCACTCGACGTCGTGCCGGTTCTGTCGCGAAACTTCGACAGGTCATAACTTCTTCGTTATAACTCGGATTTTGGCGTTCTTTATATGTACGGAATCCTTGTAACATATACTATAACCTAGTTAAGATTATTCATTCTAAATAATCTTCTATCAGAAACTCATTTTTGACGCTTATCGTCTTTAAATTGACTAGCCCTGATCTACGGGCGTTACACTATCGGCCTCTCAATGTAATTCAGGCTCACATTCACCTGAATGTCCTCTAGTGGTACCACTGTCGTCTCATCGGTTACACACTTCCTCAACTGAGACACATTGAAGGTGTTATGCATCTAGCTCAACTCTACGGGTAGCTCCAACCGGTATGTTACCTTACCCACTCTGGCGGTCACTCTGAAAGGACCAATGTATCGGGGCCCCAGCTTGCCCCGTTTCTTGAATCGGATCACCCATTTCCTGGGGGATACCTTCAGGAGGAAAAAAATCTCCGACCTAGAACTCTAACTCAGATCGTCTCCGGTCTGCATAACTCTTATAACGACTCTGGGTCGTCAGTAACCGCTATCTGACCTAGTGGATCTGCTCGGTCGTCTTCAACACTATCTCAGTGCTCCCGATCACTCTCTTCCCACCTCTCCCAAACAGATGGGAGTTCGACATCTCCTTCCATACTGAAGCTCGAAGGGAGGCATGGTGATACTGGAATGATGGTTGGTGTTATAAGAAAACCCAGACAAGGGAAAATAAGTGTCCCAACTTCCACCGAAGTCCATAACACATGCACGCAGCATGTCCTCGAGCATCTGAATCGCCCGCTCACTCTGTCCGTATGTCTATGGGTGGCAGGTTGTATTGAAGAGCATTCGGGTACCCAACTCCTCATGAAACTTCTTCCATAACCTGAAAGTAAAACTCACATCCCGATCTGACACTATCGAAGTCGGCACTCCATGCCGTGTCACTACCTCTCACACGTAGATCTCGACCAACTTCTCTGCAGAAGAGCTCTCACTGATGGAGAGGAAATGAGCACTCTTCTTCATCCAGTCTACAATCACCCATATCGCGTCTACTCCACGCGCAGTCCTCAGTAACTTGGTGATAAAATCCATGGAAATATGTTTCCACTTCCACTAGGGAACCTCTACTGGTTGCAGCTTGCCATGAGGATGCTGGTGATCGGCCTTAACCCGGCGACAGGTCAAGCACCTCTCAACAACACATGCCACATCTCTCTTCATACACGGGCACCAGTAATCTCTCTTCAGATCCAAATACATCTTCGTGGCTCCTGGATGGATCGAGAATCTCGATCTATGCGCCTCCTCCAACAATACACTGGGAGCTCCACCTGTATAAGGAACTCAAATCCTCCCATGGAAAGTCATAAGCCCACGATTGTCCATCATAAACTCGGAAACCTGCCTAATCACATGCTCCCTCTTATGGTTCTCCGATCTCACGACCTCCACTTGGGCCTCTTGAATGGTATCCAAGACTGGAGTCATCACTGTCATCCTCATACACACATCTCGGATCGGAGTACTCTCTGCTCTGCGGCTCGGGGCGTCGGCTACCATATTAGCCATGTCCGGGTGATATAAGATCTCACACTCATAGTCTTTCACTACATCTAACCTCCTCCTCTGTCTCATATTCAGGTTGCGCTGATCCATGAGATACTTCAGGCTCCTATGGTCCGTATATATGGTAAACCAGACTCCATACAGATAGTGACGTCAGATCTTGAGGGCGAACACCACCGCCCCCAACTCCAAATTGTGAGTGGGATACCTCGTCTCGTGAGGCTTCAGCTGCCTCGATGCGTACGCTATCATGTGACCTCTCTGCATCAACACTGCTCCCTTCCCTGATATAGAGGCATCACAGTAACTTCCACTCCCTCGGGAAGGGCTAACACCGGGGCTTCGCACAATCTATGGCGAAGAGTCTCACTACTAGAAAAACAGCCTTTTACGACGCTCATTGCGTGTCATAAAAGGCTCAGACGACGCGCAAATGCGTGTCAAGGAAGGCCCTATCAAAAAGAGAGACAACGCTCTTTTGCGTGTCGTCTATAGACGACGCGCATTTACGACGCTCATTTAAGACGTGCAATTACGACGCGCATTTACGACACGCAATGCGTATCAAGGAAGGCCATGTCATAAAGGAAGACGACACGCATTCTCGTGTCATAACCTTACGACGCGTGTATTAATGACGCGCAATCCGTATCAAGAAAGCCCCTGTCAAGAAAGGCCATGTCATAGATGAAGATGACATACATTTTTGCGTATCATAATTTAAATGTTTAAAAAAATATTATTTATAGATTTACTATTTTTCAAATTAAATAATACATTAAAAATCTCATAATACAAAACAAAATACCATAAATAACAAAGATAATTCATTTCACTAATATGTCAAATACAAATAATTATTCCAAAAGTGAGTAAATGTTATAAAAAAAATGAACTCATTTATATACAATTGCATCATCTAGCTTACTATGTGCCAATAACTCTCTCTGTGTTTACTTTTGCTTGAGTCTCGTTTCCTCCAAAGCTTCTAGCCATGCCAAAATATGATATCTTGAGTCTCGTTTCAAGAACCAAAATCACCTTCAATCGCCCAATTAAACTCTAATGTTGGTAGACTGAGAGTTCCAGAATCAAGTTTACATCCATCACCTTCAATCACCCAATTAAAATCTAGATCTTCTGTTATTTGAAAGAAATTGGTGTTTGTAATCTATGAACAAAAAACGCAAAAGCCAAGGTTAACATTTGCTATATAGAAAGCACAACTGGACATATGAATATATAATACGCAACACAAACATTTTCATGAAAATGATATAGACAAATAAGTAAGAGTGATGATATTGATACCTTAATTATGCCATTGGTGAACGAAATTTTAATTGGTTGATAGCAATACTGGACCTCTGAAAACAAATAAACAAAGGATCGCATAATAATTAGCTCAATGGTTTAAGCTACCAAATTACCTTTGAGAACCAGCAGGTGAAAACACTATGTGACTGGATGCTCTTGTTGTTCATATCTGTTCCTGCCACTTTTATATTTGCAGCACCCTGATAAAGCATTAAAACTAATTTTAAATCCAATATAATCATAAATAAGAAGTAACAAAGTGTAAAGGGGATTCGATTGTACAATGTTATTAAGAGGTTTTCCCTAACTATATATAACCTAATACTACATTGCTATTAAGGGACACCTTGTTTAAAGTAACTATGATAGGAATTGCAGTTGTGTCAAATTGTAGAAACTCTTCATCACTAACATCAACTTCTGGTTGTTTGTCAAAAGGAGCAGTTGAAGCAGCTATGACAGGAACTGCATACCAAAAGCAGCCTTTCATCGAATAGAATAAATAATAATAAAAATAAAGTAAGATTAATTTTTTTAAAAGAAAAAATAAAAGTATATGATGTTACCTTGATAGCAGCACCTAAGGCATTGAGTATATTCCCATCTATATTTATCACAAAACTATCCATATATAAATCCCAACACACTCTCCCATCCACAATTAACAAAGATGAAAGATTGATTCCCGCTCCTGTCATACAAAAACATTCTTTAAAAGATTTGATGAGGGTAAAACAGTCATTTGACAGACAGGATTTTCAACTACATTACATACCCGCTCCAGTTTTACCACCCAAACAGTAGCTATGCTTGCTCCCTTGTTCAATTTCAAAACAAGAGTAAGAGAAATATCTAAAAGGAATACATAATGTACTATCAACAAGCGACAAGTACCTCTGGACAAATCCATGCATTTCCTGCCCCACGAATCTCGCCACCATCTACAAGATTTGCTCTAATTCCATATAAATCTGCAACCTGCAAAATGTTTGTTCCATGTTCTCTATGAAACATGATTTTTAATTCAATAATTTAACAAGAAAAAGTAGGAGCAACATACATAATTATCAGTATTGAAAGTAAAATTGGCCGATATATAAGAGAATGGAACTCTGTCAAATGCTGCCACTGCACCAGCCTCTTTATTCTTCATGATTGCCTCATAGGTAGGTGATGTAGGAACATCAGCAACCGAACTAGATAACTTTCTTGAAACCAGACCACTTCCCAAAAATACTGGAGCATCCAAAGGGCCTTGACGGTTGAAAACAACTATCACTGATCCTGCCAACTGCAACCACAAAGATAGGAAGTTAAAACCAAACCACACATTTGGAAATCTGTAGGTTAGCATTAGCTTACTCAAAAGGAACATACATACCGGGCATTTATTTCCACAGAAGGAACCTGACACATAAGGTGATATTCTCCTTCCTCTGGTTCAATTCCGAAATCTCCAGAAGCTTCTAGAGGAAACTTGCCAAACCAACCACTCACATTGTGTAACAATATTCATTGAGCCCGAAAACACAAGCTTGTAGATATATCCTACAAAAGGGGAGGGGGATGCTTATCAAGAAAAAGGTAATTATGATGAAAGTGTAGTAAAAATGAGACATACAGAAAATGAAGATGGTGCATCAGATATTTGAAAAGCCAACCCTGTCACATCAACCTGTCACATCAGCTGCAGCCACCACAATAATTACAACTTGCAACCACCATTCATAATTCACATAATATGATATTGATATAATGATAAGAAATAAAGTGAGTACCAAGGTTGGGTATAGGGGATGTAAATATGACATCAATAACATTATGTCCTTCTCTTGTCACTACTGGAAAGTCACCCCCCGTGGGACCCGTATGCCCTCTCCCTATACATGCTCTTCTCCATACCTTACACACACATATATTCACAACAGAAGATGGATGTAATATGTATTATTATCCTTCTTTCCTTTTTCCTAATTATAACTCAATTACTTTTCTTTTCTTTTGTTTTGCATACCTCAGCATCTCCTACAAAAAGGTCATCAATCTCTTCTGCCGTCTCCATCCACCCCACCTGAAATGTAACTCTTAACCATTATATATATATATATATATATATATATATATATATATATATATATATATATATATATATATATATATATAAATGCTCCATGAGTTTAGTTGCTTTTTTGTTGCAATTTTGTCTCAAAAAGTTTTCTCCAGGCTTTTTGCTTGTTTAATTGAACAAGTAAAATGACAGTCACCGTTTTTCAAATTTATTTTTTTATTTAACTTAATTGTGTAAATTGTTTTTCATTTAACTTGGAACAATGTGCTAAGGTCTTCCTGATTTCACTTAGCTTAACAGAAAACTCACAACAAATGAAGAATTGCAACTTCAATGGATTCAAAATTCAGATAATAATATAAAACAGACTTAATGCAAGACTTTCTCCTTGTGACATGCAAATGTGAACCTGCAAATATGAGTAAAAGAAATCCTTTCGAATAGCTGCAGCGCATAAAAGATGAGTAAAAGAAAGAAATAGATTTAGCCCAAAGAAAGAAAAAAAAGTATGGAAATATATTTTGTATGAAGCAAAGCAATACCTTACCGGAACAAAAAGATTGACGAATTTGAGATTGGCATGCCATTTTTGGTTGATTGTATAAAAAAAACATCTGTAGACAGCCAGCCACCATCTTCTTAATATGTGGGTTGTACTTCTCAACCCATGCAGCTGACGACACAATCACAACCAAGTCCCCAATCACATCAACAATAAGGCCTAACAGTCAGTACTTTGGATAAATTATTAAGCCATAGCTATAAACAACAGATTCAAAACAATAGGAAATAGCTACCTATCTCCTTCACTATTCACAAGACGATATGCATTTGTATTGGTAGAAGGGAGCCCCAAGCTCTTACGTAATCTGATGGCTGCATCTATTCTTGTTTCAAGCAGCTTTTCCACATCCAATGCACAAGAAGGATCTATGTGCCATTCATTCCATCCAGATATTAATTAAAATAATCTTAATTCATCAAACAGTTTTTTAACTTGACATGGGTAATGAAAAAATACCCTGATACTTCCTCCTCTAGCTGCATGAGCCTCATACATAACATAGAGCACAAGTTGTACAAGCCCCAACTGATTGGATTTTGTGTCCCGTCAACCATTGGGCTTCCATCACGAAACAATTGTTTTTTCCCCTTCTTCAAGATAACCTTTGCAACACCTGCAAATTCCATGTTACCATTGTGAAGGGTATATGCTAACTGCTAAGGGCTAAGCCTATATATGAAACCTATAACCAAGCCATTTTCCTGATAAGATTACAAACCTAAATATTCTGAATTTATAATTTTAAATATAAACCTGTTGGTTCCGAAAGGAAACAAAACCAAAACCTTGTGAACGGCCCGTTTTTTATCCCACATAACCCTCGTATCCCTGTTCATTATTAATATAATAATATAATATTATCATTAATATGATTCTGTGTCGTAGATTTATATCGGGAGTTAAAGGAGATGTATGGATGTATGTACTCACAAACAACTAGCATAAACAGAGAACCATGCAAACAGCATAGCATCAATGACTTCAGGGCTCAAATCACCAATAAATATGTTGTAGTGACCTACAATACAAACCAAAAGTAGAAATGCCATCAAATCTGTATGTATAAATTCGAAAGAAAAAACTTTAACTCATGTCTTGTTGAATGTGTTGCACCTCTGGACATCTATATGTATAAATTCGAAAAATTTAGGTGCAGTTATTCACTTTCTATTAAGTTGTTCTTTCCAAATTTAGTCAAAATGAAATACTTATATAATGTCGTTCTTTTTATGTTTAGTAAAACGATTTAGGATTGACAGGAAAAGCCTTGTATTACAATTTTTTAAGTGTTAATTCATTTTTATGTATTAAGTAAAAAAGAAGCTCTCATAAATAATTTACCAGATTAAGTATAATCCCCATGAAATTAAAAAAAAAAGATCTTATAGCTTTTAGTGGTTCATACCTCGAAATTCTTAACTTCCATTTGCAAGCCCTTCTATACCATATCTGGAGGAGGAACTATTGGCTTCCTCCTTTTGACAAAAGCAAGAGGATAATTATGTAACAACCAACATGATTCCTCGCAGTTCCTGAGATTTTGAGTAACAAAACAAAAATATTGAGTTTCTAAAGTTTGCATAACAACCAACTTATTAAAATTATTTATATTTTATAGTTCATATTTCACTAAGAAAGCCAAATATGGTTTAGACGCGTTCCAGGTATAGCTACAGTTACTGGATACCAAAAAAACCGATGTAAGCTTTGAATGAAAGTACAATCGATGAGACTGTAGAGAGCCCCAAATTGAAACCTTGTCCAGTAGAATCAATTTGAGAGTGAGTGTTGGATTTATTGCTTCCCTTTCCCGGTACGCTTACCGTTTAGTTACCCTAGTCGATCGATTCAAACTTTCACGAAAAACCCTAGGTAGCAACCGATAGAGACAAGAAGGATGGGGAGAAGGTAGTATTGGATCCGATTTCAAAGAGTAACAGTAGATTTCACTGAAAACCCTTTCCTGGTTCGCTTGACCTTTGATTACCTCAGTCGATCGATTCAAGCTTTCAATAAAAACCCTAGGTAGCAACCGAGAGAGACAAGAGGGAAAGGAAGGAGCGTCGATAATTAGGGCAGGAGGGAAAGAAGAAAAAGATGCGGGGTTTTTAATTTTTTAGGATTTCATTTTCTACAGGATGGAACGCACGTTCCATTAAAATTTATAAAGCGACATCTTTAGATGACGCATATTTTATTATAGGTGTCCTCCGTGTTTTTTCAGACACTAATTTAAGGGCACGCAATAATGCATGACATGAATCCTTTAATTTTTTGAAGAGACGACACTTTTTTAATGTCATTGTCTCTTACGTAACATAAATCAATGAGTGTCGTTGTTTGCGCGTCGTAAAAGGGTCTTTTTCTTGTAGTGTCTCAAATGAGGCCTGCTGCTCGGGCCCCCAAGTAAATGTAACACCCTTCCGGGTCAATCTGGTGAGAGGAACCGCGATCTTGGAGAAGTCTCTGATAAATCTCTGATAGTAACCAACCAAACCAAAAAAAACTCATAATCTCGGACGGAGATCTCGGCACCTCCCAACTCATAACTGCCTCAATCTTGTCCGGGTCGACCAATATCCCATTCTGATTAACGAGATGTCCCAGGAACTGGACCTCTCATAACCAGAAATCACACTTGGAGAATTTGGCATATAGCCTCTCCGACCTCAAAACTCCAAGAACCTCTCTAAGATGCTCCTTGTGCTGCTCCCTGGACTTTGAGTACTCAAGAATATCGTTGATGAACACGATCACTGACCGATCCAACATGGGCCTGCACACCTGGTTCATGATGTCCATGAACGTCGTCGGTGCGTTGGTGAGCCCGAAAGGCATCACCACAAACTCGTACTACCCATAACGAGTCCTAAAGGCCGTCTTCGGAATATCCTCCTCGCAGACTCTCATCTGATGATATCCAGATCTCAAATCAATCTTCGAGAACCAAGATGCCTCCTGCAACTAATCGAATAAATCGTCGATCCTCGGAAGTGGATAACGGTTTTTGACCGTCAGCTTGTTCAACTCCCGATAATCAATGTACATCCAGTGTGAACCATCCTTTTTCTTGACAAAAAGGATCGGAGCTCCCCACGGTGAGCTACTCGGTCTAATGAACCCCTTCCCCAATAGCTCCTGGAGCTGTGAGGATAACTCCTAAATCTCTAGCGGCGCAAGGCAATAAGCTGCCTTGGCAATAGGCGTCGCACCTAGAATCAAATCAATCCAGAACTCCACCTGCCTCTTGAGAGGCACACCCAACAACTCCTCGGGAAAAACGTCGGGAAACTCGCTCACTCTCAGAACCTCGGAGATAGAACTCAGTCTCTCTGTAGCAACCCGCGTATCCATCATGTACACCAGAAAACCCACACAACCCTGCTATAGACTCTGTCTTGCTCTGGCAGTAGAGCAAAAAGTTAATCCAGATCTGGTACCCTTGCCATACACCGTAATCACTCCCCCACTAGGGTCGCGTATAGTCACCATATGACGCTCACAATTGATCACAGCTCCAAACAGACTCAACCAGTCGACGCCCACTATGACACAGACATCACCCATCGTGATCAGTACCAGGTCTATCGGGAACTCAACATCGAAAATCTCTAGTACACACCCTCGGAATACATCAGTAGCGAAAATAGCATGCTCGTCGGCTATAGAAACTCTCAGAGGTCGACTCAATGCCTCACATCGTGTACTGATGTGGTGACTAAAAGCTAAGGACACGAAAGATCGACTCGCACCCGAGTCAAACAACACTAAAGCAGGTACAAAACTCACAAGAAAGGTACCTATACATAGCACAATGTAAGTATAAACAAATCTCAAAACAACATAGATAAGGAGATACATACCAATAGTAGGCGCGACACGGACCTCCTCCGCTGTCAGTTGAAATGCTCTCCCACGAGCCTTCAGAGGCTCGACCTTCCCTGGCCTGCTATTAGTAACACACAAAGCAGCATGAGTGGTAGTCTGGGCGGATCCATGGGTAAGCTGAGGACACTTGGCCTTCCGATGACCGGTCTGGTTGTAGTGAAAGCAAACAGAAAATCCCTTGGGCAGTCCCTCTCCATGTGCCCCTCCTTCCCGCATTTGTAGCAAATCCATGCCTGGCAAGATCCCTCGTGGGTCTTGACGCACTTGCTACATGCACGGCCCCTCTGACCTCCAGTCCTCGAATCAGCGGGCTTAGCCTGCTTAGCCGCCGGCTGCGATTGTGTCGGTCTTGTATCTCTCCCCGGCTGCTTTCCCTCCTCTCTGGTCTGAATCTCCAACTCAATCTCCCTCCTCCTGGCATTGGTATGCAACTCAGATACTATCCAATAAGACGAGTTCGCCACGAACTCCCGAATATCCCTCCTCAAAATGCTCAAGTACCAACTCACACATGCCTGCTCAGTAGACATGTGCTCAGGGCAGAACATCGCCCTCTCATGAAACATCCTAGTAATCCCAGTCACCGACTATGTTTTCTGCTTGAGAGATAGAAACTCATGCGCCAAACATTCCCTCTCCACCTGGGGAACATACTCATACCGAAACAACTTGGTGAACCTATCCCAAGTCACTACAGCACGATCTGCAGGGGTAAAATCAGTCGTCACAAACTTCCACTAGTCCTTCGCTCCCAAGCGAAGCTGGTTCAGGGAGAACCGGACTCTCAGATGCTCTGGGCATGAACAAGTATAAAAGCATCCCTTAATATCAGCGATCCATCTCATGGAAGAAATCGGATCCTGTGTCCCATCGAACTCTGGTGGCTTCGTGTTGCTGAACTCCCGAAACAACAACGAGTCACCTCCCTATGGCCTAGCAGTAGCAACAACTGCAGTGGCTGTAGTAATAGCGACCTCAGTAACAACAACATATCACTCGTCAAATGTCTCTGAAACACAGCATAAAAATCATCAAAGACTCGCTCTAGAATACTCACACTCGATCGCTCATCCCTACTTGTTCCTTAGCATCCTAAGGATTCTTACTTGGGTGGCATACAGATCTGGTGCTTTCAGTAGTACGGGCCCAATACTACCTTTCACACCAACCTGTAGTCATCCTAAGTCCTCATCTTAGGGTTCTAATTCACAAATACTCTATCTCTCACAAATATCAGGCTACTCTCCGAGTAGGCTACTCATATGCTTATCTAGGTATCTCTTCCTAGATTATCTCTCAACTTAGAACTCAACAAATACTCAGAGAAAATAATAGATAACACTGATCAAAAGCATCTCTTAGGCTAAGTCATCACAAATCAGGCAACTGTAGCCCTAGAATATGAAATACTTAGCCTACTCTCTAGCATGTATTTCTATATCACATAAATATCTCATAAATATCTCGGGAAGTAAACAGTTAAGGGTATTTTGGGAAACCACCATTCGGGCTCTTGCTGATTGTACACACTAGTCCTTCTCATTTTTTCTTGAAATCTCTTACCCAGTTTAGAAAAATCATTTCTTTTGAAAATTTTTCTCAAATCCTCAGTTTGAGTCCAGACATACCCGAAGGTGCATCCGAATCCCTCAAACCAAGGCTCTGATACCAACTTGTTGTTAGATTAGTGTCTAAGTCCATAACTATTTTGGTGTGTACTTGACCTGATTATGAGCATGATCCTTTTGGGTTGCCTTCACCATAGCAACTTGTAGGATGAATTAAGGAGAGAAAGGTTTAATTATGATTTAAAAATAAATTATGAGAATAATATATTAAAGGAGAAATCATATTGTTTAATTAATATTAGTCAAGAATTAATAAAGAATTAATTTTGTGGCTAAAAGAGATTAATTAAACTTAGGGAACTGGAATTGTTATTATAAGATAATTGCAATTGGGCTATGGATTACCTTGGAATAATAGGTTGGACGAATTCTATGGGGAAGCCCATTAGAAACCGTCCAAGGCATGTTCCAGAAGGGGTCCATGGGTTGTTTATGTCTTAAGCAGTCAAATTAGGGTTTCCTTGTTAGATAACCCTAATTGCCTACCTATTTAAGGAGCCCCTAAGCCCCAAAAACCTGGTGACAGAATCCTTAGGGTTTCCTAGACGTTTTGGAGCCTCCTTTCTCTTCTCTTCTTCATCTTGTTGCTTAGTGGTGTTTGTGACTCCATTAGAGGTGCAACACTTGAGGCACTATGCTTTCTAAAGCCAAGGATTGATTGTTATTGCTATATAACAATCAAAGGTAAGATCTAAACCCTAATTGATATGTTAATTTGATTACTAGTATGCTAGATCTAGGGTTTGTAAGTCTTGGAAGTTTATTGCATGTTCAAAGTAGAAAAACTAGATCCAAGCAATTAGGGTTGCATGAACACCATATGATTGATGTTATGATCAAAACCCATCAGTGGTATCAGAGCCTAGGTCGTTTTTCTATTGAATAGATGCATAATTGGACTGCCAAAGATCAAAAATATCAAATTTTATGCATTCTGATAGGTTGAATCACCGAGTCCATTCATGGACTCGACGAGTTGGCCCAACTCGAAGAGTTCCATGATGGATTCGACGAGTCCATGGGTCAGTTGCCGGGGTTTTCGATTTTTTGAGCAAATTTTGTTAAGGATAATTACCAAAACTCGTTTTTATTGCCTAAAATCGATTTTTTATGTTTGGAATGTTTATCCTTATCAAAATTGGTGGATTTGGTTAAATATGGATAATATAGGATTATTATAAGATAAATATTTTGTTGGATAAGGTGTCTAAGTCCATAACTATTTCTGGTATGCACTTGACCCGACCCGACATGGTCCATTTGGGTTGCATGACATCATGCATTTGGATAGACTAAATGATAGAAATAACACTTGTGGTTTATTACTATATTATAAGTTCTAATATATTAATAGTATTATTTAATTACTATTGATCAATAATTAATTTGGAATTAATTAAGTGATCAAAAGATGACTAATTAAATATATGGGTTTATTATGTAAATCATCCATAACTTGTATAGTGGGATAAAAGGATCCATGGATTATCAAGTTGGGTTAAACCCATAGGATGCTCCATGGGAGTTATAAACCCATGGGTCATGGAAATGAAGAGTCATGACCCATTAGGGTTTACATGGTGTAACCCTAGATGTGTCACACTATATAAGGAACATGTTATCTACCAAAATCGGCTACACTAAGGAAATAAGAGGGCTAGGCCGATTTTACAAGTGTGTGCATTCTCTCAAAATTCATTCCAAAAGCATTTGGTGTTGTGTGAAGCATTTGAGGCATCACACTTGGGGTGCTAGGCTCACAAGGTTTCCAGGAATCAAAAGCAACAACAAGGTATGTTATTCTATCTTACATTTAAGTTAAAAAAGTTCCCCATGTATGCTACATAGGATTATGAACCTTGGAAATCATATTTTGCATGTATTTTAGACGAACATAGATCCAAGGTTTTCTAGGGTTGCATGTACACTTAGGGGTGTTAGAATGCTTAAAACCAATCAGTGGTATCAGAGCCTAGGCTTGTTTGTGAATACTTGATGCAAAATAGTGTTGCAAATCGATTTTTTGTTGTCTGCACAGGGGACTCGATGAGTCCATGGGGAGGACTTAACGAGTCCAAGTGAAAATGCAACCAACTCGGCGAGTCAGTTCGTGCACTCGACGAGTTGGCCATGTAGAATGCAGAATTTCGATTTGTGCTACTGGAAATGGACTAGAAACATTACCCTAAACTGTTTTGGTGTTATAAAACTTGTTTTAGATGGTGTAATGGTTGTTCTAATCCATTTACAATGGCTAATATCAATTTTTCATGATTATATGTGTTCATATGTTCTTGAAATTTTGATATGAATGTTCATGTTCTTATGAGTTCTTGATAGATCATAGGAGTTACTTGTTTATATGATTAATTCATGATCTATATGTGTTTTAATGGAGTCCATAACTTGTCCTCAAGTTATGGATAACCAAAAGCATCTTTGTGTTAAAATCCATTAAAAGAACACATAAGTTATAAAATGAAGAGTCTTCATTTTAATGACTCCTAAGTTATGAATGTGAAAGGTTTTGTAAAGTTACAAAACATGCCCTCAAGTTTTGGAACATGTAAAGTCACTTAATAAACTTTATTTCCAACCCCTAGATTTTTAAAAGTTAAAAATCAACACTTATACCTTATAATATTATAAGTTAATAATATATATATATATATATATATATATATATATATATATATATATATATATATATGTGTGTGTGTGTGTGTATAAGAGCAAGTCATATTACCGTTAGTAGGCCTCATTCACGAAGCCGGTCTATAATGGGGGTATAAGGTTGCTGCCTATAAAATGGCAGCTTAATGGGTGTCCACTCTCACCCACTGCTTCCTTGATCGGTGGAGGGTTGTTAGCCGAACGGGTAGGACAAGGACTTATAAATTCTCATTAAAAGTATGATGAATATTATAAAGTAACTAAAATGTTTTATTAAATTCCTAGTCTTAGTTACTTTAGGAAAATATGAATAAGGTGCTAATCCATGAAATTACACTTTACAATTTGTTTAAGTCGTTGGTGGAGCGTGTGTGGTTAACCGACACACTAACTTGGACTTAACAAGGTAGGTAAAGGGTGACTTAAGGTTTATCATAGTATCGGTGGAGCGTGTGTGGTTAACCGGCACATCGATTGAGTGATGAACTTTAAGGGTACCAAGTGATTTGCATGGTTACTTCACACCTTGTTTTGTGATCCTTGGTATCCCAGTCACAAAACTTGGAGGGCACACTCGAGATTGAAACATGCCTTTGAAAACTTCATTGAATCTCAAAAGAATCTAGGAATTTCTAAGAACCAATTAAAAACCTAATATTTATATTTCGTTTTTCATGGTGGAAATTGGTGAATCGTCATTCACCTACCTTTCAAATATGTTATAGCTTGGATTACGGCATACCTCTTCTAAGTTATAATATATGGTGATTAGATCCTAGCCTTAATATTACATTTGGGTGTTTTATTAAGGACTCTCTTAATATCTAAACTAATCTTATTCTCTTCTTTTCAGATGTCTTCCAACAACACCGCTTCTGGCTCAAACCCTACTGGCTCCTTTTCCCTCATGAACCTATGGCGGAGGGTCATCTTCGATGGTTCCAAATTTATGGATTGGATCCATAACATCAGGATGGTGACTCATTACGAGGACAAGGAAAATGTCCTTGATAAGGAGCTAAAGGAGATCGATGAGACCACTGCTACTCCACAAGAGATCGCTGACTTCCGGACTCATGAAAGAGATGCCACCAAAATGGCATGCATCATGATGGCCACCATGACAGCAGAACTCCAAAAGTTCTATGAGGACTTATACCCTTTTGAAATGCACCAAGATATGATGGAAAGATACCATCAGAGTGCTTGTCAAGAGCGGTATGAAATAATCTGCTCAATGATAACAACCAGGATGAAGGACGGAGACTCCGTCACGAGCCACATGTAGAAAATGCAAAGGTATGTGGATCGTTTGCTGAAGCTTAATGTGAACTTCCCTGAGGAGCTTGCAATAGATATCATTTTGCACTCCTTACCCTCGTGCTATGATCAATTCCGCATGACATACCACACGAATAAGGAAGAAGTCACACGCAGCAAACTTCAGGGACTCCTAAAGACCGCAGAAACATGTCTTAAAGGTAATTCGGTTGTTAACACTCCTACTCCAAACTCCGCCCCTGTCTTGGCAATCAGGAAAGATAGAAGGAAGAAGAGGAAGAGGTCTTTGAAGGGTACCAAGGCTAGGGCCCTTGACGACTCTTACTCAAGTGGAACCAAGAAAGGTTTCGTCACTCCTTCTGACCCAAAAGAGGCTGAGTGCTTCTATTGCCATGAAAAGTCGCACTGGAAGCGGAACTGCCCAAAGTACCAGCAAGATGTGAAGGATGGGAAAGTTAAACCCAACCATGCATGTATTTACACTATCTTATCTAATAACTCATCCTATTCTAATTCTTGGGTCCTTGATACTGGTTGTGGTATTCATATATGTTCTGATTTGCAGGGACTAAGAAGAAGTGAGAATGTGGAGTATGGAAGAATACACTTAATCATAGGGAATAGGAAAGCTTTACCTGTCACCAAGATTGGAGTTTATACTTTATCACTAAGTAGTAGGTTTAGTTTAGATTTGAATAAATGTTGTTACTCGCCAGAAATGGCAAGAAATATTATTTCCTTTCATGCATTGTATAAACAAGGTGTTACATTTTCATTTGATAGTGAAGTTGGTTCAATTAATGGTTTATTTAATAATGTTCTTTATTTTAACGCATTACCTTGTGACCGTGTGTATGAAACTGTATCTATTGTAGATAACTTAGGAAATAATGTATTGTGTATTGATTCTGTTATTGATAATAAATTGGATAAAGCATCATTATGGCATTGTCGTCTTGGACATATAAGAAAGAAACGCATAGGACAACTCCAAAAGGATGGAGTCTTGGAATCATTTGACCTAAATTCAGATGATACTTGCGAATCATGCTTACTTGGAAAAATGACAAAATCACCCTTCACAGGTTCTTGTGAAAGGGGTGAAGGTTTGTTGGATCTTGTACACACGGATGTGTGTGGAACCTTCAAACATGCCACAAGGGATGCTAATCGTTATTATTTGACTTTCACTGATGATTACAGTAGATATGGATATGTCTACTTAATCAAGCATAAGTCAGAGACTTTTGAAAGGTTTAAAGAGTTTAAACATGAAGTCGAGAATCAACTGGGCAGGAACATTAAGATGCTTCGATCTAATTGAGGTGGTGAGTATCTTAGTTTAGAGTTCCTCGACTATCTTAGGGAATGTGGGATTGTCTCACAATTGACACCTCCCAGGATACCACAGTTGAATGGTGTGGCTGAGAGGCGTAATCGAACCTTGTTGGATATGGTTCGTTCCATGATGAGTCGAGCTTCGCTACCAATCTCATTTTGGGGGTATGCCTTAGAGACTGCCACCCATATCCTTAATCTGGTCCCTACAAAGAAAGTTGCCAAAACTCCTCATGAGATGTGGACTGGTAAAGTACCCAAACTAGATCACATCAAGATTTGGGGTTGCGAGGCTTCCGTGAGACGTGAGACTCATGATATGCTCGGACCTCGAAGTGAGAGGTATATTTTTATCGGCTATCCGCAGAAATCGTTTGGTTACCTCTTCTACAGACCTAGTGACAATGTGGTCTTTGTAGCAAGGAGGGATGTCTTTCGAGAAAAAGAGTTCATAAGCCAAGGAAACAGTGGGAGGCAAGTTGACCTTGAAGAAATTCAAGAGTCAAGTGGTGAAAGAACTTCAAACCCTAGCACTCAACCTGAGGAGGAAACTCTCGTTGAGCCAATTGACAAGTCTGTACCTCTAAGGCATTCCACAAGGGTTAGGAATGCACCTGAGCATTATTATGGTTTCCATATTACCGCGGAAGGTGAGACACTTATCAGTGATGGGACATTGGTAAGTCTGGATGAACCTAACAGTTACGCGGAAGCCATGACAGGCCCCGAGTCTGCCAAATGGAAAGATGCAATGGATAGCGAGATATAATCCATGTATGACAAGAAAGTTTGGAACTTGGTTGACAATGTAGCAGGCCGTAAGACAGTTGGGTGCAAGTGGATCTTCAAGAAGAAGACTGAAATGGATGGTAATGTACACACTCATAAGGCACGATTGGTTGCAAAGGGCTTCTCTCAAACTACGAGAGTTGATTATGATGAGACCTTTTCTCCAGTAGCAAAGATTAAGTCTATTAGGGTTATGTTAGCCATAACTGCATTTCATGACTATGAAATATGGCAAATGGATGTCAAAACCGCTTTCCTTAATGGAAAGTTGGCTAAGGATGTTTACATGAGTCAGCCAGAGGGTTTTGTCAATACAGAATACCCTAATAGAGTGTGTAAGCTAGAGAAATCCATTTATGGATTAAAGCAAGCACCTCGCAGATGGAATCTTTGCATTGATGAGAAATTCAAAGAGTTTGGCTTTTCTAGGAGTGAAGATGAATCTTGTGTATATGTCAAGGCTAGTGGGAGTATAGTTAGTTTTTTGGTATTGTATGTTGATGACATACTACTCATAGGAAATGACATCCCAAATCTGCAGGAAGTTAAGTCCTGGCTTGGGAAGTGTTTCTCTATGAAGGACCTAAGAGAAGCTGCCTATATTCTAGGGATAAGGATCTTGAGAGACCGGAGTAAAACACGAATTGGACTTAGTCAGAGTACCTACTTGGATAAGGTGCTGAAGAGGTTCAGCATGCAGGACTCCAAGAAAGGAGAGTTACCCATCCAGAGTAACGCCAGATTGAGTAAGACACAAAGCCTGAGTACTGAGGCTGAGATAGCAGAAATGAGTCGAGTACCTTATGCTTCAGATGTAGGATCGGTCATGTATGCTATGACGTGTACATGACCTGATGTAGCCTTTGATTTAAGCATGGTTAGTAGGTATCGGGGGGAACCCTGACAAGGCACACTAGACTGCAGTAAAGAATATCCTCAAGTACTTACGGAGGACTAAGGACTGGGTCCTTACCCTCGGTGGGAGTGATGACTTGAGAGTTGTAGGGTATAGTGATGCTAGCTTTCAGACTGATAGGGATAATTTTCGCTCTCATTTAGGCCGAATCTTTATCTTAAACGGAGGAGCAATTTCTTGGAAGAGTTCCAAGCAAGAAACAGTGGCTGACTCAACTAGCGAATCAGAGTATATAGCAGCAAGTGAGGCAGCAAAAGAGGTGATATGGATGAAGAACTTCATTGGAGACCTTGGAGTTGTACCAGCTATAAAGGAGCCAATGGAAATTTTCTGTGATAGTGAAAGTGCAGTTGCCTTAGCCAAGGAACCAAGGGATCATGGGAGATCTAGACACATTGACAGAAAATACCATTTCATCAGACATCGAATAGAAGAAGGACTCCTCGTGGCAAAGAGAGTATCATCATATGAGAACCCAGTAGATCCCCTCACGAAGGAACTAACTCGGGTTAAGCATCTCCAGCATGCTTGGAGCATAGGGCTGAAGGATGATATTAGTTTTAGTAGTTACATAATTTTTGAAATGTGTAAAGTGTAATTGACATTTGATGATGAATAAAAGTTGTGTTTATTTATGAGTAAAGTGTTGCTATCTCTTGTCAATCGTTTACTATATTTCTTTTGCATGTTTTGAATTCCAGAATAATTATGTTTGGTATATCATATTATTGGAATCTCCACAGTCGGTCATATGTTGGAAGTAGGTATGAATCAAGACTATCATGAGATGGTTGCAGAGGTCTAAGTTGTTGGACATTGCTACAACACTCATGAGTGTTCATAAGTTCTGAGCATTGGACCCAACCCACGCTCACTGGTATCACTTCATGGTATTTATCTCGAGTGATCGTGAGACGGTAATATCATATAAGTCTTCAAACCTAGAGATATGACTTGTTGCTTAAAAGTTGGTTATGCATTGATTGTACGAAACCGCATTGGTAACTCGATGTTATAAAACATACTTTTGTGTGTAATTCAACAAGTAGTAGAATAAGCATATGAGTCGAAGTTTATCTGTTCCTTCTTGGATTAGAAGCGATATCTGGGCCCCTCGATGATTTTGTTTTGACCTATGTACCAGGCCCGGTCAGAACCAAATTGATGTGTTCAATTTAGTTCTATGTCAAACAAATCAGAAACCGGGAAACAAACTGCTGGACAATAAGTAAGACATTGTTCCATGTATTTTTCTGGCTGATATCTAGAACAGAGGATTATTTGATCACTTATCTTAAATGGCGTATCATCATCTTCTCAGTTCCGAGAGACCTTGAAAGAGCTATGAATGTTGATCGGTTCCTAAAGTCATACTTGCAGTTATAGTTATTAGACTTATCCAAGTGGGAGACTGTTGGATAAGGTGTCTAAGTCCATAACTATTTCTGGTATGTAATTGACCCGACCCGACATGGTCCATTTGGGTTGCATGGCATCATGCATTTGGATAGACTAAATGAGAGAAATAACACTTGTGGTTTATTAATATATTATAAGTTCTAATATATTAATAGTATTATTTAATTAGTATTGATCAAGAATTAATTTGGAATTAATTAAGTGATCAAAAGATGACTAATTAAATATATGGGTTGATTATGTAAATCATCCATAACTTGTATAGTGGGATAAAAGGCTCTATGGATTATCAAGTTGGGTTAAACCCATAGGATGCTCCATGGGAGTTACAAACCCATGAGTCATGGAAATGAAGAGTCATGACACATTAAGGTTTACATGCTGTAACCCTAAATGTGTCACACTATATAAGGAACATGTTATCTACCAAAATCGCCAACACTAAGGAAAGAAGAGGGCTAGGCCGATTTTACAAGTGTGTGCATTCTCTCAAAAGTCATTCTAAAAGCATTTGGTGTTGTGTGAAGCATTTGAGGCATCACACTTAGGGTGCTAGGCTCACAAGGTTTCAAGGAATCAAAAGCAACAACAAGGTATGTTATTCTATCTTACATTTAAGTTAAAAAAGTTCCCCATATATGCTAGATAGGATTATGAACCTTGGAAATCATATTTTGCATGTATTTTAGACAAACATAGATCCAAGGTTCTCTAGGGTTGCATGTACACTTAGGGGTGTTAGAAAGCTCAAAACCAATCATATTTGACCTAGTAAGTTTGAAAAGGTTTCAATTTACACCATTTAGGTTTAATAGTTTAAATTTGAACCTAAAAGTTTTTGTTTTTGAAATTTAAATAGTTAAACCTTAATGTTTTGAAAGGTTTCAAAACTTGTCCTAAAGTTTTGGAATTCAAATTTTTTTTATTAAAAGTTTTATTTTAAAATATTTAAATTCTAAACCCTAATGTTTTGAAATGTTTCAAAACTTGCCCTCAAGTTTTGAAATTTAAAATTTTGATTAACAGTTTAATTATGTAATATTTAAATTCTAAAGCTCTAGTATTTTGAAAATTTCAAATTACACCCTCATGGTTTTGTTAAGTTAATTAAAAGTTTAATTAAAAGAGAAAGTTAATAAAACAACCTAGTATTTTAAAAGTGTAAAATACACCATATACTATATATATGTAACATTAAAAGTCTAATATATATATATATATATATATATATATATATATATATATATATATATATATATATGAGTAAAGAGTCAGTCTTACCGTTAGTAGGCCTCATTCATGAAGCTGGTCTATAAAGGGTGTTTGAGGAAATTGCTTATAAAATGGCGATTGAATGGGTATCCACTCTTACCCACCGCACTCTTGACTAGTGGAGGGTCGTTAGCCGAATGGGTAGGATAGGACAGAAACCTTCCATTATAAGTATAATGAAGTACAAAGTAACTAATTTTTTTTTAAAAATTCCCAAATCATTGTTACTTTAGGCAAAATGTGAAATTGTATGTTAATACATAGAATGACACTTTGTACCCTTGGCGAGACGTTAGTGGAGCATGTGTGGTTAACCGGCACACTAATTTAGGTTTGGCATTGGTAGAGAAGGTTGACTCGATGTTTATCATAGATCAATGGAGCGTGTGTGGCTGACTGGCACATTGATTAGGTGATAGTAGCATTGAGTGCACTACATGATTCGCATGGTTATTCACACATTGTTTGTGATCCTCGAAATCCCAGTCGCAAATAGTAGGGCATAATCGATATTAAACATGCCATTGAAAAGTTCGATGAATCTCAAAAGATCTAGGAGTTTCAATTCATTTAAAACTTAAATTTTCTTTTTTGTTTTTTCATTGTGGAAATTGGTAAATTGTCATTTACCTACCTTCAAATATTTTGCAACTAGATTATGGCATCCCTCTTCTAGGTTGTAGAGTATTGTGTTGGATCCTAGCCTTGATGTTTCATTTGGGTGTTACATCAAGGATTCTAATCAACTTGACTTAAATTTCCCCCGTTTTGTAGATGTCTGAATCTAACAATGGTCTTCCCAAATCCCATGGAACAAGTTTTCCAAATGAAGATGATATTCCACGATATGATCAAGGAACCAGAGATCATGCCCACTTCCTCCACCTCCTCCAATTATTCTCCCTGACCCACAAGTTCGAAGGCTTGAAAAGTTCAAGCTAACTCAAGCCCTTTTGGCAAGTAAACACGAAGATGGGAAACCTGTGTGTGCATACGTCTTAGAGATGAAGTCACACATTGAAAGGTTAAGGATGATGGGTGTCGATATCTTAGAGATGTTGGATGTTGACTAGGTTCTTTAGTCGTTTCCTGAATCATATAGTGAGTTCGTTAGAGAGTACTATATGATGGACCACGACGTGATCCTCATTAATGTCACCTATTTGCTTATAGCTGTTGAATCAGCAATGATTTGGCGTGCTAGTCAAGCAAATTTGTCTGGTGAATCGAACTCCCAAACTTCAATGGACACTAGCAACATTGGAAGTCCAGAAAGGACTAAGTATGAGATTGTCCCATGTGTTGTGCCAAAGGAGTCCATTTGATTTTATTGCCAAGAGAAGGGGCATTGGAGACGAATCTGCCCAAACTACCTGAGAGATCTAAAAGATGGGAGAGTCAAGATGTATGGCTCTAGTTTAGGTAAAATCATATAACTAACTCTATAAGTTCCTATTCTTTGATTTTCAATACATGATGTGATAAGATTACATTTTAATGTTTTGTAGGATCGAAGAAAAGAGAGGAAGCTTAAGGGAAGAAGTAAGCTGAATTTGATCATGAAGAAATGGATTTCAATCGCATTACTTGAAGATCGGATTTTTGAGCTATCACTTTAGAGTTAGAATAGATTGCTTAGAAATTGAAATAACATAGTTTTCATTTGAATTGCATTGTAAGGACAACTTTTTACGCAATAAAACGAATTTTGATTACGTCTTATTTATATATCCTTGCAATGACATATATGAAAATTGATGTTTATGTATTTATAATTTTAGCAATATTAAATTGGATGTGATTCTTGATTATGTTATTTGTGAAATGTCGAGAATTTACCAAATAGGGAGAGTTTCTCGTCGCCCAAGTTTCAATTGGATAGAAACTTGGAATCATGCAACATGCATTGCGTGATGAATGAGAAACTTCATATTTGGAAATTAGACTAAATCTTTGGCAAAGTGTCAAGTGAAGGACTAAGAGATCGAGTACACTAGGTTGTATGTTGATCAAGTCCGCCACAAGAGTGATAAATATTCGTCATGATTTAGTAAAGTTTAGTTAATATGATTATACTTATAAGATTAAGTGTAATTCTGAGTTGGTTGAAAGAGTTTCAATGAATAGCAGAAAGAATAAAGAAGAATCAAGTAGGCAGAAAGATAAAAGTTTCTCCATTCTAAGAAGAAGGGAGAGTACCTTTTATTGTGTTTTATGATAAGTCTTAATGATTAAGAACGATATCTCAATTGATCCTCTAAGTGAGTCTTAGTGCATTTGTATGTCTAAGAAGAGGAATCGAGAATTGTGGAAATGGTTAAATCAAAAAGTCAATCATACTTCATTCCAATATCAAGTCTTAGAGTTATACTCCAAGATTGTGAAATGAGTGACACGTATTTAGAAGGTTTATAACACTCAACAAATATGGAATTGAAAAAAGTCTTCTTATTCCTGCACATTTGAAATTGGTAAGTTGTGATGTATTGCAGAAGACAAAGACCAACAAGAACCAATTGAGCTAAGTGCTAGTCTTGATAGGATTTCACACTAACTCTTGAATATTTTTTTTGTCAAGGAAAGTTCCTTGACAAGAGAATCATATATGTCAAAAAGTCAGTGGGAGTCTTAATGGTCTTGAAAGGTTTCAAGAACATATCAAGAGTTAAACCTAGTTGATCATCACTAGCACACGACTTGAGGTTTAAATCCAATCGTGGATGACATACTCTTTTTCTATGCCATTCCAATTGAGTTAATTATGCATGTGAGTTCTATGATTTCTCATTTGAATGCATAAAGACAAAGCACCTTGATCAATGGAAAGTACATTGATATGAAATCATGAGTTTCTTGGAAGACATGGTGGGCATTCATGTTACCATGAGGCAAGAAATCGAGATTGAGCACATTCGGTCCATATGAGTTTGGATTTGTTGCAAACTTTGGTTTTAACAAATTCACATGGATAGGAACACATACACTTTAAAATCTAAGTGTCATGAGGTTTCCCTCCTTCATGAAAATTATTGTAAGGAAACGCTTTCACTAAGAGAGATTTTAGGAAGATTGCAATTATGAAAATTGTATTCTCAAATTCGATTATGATTATGGCATCCCTCTTCATAGTTCGAATTATGAGATTTGGCAATTAGTCTGAACATTTGGGACTTAGTAACATAAGTTCTGAATTTATTTAGACACACTTGTGAGCTTTCTAAGGCAAAGGTGTATGAGGTTAAGAAGCTTAGATAAAGGCTTATCAAAGCATCAAGTATTTAGAAATACGAACATAAGGAATTCAATTACATTGTTTTCTGAAAATTCAGATGTTTTCTAGATATATGTCAAAGCTAGTGGGAGCATAAGTGTTATGCTTGTATGGTAATAATCATCGTGTTAATGGGAGCATCATTATTATTTTAAGTATTGCAAGTTAGCAATATTAATTATAGAAAAAAAAAGATTCACTTTTCAAAGTTGCAGGGGTTGAAAATTTGTTTTGCTATAATTAAGGGAGAGAATATTATACTTAATTTAAAATCTAAAGGCTTAGATTGTGGAATTTTAATCAAATTTAGTCAAATATATATATATATATATATATATATATATATATATATATATATATATATATATATATATATATATATATATATATATATATGAATGTTGTGTTGGAATGGTTCAACATGAGGAAATTCTATATATGGAAAGGATAATTGCATTCTCAAATTTTGGTTATGATTACGACATCCCTTTTCATAATCAAAAAATTATGAGAACATGGAAATTAGAAATATTATAGCAGAAGACTGGTAAAGTATCACGTCTTCATGTGAGACATTATTAATCGTGTTCCATACACTTTGGGTATAGGATCGATTGCATATGCTATAATGTTTGATCATTCTAAAATTTTCCAAATGCTTAGCGCATTAAGAGGGAAAAAGGACTAGAACGGTTTTGGCTAAAATAATTAAGCAACTATCAAAGGATGATCTAAGGTTCGGAAAGGATTTGTTGCTTGTGAGTAGTTGGAAGTATAGTATTGGATGGACCATGTTGGTATTATTTTGAATAAATAAGACTCTATTTAGAATAAGTTGTCATATGGCAAATATGGAAATGTTTCCATATTGGGAGTTGGATATTGAGAGTCTATGTCTAGATTAGAAACTTTTATACAAGAAGGATGTTCAAGGGAATGTACTTTGAATATGAGACTTCGCGTCTATGGAATTGTCTTGTAACAATTTCTGATAGAGTACTTTGTAATTTCATTGGCCAAGTCTTGGTGACTTTTGTGCTATGACTTTGCGAAAGGATCGTTGCATAAAATGTTAGAATCTAGCATATTCTAATAGTGGAAAGAACCTTGTGTTCATACACTAATGATAAGGATTGGAAATTGTGAAATGAGTTTCATTAGAAAGGTTTTCAATTGATCTATTTCACAAAGTAAGGATCATAGTTAACATAGTGTGCATGCTCGGAGCATGGGACAACTATTGTTGTAATTCAAGTAATGAGTTGATTATCCGAAACATTAAACAATGAATAATGAGTAGTCAATATGGTGTTTAAATAAAAGTGTTTTATTTACACTCAAAAGTTTTGGGGCCATGTAGGATTAAGTATTATCGTTGTGTTTCATTTTGCATGTTTTGACTTCCAGAATAACTGGGTTATTCGAACCTCCACAGTCGGTCATACGTTGGAAGTAGGTATGAAGGAAAACTGTCATGAATCTGTCTATAGATTGTCTGAAGTGTTTAGACATAGCACAAGTTTGCTGCAGAGTTCATGAGTGCTTTGATAAGATTAGAGTATTGGATTAAACTCATGCTCACTTGAATTACTTCATGGATTTATCACGAGTGATTAGTGAGACGATAACATTGTAAGTTCTTGAAACTAAGACGTGTGAGTTGTTATTTGCTGGTCGGTTACACATTGATGATAAGTAAACGCACCAGTAACTTGGTGTTATAAAACTTATTGTTGTGTGCGATTCGATTGGTAGGTGTAAGCAAGAATTTGAGTCAAAGTTTTTCCATTCCTTTTACCCAAGGTGGGATAAAAGCGATATATGTGGGCCCCTCAATGATTTAGTAATGACACCCTAAGTGCTTGGCCAAGACGGGACTAAGTTGATGTGTTCAATTGTAGTCTGTTGTCAGTCGTTATAAATCAGATGTCGGGAAACAATACATAGACAGAGAGAATGATTTAAATCCATGTCTCGTGTCTATACGATATCTTGAGAATGGAGGAATATATAATCCCTTATCTAAAGGACACGCTATCTGATAAGATCAGAGTTGACAGCGGCTTTTGAAAGCTACGATTACTGATCAGGTTCTGAAGTTATGCAAAATAGTTATTAGACTTATCCAAGTGGGAGACTGTTGGATTAGTGTCTAAGTCCATAACTATTTTGGTATGTACTTGACCCGATTATGAGCATGGTCATTTTGGGTTGCCTTCACCATAGCAACTTGTAGGATGAATTAAGGAGAGAAAGGTTTAATTATGATTTATTAATATATTATGAGAATAATATATTAAAGGAGAAATCATATTGTTTAATTAATATTAGTCAAGAATTAATAATGAATTAATTTTGTGGCTAAAAGAGATTAATTAAACTTAGGGGACTGGAATTGTAATTATAAGATAATTGCAATTGGGCTATGGATTACCTTGGAATAATAGGCTGGACGAATTCTATGGGGAAACCATTAGAAATCGTCCAAGGCATGTTCCAGAAGGGGTCCATGGGTTGTTTAGGGCTTAAGCAGTCAAATTAGGGTTTCCTTGTTAGATAACCCTAATTGCCTACCTATTTAAGGAGCCCCTAAGCCCCAAAAACCTGATGATTGAATCCTTAGGGTTTCCTGGACGTTTTGGAGCCTCCTTTCTCTTCTCCTCTTCATCTTGTTGCTTAGTGGTGTTTGTGACTCCATTAGAGGTGCAACACTTGAGGCACTAAGCTTTCTAAAGCCAAGGATTGATTGTTATTGCTATATAACAATCAAAGGTAAGATCTAAACCCTAATTCATATGTTAATTTGATTACTAGTATGCTAGATCTAGGGTTTGTAAGTCTTGGAAGTTTATTGCATGTTCAAAGTAGAAAAACTAGATCCAAGCAATTAGGGTTGCATGAACACCATAGGATTGATGTTATGATCAAAACCCATCACTTGTAACACTGTAAATTTTCAACCAAAATTTTCATTTTAAAAGCACAATAAACTCATATATTGTATTTCATAAAAACCACATGTATCACAAAATGTCAACATCAAAACCACAATAAAATCAAATCCTAGAATCCTCAACATAGTCTCGAACAAGTGTGTACCATCATGTTGGCGCCTTCCCGCGGTCCTGAGAGGTACCTGAAACACATCACACATAACACAGTAAGCACGAAGCTTAGTGAGTTCCCCAAAATATCACACACATAAAATTATAAGCCTCTCATGGCTATAACTGGGCATGGACCCTCCAATCTCATGCGACTCAGTGTGGATCCTCCGGTTATGTGTCTCAGTGAGGACCCTCCGGTCTCACAGCTCAGTTGGGACCCTCCGATCCTGTCTCAGTGGAAACCCTCTGGTCCCACAACTCGGGTTGGACCCTCCGCTCCTATCTCAGTAAAACACAGAATATAGCATATATATCCCACAAACAAAATGCATAATATCACATAACTCAAATAAGCACATAAGACCCTCCGGTCACACATAGATACCACTCATGGTAAGTATAGTGAGAAGACTCACCTCGTAAGTAGGCTAAGAAAATGTGTACTCCTCGAACACGAATCACCAAAATCTAGCCTACAAGTAACAAGCATCTCTAATTAACACTTAAAGATCACAATTCCAAATAAACTCATGATAATCCCCCCTTAGGTCCTAGGATGGGTAAAAGACCATGAGATCTAACCAACATAATGGGAAAGGTGTGGACTTTTTACCTTTCACAGAAGCTCTGGATGAAATACCAACGGATCTAACAACCCTTTCTCGTTCCTTGCTCGAAATCCTTCCATTATCTTCAAAAGATGAACCAAACACTCAAGGATTAGCTCACACACACTCTCTCTCTTAGCTCAAAGTCCAATTAGGGTTTCACACAGGGGAGTTGGGCAACTGGTGAGGTGGAAGTGAGAACATAAGTTTTCTTAAATAGGCCCCAAACACCGGAGATTAGGGTTTTCATCTCACAATGCCTACTCGGCGAGTCGGCTCTCTGACTCGTCGATTCGGTCATGAAACCCACGTGGCCAATCACGACTCTACTCGACGAGTTGAGGCTCCAACTCGTCGAGTTACTCAATAAACCCCAAAAATAAATATATAAATAATATACTTGGGAGTCCGGATGTTACAGAAACACTTAATATTATTATTAAAATGTGAAACATACACTAAATAATAAAGTGATAAGATAAACAATTTGCATTTTAAAAGAGACTTGCATGGATAATATGACATATCCATGATTTTTATAATTTGATTTGATTATTTATAATTATTGTTCATTAATTTTAAAACCACTTATTATTATTAATAAGTGAAAGAAACTTTTAAAAAACACTCATTATTATAATTAAAATGTTAAACATATACTAAAATATAAAGTGATAAGATAGACAATTTGCATTTTAAAAGAGACTTACATGGATAATATGGATAGTTTGACATATTAATGATTTTTAATTAATTATTGCTTTGAAGCAACACGAACATACAAACATGTATACAATAGTTAATTAAATATTATATATATCACCTTTCATATTATATGATCGATAATATGAATCTAATCTAATTTACATTAAACTTTCAACCACAACATACAATGATATTCTTAAAAGAATACTTAAACCATGAAAATATAAAAAAGAATTTTTATATAACAAACTTATAAATTAAAAACTTTAACATAATAACATGACTCGAAAATGGTCTAAATCCCTCAAACCAACACAAAAACTTTTATACTTGTTTTCTTTGTGAATTTTGTATGTGATTTGTATTTGTGTGTCTACTAAAAGAGATTGGCAATTTTATAGTAGACTAACCATTAATTGTTTATTAAACATATTATATAAGTTATAAAACCTTTGAATTGTTAATAATTATTAAGAAACTTTTGATTGGTATTCATTAAAATAAGAGGTTTCAAATACAAGAGGTGTTTGCAAATTTTTGTGGGGGTTTCAAATGCATGAGGTTCAAGTAAAAATGTCTTATTTATAAGTATAGTATGACTAGACAAATTCCTGCGCGTTGCGCAACATAGGTTAAAAATATATTTTTAAAATGTTGAAATATATATATTTAAAATGGTTATGTTATTGACATTAACTGTGACATAATATTTTGAACAATATTATTCATTGACATCAACCTATCTTCCTCATTAATAAAATTAAATATAATTATCTATTTAATTTTATTTTTAACAATTGTTATGATTGATTAATTTAAATTTTACTTATACGATTATTTTTTAATTTCAATAATGATGTTTATTTAAAATACATTTTATTTGTTGTTAACGTTATGTAATTTATAAATTAATGTTATTACCATTTAAAATTATTGTTCTTTAGTTTTAAACCAATTATTATTATTAATAAGTTAAAGAAGACTTTTAAGAAACATTTAATATTACTATTAAAATGTGAAACATACACTAAATAATAAACTGATAAGATAGACAATTTGCATTTCAAAAGAGACTTGCATGGATAATATGAGATGTCCATGATTTTTATAATTTGATTTTAATATTTATAATTATGGTTCATTAGTTTTAAAACCACTTATTATTATTAATAAATGAAAGAAAACTTTTAAAATACACTTATTATTATAATTAAAATGTTAAAGATATACTAAAATAAAAAGTGATAAGATAAACAATATGCATTTTAAAAAAGACTTATATGGATACTATGGATAATATTGCATATCCATGATTTTTAATTAATTATTACTTTGAAGCAACACAAACATACAAACATATATACAATATTTAAATAAATATTATCTATATCATTTTCTCATACTTTTTAATAAATGCTTTTTCCATGTGTCATTTTCTCATTTTTTTTATATTTTTTTAATTAACACATCACATTACACCTCAATTAATAATTGCCTAAATTGAAAATAATCAATAAATAACAATATTACTACTCATATATTGTATTTAATATGATTCCATCTAAATTTAAATTTTAAATTTTAAATTTCAAATCTAAAATGTCAATTTTAAATATTTTTTTATTTAAACCTTCATATTTAATTTTTTGTTTTATTCAACCTGTATAACATATGAGTTTCACAACTAGTATATATATATATATTATCTTATAAAAGAAATTTCACTGTTTCTAAAAATAGATTGAATATAATAATATTATTTTTTTCAAGACGTTCAAACCATTAAGATACAAATAAAGAAAAATAAAATAATATTAAATTTTAAACTTAACCAATGTAATAACTATTATCATACGTATCCTTGACCTTGACGTTTTCTTTATGACTTTTTCCATTTTAATTGTCACTTAATCCGTGACTTTGTTGATAGAACACCTAAAAAAACATCATAAAATAGCCGCATATATATTATGTCAACCGGTAAATTGTTAATAAATCGGGAGAAGGCCTAAAAAAATAATCACCGGCATCACCGAATGGTCTGCCCACACCACCGCCACACCATCGGACCACCATCTCACCACAATCTCTCCACCAATGCACAACTTAAAACCCTAGCCTAGAGCTCATCGCTGCACACCTACTACAAGAGGCCGAACTCCATCTGGGGTTGATTTTAGGTTTGGAATGTCCCTCTCATATCTGTTTTGGGCAAGGAACATGTAATCTATGTTTATTGTTGCCTCCTTTCTCACACAACAAACCCCTAACAGATCACCGGTAACCAATGTGTGTTTGTTTGTGTATACAGGCCTGAGTCTCGGCCGTCTCCTCATATCAATCTATATCTAGGCAAAAGGAATCGAATTTTGGCTATCACTCCTCAATACGATGAAAGTTTTATAGTTTTGCTTGATATTTGTTACGATTCGACGACGATGGATGGAGCTCACATTCAAATTTTAATCGGTTCAGGCATCCATGATTTGTAACTTCTATCTAGAATTTCTATTTAAGATATATGACGTAGGTTTCATGCTTTTGGTTGTTGTTATAGATATGGGAGAAGCCATCAAAGAGCAAGGGGTGATTGTGAACTTAAGGTCGGTGGTTTTCAGGGTTTAGGGTTTAGTTCAATTTTCAATTTACTTTATCTGAGCCCTAATTTCTTCTATGTTTTCAATTTTGGAATATGCATTCTATTAATGATTCTCATTTTAAATATATTGCTATCTATCAATTTTATTATTTTAAAGTTTTTTCATCTCTTTGCTTCACAATTTGTCAGGATTTATGTTAGAAGAGGAGTCATAACTGAAAGAATTCAGTGATTATCATGATACTAAAGAACCATGGATATTCCAGTATTCCAAAAGGGACTAGAACTGATATCAATCGGGGGTTTTGATCTCTGGAGGATGATACAACCAATGCAATCGCTTGGAAACCCTCAACCTAAATTCAAGGTTTGTCTTCTCTTTTAAACTTTAGTCGAGTAAAAAATGATTAAACTGTGAAAATTCAAGCTATAATCGTCATATCAATCATCGCATCTATGATCTTGCTCCTCACTAGAAATCAACATATTGTTGCTAAAATGTTCCATTAATTAAGTTTTCGGTTTCAAAAAAAACATCGAATACCTTCCCATTTGGTATGTTTACATTTCATTTTTGCAGTGGTTTGAAATTTATTACTATTTGAAGTCTCTCAGGTTAGTATTATCTTTTAGCTTTGTTAGATTAAATCAATTTTATGTTTTATTTTCAAGTGGCGTTTCTTCACATTCTCGATTACGGTCTCTATCTAAGTAAGCATGTTATATGGAGTTATTCGACACTGAAAGTTCGCCTTAATCATTTTTCTGTCACTTTCTTACATGGCCCAATACACTTTGTTACTTCCTATTTGTTGGTAAGTTTTCATGTTAACTGAGATTGATGTTTATGCAGTATGCTCACAGAGTCACAGTAAGTGCCTTCAATATTGGTGAAATTTCAACCACCGTCACTATCATCATTAGAATGACCCCAAACACTCTGTAACATCTCTCTAAAACCCTAGAAACTACTACCATGGTATCAATCTTGTGGGGACCAATCTTTGAACTTGTGGATGCATGCTAATGTCTTTGCCATTGAAGTTTTAGTAAATTACGGATTTTCCCTTGTAAATAAAGTTGATTTGGTCTTGGTTTTGTTTATAATATGAATTGTTTTATGTTTCAGGTGGATGGGTAAGTGGATTTACACAAAAAAAACAAAGATTTTGTATGATATCTGATATCTTTATTATAAAGATTAAGAATATAAAAATCGCTATATAAGTTTTTCATAGTTAAATGTTGTAGGTAAACTAAATAGTGGTTTTTTTTACTTGAAGATTATGCACTACTATCAAAAAGGCAAGTCTTTGGTGCTAAATGTAAGTTATTTTAGAGAACTGAGAACATTTCCATTATTTGGTTAAATAAAAATGGGTAGATGAAACTTTTATCTAGATTAGTTGGTAACATGGGTTATTATTTACCTACCTATTTAGAGTGCAAATCTATTAAAGGAAAAAAAAATGATTTTATGGTAAACTTAACACATTTAGATCTTTACTTATCTCTCTTTCATTTTCAAGTTATCTTTTAATTATGTATATGATAAAATGGAACATTAAGTTTTATATTTCATTTTTCTTCATTTATATTTTACACTAGGATAGTATTTAGCAAATCTTTTGAAGGACGGATAGAGGAAAGTTTAATATTTTTTTGTTCATTTTATTACAACAATGTACTACAACACTTTCTGTTTTTTCTTACTATGGCATTGTACTTTGAAAAAATCTACTCACATATTTTTTTTGTTTGAATGACATTGCTAATAATGGGTAAAGTTTTCAAAGCACATTGTCATAATAAGAAAAAACCCAAAGGGGGATGTTATAATAAACAAACAACTAAAAGTAGATTGTAATTTTGTCTACTGACACTTTTCTTTAAAGATAGATAGATCAACCAATCTATAATAGCATATGTGTTGGTGAAATGAAAGTAGGGCAATATACATGTGCTTGTAATGAAACAAAAGTAGGCTGCAATGTATTGTGTATTTTCCCTTTGTCCAACTAATGCGTCTAATATTTGTATTTTCTTGCAGCTTGAGTATAGAGTGGTTAAAAAATACTAAAAGAAAACCTCAAGTTCATCACATTATTAAATGATCCAAAAATTAAACAAGTTTCCCTAGAGAATCAGATACTTGAATGGGTTTTTTGTCGAAAATGATTTGTCTGTAAGAATTTGTTTTTCGGAAAATAACAACATACTTTATGAGTTGTTGTGATTTTTTTTTTGCTACCGTAAATTATGATTCAACTAGGATTGATGTTGAAGTATGCATAAATAAACAAGTTAAACTATTCATTTTGTAGGTTTGAAATCCGTTAATTAATACAAGTTGCATCAAACGGGTGCTTATCTTGTAGATAAAATGAAAAGATTCTATATTAATTTAAACAAATAAATAATAAAAGGAATACACTATTAATTTTGTAGTGCTCTTTTTATATTAATTTATACATTCTAAGTCATATATTTCTTTTACATCAACTTTTTGTTTGGTAATCTGAATTCAAAAAATGTATCTCATAACTTCCAAAAGTTATTATTCCGGTTAAGATTTTAAATGATAACTTTGATTTTTATATTATAAATTTATTTTTATATTAACTTTATATTTTCGGTTTTAAATTGTGGTAAAATAGATTTATAAAGTAGTTCAAAGTGATTCAAAATTCCCCCAACTATACTTTCATATATATAATCCTGCAAATTATTTTATTTAAGAAATTACAATATGTTTATCTTCTTTTAACTGTTAGGTTATTAATATAGTCAACATAAAAGCAAATATGAAACTGTTCACTGTTTTTACCGAGAAACTATTTGAAGTCTGCGAAAAAGGAAATAATCACCGGAAGGAAAATCTTTCTTGGAGCTAAACTACAATAACACCCTGCATTCACCACCCATCGTATTTTGCAGGTACGTCCGCTACTTATTCTTTGGAATAAAAAGTTCTTATTCACATTCGATCAATACATTAAAAACACATACCCAAAAACCGCAAAAGTAACCATGTACGTCCGTTGCTTATTCGTTGGAATATAAAATGTTCCCAGAGATAAACTATTCAACGTCCCTGGTTTGAAATGAGTTCTTACTATGTAATTTCTTTTTTATTTTTATTTTTTAATTTGGTCCTTTTATGTTTTGTAATTTGGTTAATACCTAATGGTTTAATGATTTACTCTAACAGCCGCAAAGAAACTGTTCACTTAAATGAACTAATAACTGTTAGAAAGAAAACGAATCGTTAATTGAAACTAACGCTTCGTGATATTTGTCAATACATTTAATATGACATGTTTCCTAAAACAAAGTAATCGTTAAACTTGAACAAATCATTCTCTGCATAAAAGAAACTACTTGCCGATAAAAACTATTCGCCGCCCACCGCTTTGTGCGGGTATACGACTTGTGTGTGTGTGTCTATATATATATATATATATATATATATATATATATATATATATATATATATATATATATATATATATATATATATATATATATATATATATATATATATATATATATATATATCACAACATAAACAACATACATACATTACTCACTATTTGCAAATATGACATGAATTTGTATGCCAATGTGTTTGTGCACGGGTTGTGTTTTTAATTTTTGGGTCAAAAATCCACAACCTTTATGAACGGGTTTAGCAACGAAAGTTAAATTTTGAAAAATGAATGAGGGGCCACGAGAGAGGCTCGACACTTTTTCAGCATTAAGCCATATACTAAAATCCTATAAAAATGTAACGTTTTAATATATTCTTTTTGTCTTTTTATATTTATTTATAGTTACATATTTAGACAGATTCGATTTAGCAATTTGGCGATGACGGGAATATGTATTGATTACAGAAGACAAAAATGAGTGTTGGCCTTTATCTTAGCATCGAAGCAACGAAATTGTATGTCTGTGTGTGAACACTTTCACTTCCATGGGAATCTTTATTCTTAACTCCTTTCAAATTTAAGTAATATGATTTGCGCCCTCTACAACAAAAGTTTTATAAAACTAACCCTTTTGGTATACAACTATATTTACCATAATCTTCATTTGCTTGTTACAATGGAGTGACACCCTAGGTTGCTAGAAACTTATTTGAAGCGGGATTTTAGTTCGAAAATGTATTTTGCATTTATGAATTTATTGTTGGAAGATACGTGTAGGGTGATGACGGAGAACCGGATTCCTAATGGATCATGTAAGTTTACTTTTTAAACTGATATTTTCATCATATGCTTAGGTTACAAGAAATCCAGTTTAGGATAATCCAAAAGGATACATGTGTATCTAGGCACAGAAACACAAGCCAAATCGTCAGAGATTTTATTTTCGTTTAGAAGTAGAAGAGCCGAGAAAATTAATGGTTCTGTGTACTGCTAAAAGGAAGAGTCGTATATATACATGACAAATTAAAGTTTAATCTTCTAAATTAGTTAGGAGAATCTTGAATTTAATAGTTTAACCAGTTTTTCCAAAACTGACGAGTTTTGTCAATTTTACCATAATCACTTACTAGAATTAGTTAGGGACCACCACTAGGGCTCTGCCTCTTGGATTCCGCTAGCGGCGCCGACCCTAGGACCTGTAAGGGGGCACGACCCCTTTGCAGTGGCTTACCTTTGTGGAGCCCGAGGGATCCCGAGCCACTGCTCCGATTCCCACATGTAGTGTAAATTTTTTTTATGTTTTTTTCTATTATGTGCACCGACTTAAAATACGAGTGCTACTACTAATTTAGATTTATTCGGAAAAAAAAAAAATTTAGTGTCACCCCTACTAAAGCGTTCTGCGTCCGCCACTGCCCTTTGACCCATGCGTTTCTATCGTGCCGACTTTTAATTCGATCTTTTATATATATATATATATATATATATATATATATATATATATATATATATATATATATATATATATATATATATATATATATATATATATATATATATAACACATCCAAACAATAATATAGAGTACAAACAATAAATCTTTTAGTTCACATCTCCGTTTTAATTACACAAAATGTCAAATGACAATAAAAAGATTATCTTAAACATGTTTAAATACATTTAATATCAAAACTATACATATATTGTCAGATATTTCTAATATTATCACGAATGTACGTCAACATATTTTTATTTGGTTAAAAGATTAAAGGAGTATATACTTAGACGAACTATATTGAATCCTGTGCATCATTGTTTATTGGCACACTGACAAATTTAAATGCTTTGTTATAATGATGCTATTCATTCCAATGATTTTTAACCTTCTTAAATCAGTTAGGCTAAACACATTAATAGTAAATGACACGCTGAACACATTGTTCTTATGATTTGTGATTTGAGACAAAGAGTTCAAAATTAATTTATTGTTATCTTGGTTAATTATCTACAATTTATTATAAAGTAAACAATTCAAATTGCATTATCTTTACATACACATAGAACTTATTAGATATGTAATAAGAATAAACAACAATTATATTAGTATCAAACAGTTTTATTTCCCACCTAAACTAAAACTTATATCCATCATTTCTTGTCATTGTCGTCAAAGTATGTGGACTGATCAACATACGAATTTAAACTTAAAAGTTAAAGAGACATTTTACCAACCCATAAACTTTGTAGGGACCAGAATTAAATTTATCACCAAAATGAAGGATTTAAGTCCCTTTCATGAAAACGTCTTCGCGTTGCCTATCACCGCCGAGTCTTGATCTCTTTCTTCCACGTCTACGCGTTTTTGTGTCATCATTTGCGTCTTTGCTCAACTACACCCATTATCTTTTACTACTTTTCCTTTCTAATCCCATAATGAGACCCATTAAAAACATTTTATTATTCAAACTACATTCATTGACTATTTCATCAAACTTCGACACACGCTTCCTAGAAATTTCCACGATCTTCCTATATATCAATATATGTTTCAGCTACTCTTTACTTCACTCCACACTCAAAAACTTCATCTGGGTTTCAATTAATTAGTACAAAGAACTCGAATTTACAATCTTATTTCACTACAAAGTTGCCGTCTTTAAGCATGGAGAATAACAATCGATCATCTTTCTGGCAATTCAGCGACCAGCTTCGTGTTCAGAACAATAATCTTTCAAATCTCTCTCTTAACGATTCCATTTGGAGCAGCTCATATGTGTCAAAACGGCCAGAAAAAGATCGCCGGAATTTCGACATCCGGGTTGGTGGGGATGTCATCAACCCCAGCACCGTTGCCACCGGCAACAATTCCGGTCCATCAAATTCAGACTTCAACGGGTTCAACTTTAACTGGAAGATCGGATCCTCCGGTAGCATCGGATCAACCAATCAGAACCCAGTTGGTGATTTTGGGATCAATGGTGGGTTCAATAAAGGAATTTATTCGAAACCCAGTTTAAATCTTAACCAGAATTTTAATCAGAACAGTAGCAGCAGTAAAGTTGTGAATGGGAAAAGTGAAGGTGGGGATGATAAACAGGGTTATGGAAGTAAGCATTGGAAGAACAAAAAGAATCATGGTAACAACAAAAGCAGCGTCAATAACAACAGTGAGAAAGATGGAGCTAAGAACAATGTAGATAAGAGGTTCAAGACTCTGCCACCATCGGAATCTTTGTCGAGAAATGAAACAGTCGGCGGTTACATTTTTGTCTGCAACAACGACACCATGCAAGAGAATCTCAAGAGGCAGCTATTTGGTACGCTTCCTCAATTAATGTTTCTGTGTATCTAACTTTTTGTATTCTTTGTTCAATATTTCAAAGAATCGTATTAATGTTGGTTGAATATTTCGTTAAATATACTCGCAAATGATACGTATGAAGTCTAATTTGATCGTTTCTGATTGTCATGGCAGGTCTACCACCTCGTTATCGCGATTCAGTGAGGCAAATCACACCTGGTTTACCTCTTTTCCTGTACAATTATTCCACCCACCAACTTCATGGAGTTTTTGAGGTATGCATATATAGTCGTTCTTTTCAAAACCTGAATCATGTTTAATTTTGAGAAAGAGCAAACGCCCATTTTCGCTGAATGACACTGATTTGCATCTAATTATGCAGGCTGCAAGCTTTGGAGGTACGAACATTGACCCATCTGCTTGGGAGGATAAGAAAAACGAAGGTGAATCTCGTTTTCCTGCTCAGGTAATTATTCTTTGCTTCTTCTAGATGACTTTGATCTAAAGTTAACGCATGATCAAAACTGGTAATTAACTTAATTTTGGTGGTTGTATTTGGTCATATATAATATAGGTGCGAGTCATGACAAGGAACGTTTACGAGCCATTAGAGGAGGACTCTTTCAGGCCGATACTTCACCATTATGATGGCCCTAAATTCCGTCTTGAACTCAATATTCCCGAGGTAAATTTTTGAACGTTATCTAAACACCAAAAATGTCATGGAATTTCAACACGAGACCTTATACTATGAGAATGTTTTTTCTTTTGTTGGGAACACTTGCAGGCTATCTCGCTGTTGGACATATTCGAAGACAAGAAAAACTGAAGGGTGTGGGGGCGTGGAGGTTTCTTGGCCACAATGGAAAACATATACTCAAAAGTAGAAGAAATGAAAGGAAGTTTTTTTTTTTTTTTTTGGTGTACTTGTCACCGATGTGTATAAGTCGAATAGATCTTGGAAGAAAAAAAGAAGAAGAAGAGGAGCTGAAGAGAAGTGTAGAACTATGCCTACTTATCGATATATTTGGTTATATTGATCTAAAACGAAGAAAACTTATATTACGTTGTCAATATGTTACACAAAGGTACTTAGCGGTTTTGAGGCTATAACAATACGTTGAATGAATGTCTTATCGTTCATTCCAGTAGTAGAAACTAGAAAGGCTGCTATAGAAAATGAGTAAATTACATGTTTGGTTCCCACGTTTTACGCTAATATACAATTTTAGTATAACTTTTTAATGCTGACACGACACATCCTCATGATTTCCAAAAGTTGCACCCATTTCCTTTAGTCTTTACCATTATTTCTTGGGTTAACGAACTAGAAAGGTAACGAACTTTGGTTTTTGTTTATATTAACAATGTTTTTTTCATATATATTTGACCATTAAACTTGTTTGACCTTTCAAAATAAGATAATATGACTGGTAATTAATGGTAACATTAACCTATTATGAACATGTCAAACAAGTTTAATTGTCAAATATGTACAAGAAAAACATGGTTACCTAAATATGGACAAAAACCAAAGTTCATTACCCATTTTTGTAATATTTGGTTATTTATGTTAAGGGCAAGTAGTCATAAGATCCATTGATGTGACATGAAATTGGGTTGACCGATCTTTATGTATTAGGAAACGGTCAAGTCTTGGGCTAACCAGTTGAGGCCCAACTGGTTAGGGGTTAGGTTCTTAAGGGGCTAGGTTGTATATGCTTTAAAGACCTAGCAACACAGCCCAGCCCATGACTAGTAAGGACTGCACTGGGTTAAACCAAGTCTAACCTAATTATTCTAATTATTCATTGACTGTCGGAGACTAATCCTAGGGCATAGTCTCTGAGGCAGTTCTTGTCCAATATTATTAAAATGGGTAAGAAACTGTGGTTTTTGTCCATATTTAAGTAACCATTTTTTTTCGTACACATTTGACTAATAAACTTGTTTGACATGTTCATAATAAGGTAATATTACCGTAATTACCAGTCATATTACCCTATTTTGAACAGGTCAAACAAATTCAATGGTCAAATGTAAACGAAAAAAACATAATTACCTAAATGTGGACAAAAACCAAAGATTGTTAACTTTTTAGGTCATTAACCTTTATTTCTCCTATGTTTAACGCTTCTAAATGACTGTATTACCCCTAGTATTATTTTTCTGTTGTGTTTTGACATTTAACATTTTAACATGGACATTATCACCGCCACCGTTAAACCTAGATTGAAACAACTACTCCTCCATTTCTTTAGCAAAACAGTTTGTCATCCTCACTACCAAATGTGTTTTGCAGAAACAATACACGGACATTCCATTTTAATTCCTTTATAACCGCAAGAAAAATCCAATTTCCTCGAAGCTTACATACATCACTAATTGCTCCTAGTATTGAGTGGCCCTTAGATTGTTGAATATAACCTTTAATTCATCGCTGATATATAGTATTAATAGGGAAGAAAAATAAATATTTGTTGAACCATTATTGTAGCATCCAAATTTTTTATTTTAAAATTCCCATAAAAACATTTTTCATAAAAATCATCCTCAGAAAATCACAATTGTCAAATACAAATCATGTAACGTCCCAAAATTTCCGAGTAACAATTTCATTTTAAATAAGTCAAAACCATTTATTCATTATTCTAAAAGACGATTATAATAAAAATATTCTCAAAACATCATAGTAAAATCATAAACAGTCAGTACGAAATAAATTTCTAGGGGATGCAGTGCAATCAAGTCGAACTCTTCATTTTGAACACAGAAGTACCTGAAAACATTTTAAACATAAACCGTAAGTACAAAGCTTAGTGAATTCCCCAAAATACCACAACATACATACATACATACATACATCGGGCCCCACCCGACATTCATCGGGTCCTGTCCGGAAATACATACAAACACATGCTAGAGTCACACATACAACTAGAATCTTATAACATAACAATGGGTCGACATTGATGCCTTCGACCTGCAAATACTGTGAGGAGACTCACCTGAACTATTCAACAGAAGCCCAACAACTACCTCAACATCAGGACATCCAACCCAAGCTTCCTAAAGCCAAAACGAAACAAATTCTATCCAAGTTTCACCAAAAGTCAAAACTGGTAAAAAAAGTCAACGTTCAACTTAGTCAAAGTCAATGTCACATCGTGAGAATGCAACGACAAATCAATCGTGATTCTGGACACCATTACGTCGTAACACATCTTATGTCACGTCGTGACTTCTAGTCAGAAGGCCAAAATCATCATTAAGTGCTTAATCGTTTTAGACCAAGGCCCATAACATCAGATCTAGTCCTAAATAGCTTCATAATAGATAAAGTTTCCAACTTCTCACATCATGAAAATTACTTCTCATCTTTCATTTACAACTGTGAATACAAAGCTTAGTGAGTTCCTTAAAATACCACATACAACACAACACAAAATAACAATTATGGGTTATCAATAACCCTGTAGAATATCCGAAGTCGCAGTGGGCAAACAGTGCGCCCTGTGGGTTATCAGCAACCCTGGAGACTACCTGAAGTCTCAACACACACAATATTACATAACATGGCAATAACACATAGACCCAGCTGGTCAACACATATATTCTACCATATATGTAAGAATAGTGAGGAGACTTACATTGCGCATATGACTGATAAAATTCACATCCGAATTGCCGGAACTAGACTCCGCCTATTAATTACACAAACTAACACTAATTAATAACTAAGGTAATTTCCATACTCCACTAGTCCCAAGCCTAGTCCACTACTAGAAAATAGACCTTTAATGACGCACTTTTTACGACACGCGCTGATTAACGATACGTAATAGGACGTGCCCTTAAAATAGAGTTATCTCTCCAAAAAAATTTAAGGATTTACATCACGCATTATTGCGTGCCCTTAATTTAGTGTCTCAAGAAAAAAAATTAGAAACACGGAGGGCGCTTTATCTTAAACGCGCGTCGTCTGTACATGTCGCTTTATAATTTTAATGAAACGCGCTTTTAGTTAATGAAGGGGGAAACGAAATCCTCAAAATTTTGAAAACCCGCCTTGTTTTTTCTATCCTCTATCTATTTTTCATCCTTGCAATCCACTCTCCCCTCTCTGATACTCTCTCCTCTAGATCTTCCTTCATTCTCTACCTCCCGTCTCTCTGTAAACCTCGAAGGTGAATCGTAATTGATCTGCGAGGTCTCTTTCTTTTTCTTTGTTTTCTCAGGTACGACATCATCCTAATCCATTAACCCCTTTCATTTTTCATTAAAAAAACCCTAATTGACTTGGCAAGTTCATGAACCAGATGTAGCACATTCCAAACTTGGGATTTAACCAAACCCGATAGAGCCATTGACAGAATCTTTGGATCCGGTGAACAAGGACTCTCTGTAATCGCGCAGCTTTCTTCACAAGGAATTGCTCCAGGTCTTCAATCTATCAATCTACAATGGCCACTGTCAAGTTACATCGAATCAAGGTCTAGGGTTTCCAATGCTTCAAGTTCTTCCCAAATAATTTCCCCTCTCAAGACGATTTTCCTCGATCGTATCTTTATGGCGACGATTCTCTCTCGATCGGATCGAAGACCGCTCACTCTCTCCTTAGATCTCCATGCGATTCTGATCCCCCCTCTCTGTAACACCCTCACTTCCTTCTAAAAATCGAAGACCATTCTCTCTCGATCGTATCTTTATAGCGAAATTTAGACACAATAATCTCAACATAAAATTCGTAACTAAACTCCTCTTCACCTCTACCCTACTCCATCTACAACGACTCCTCAAAGAAGCCCTAATGGGATTAGTGAAACCCTAATGGGCTCAAAAGAGCTCTAATGGGCCCAATGAAGCTTAATGGACTCTAATGGGCCCAATAAAGCCCTAATTGACATAAAAGGCCAACAAATTGATAAATGGGCTAATATTTGGATTGGAAAACCCTAATGCCAATAAACCCTAACTTTAAGAATTATTCGGGTCACACACGATAATTATTTAATAACTTGGAATATTAAATAATAATCAATGGTAGAAATTAATCTAAGCGATGATGGACTTAATGGATTAAGTCCTTAATGGGTTAAGTATGAAACTTAACCCTAATCAGCATTTTATGTGAAACCCTAATTTCACTTGGGTATATTATTGGGCCTTTATGTTCGGCCTAAATGATTGAGATAATAATGGACCATCCAAGAGCAAGCAATTGAACTAGAATAATTTAATGGGCCGAGGGTAAGGCCTATGTAAGAGGTTTAGGCCCAATTTGGAAAATTGGGCCATAGATGGGCCATAGTTTGGGCCTTAGAATGAGATCATGTATAGGCCTAGGCCTAATTTGGAAAATTGGGCCATGTGTTGGGCTTTGATTCCTAATTGACTTTAGGCCTACGGATTGGGCCTTGGGCTTGAATAAGCCAAGCTAGGGGTAATGTAGTAATTACCCAAAGAATATACGTATGGTTATGTATTGGGACCCAATTATTAATTGGGTGTTATTTTGGTGTTGACAGTTCGGGAATCTGTCAGCCAGCAGCTGGGGTCGAGTCTGCGGGACTTCAGCCAGTGGGGGATTGTGCCTTCGGGACTTCAATAGTGTGAGGTGAGTTACCTTCCAGTAGCGGTGGGTCTACGGCCATAATTCCGGCCCACCAGCAGGAGTTGTATGTTAGATGTTTGTCTTTGTGATATCATCTATGTTTGCTACTACCTGATACGTTATATGCTGGCATGATATGTTATATGTGATAGTAGTAGAGTTCGGTTGTTAGGACCGAAGGGTAGGTCAGACACCCCAGATATGTCTGACAGTATGTGATGATATGTTTATATGCTGGCATGAAAAGTTATATGTGATAGTAGTAGAGTTCAGTTGTTAGGACCGGAGGGTAGTCAGACACCCCAGATACGTCTGACAGTATGTCATGTTATGTTTATATGCTAGCATGATCTGTTATATGAGTTAGAGGTAGTAGGAGGGGAGCAGTCCCCGAGTTCGGTTGTTAGGACCAAAGGGTAGTTCAGACACCCCAGATATGTCTGATAATATGTTATGTTATGATTTGTGATAGTAGTAGTAGTAGGGGTGAAATAGTCCTCGAGGTTCGGTCGTTAGGACCGAAGGATAGTCAGCAACCCAGAATGGCTTGACATGGGTAGTCAGCACCCCAGAATGGCTTGACATGGGTAGTCAGCACCCCAGAATGGCTTGACACGGGTAGGACGGCACCCTAGAATGGCAGCATGGGTAGGTCGACACCCCAGAAAGGTCGTACCGGGTAGGTCGGGCACCCCAGAAATGCCTGGTAGTATGTATGTTATGTGATTGTGTGGTATGTGGTATGATGGGGGAACTCACTAAGCTTCATGCTTATGGTTTTCAGTTTTGGTTTCAGGTACTTTGTGTTTAAAGGAAAGGAGCCGGCTTGATCGCAGCGCATCACACTATGGTTTTCCGCACATGAGATCTTTGGGATTACACTCTGATATGGTTTTATGATAATATGTTTTGATTACCGACACTTTGGTTTGACACGAGATATTATTATGAACGTTTTTACACTGATGGTTTTATGTAATAACTTATTTAAAAATAAAATTTTTGGCCTTGAAAATTAGGATGTTACAAGTTGGTATCAGAGCCTTGGTTTGAGGGATTCGGACATACTCTCGGGTGTGTCTGAACTCAATCTAAGGGCTTGGTATGAAAATTTTCAAAAGAAAAACCATTTTCTAAAAAGGAGTTTGAAAAGAATTTGAAAAGAGAAAAAGAACTTTGAGAAGAACAAAGTGTGTGATGTGTGCAATCAGCCGAGCTCAAGTAAGTTTTCCCCATGATACACATACATGTTATGATATGTTATGTTACGATATGATTATGAGAACTGCATGCTAGAATAGAGCTAAGGATCTATGAGGATGCCTTATATGCCTATTGTATGTGCTTGTAGACTTGCATGCTAGTACAGAGCAGTCAGTAATAGGATAGCCTATTTAGGTTATGCCTGATTATATGAGCCTTTGAATTGCATGTACAGATTCTCGATTAGAGGATAGAATGTTTTGAATGGATTATGATGGTTAGATTTACCATTGTTTGAATGTTGTTTGCTTTGTGCTTTGTGGGACTCTTTGTGATGTGAGTTAGCTACTAAGTGAATATGCTAAGTCACATGGGACACAGGCCGAATAATCTCAGAGTGATGGACTTGACCTTATTGTGCAGCTCTTGTCTGAGTCCAACCGTTCTAGGGATGGGTGTCTCACTCGAAGGATTATCTGATCTTTGTTGCATGTGTCTATATTCATAAGGTAGCTAGTTGACATTACTGGGAATCTTTCAGCAGCTGAGGACTGGGTGAGTTCGGGAACCTAGGAAAGCCTAGGATATATTTCAGTGAGTTAGTAGTGAGGCTCAGTTAAACTTGGGTGTACCAATTGAGGAAGTGACTTGGAGGATCCGGGAGGATTGCTGAGGAAAGTATGGATAGGTGTGGAAGGTAGTATTGGGCCCGTACTACTGAAAGCACAGGATCCATACTCGAATCAGTGAGAGTCTTGGAGAATCTAGGAAGCTTCAGGGAAGAGTTTGTGACCTAGTTTGGGGACAGAGGATGTTCTATTTGTTGCAGCTTAGCCATTGGCAAGCAAGCTAGTGAGCGTGACAGGGTGTCAGACCCTGAAGGATATGATTTCCAAGAGTTGCAGATGCGGGATCGATTTGGGAGCACCCTGGAAAAAGAGATGCGTGCCAGGTGCATATAGTAGAGGGTCTCGGGAAGAGACCCATGACTTCTAATCATCGGGTGAAAGGCCAGCGGGGCCTGAGTCAGTGCAGCGCGTACGAGAAAGTACACAAGGGAGTTTATCACTCCAATGGTTTAGGCTGCTACAGGGTAGCAGGAATGGTCATATCAGCATAAGGGGGTCAGTATTCCTCCAAATGTTGCAGGTATGTCATCGTCTATGATATTAGGTGGATGTTTGGAATACGTACCGCCTTGGAATTGTGAGTGATTTTGGATAAGTCATACATCGGTTCGGTAATTGTTTATGGATGAACTTTGGAGTTCAAGGCACTACCCTTGCTAGGACAGAACTGCTGACAGGAAGAGGGTAGTGTCAGTCGCGGGTGTTAGAAGCATAAGTGGTTGGTCATTGGATGTTCAAGAGAATTGTGTTTTCGCATGGGCTGTGTTCGGTTAGAGTTCAGTGGTACTGTTGGGAGTGGGAACGAGGATTCGTCAGCTAGAGTGAAGATTAAGGTCTTCAATTGACAGCATGGTAGATGGATTGAGGTGTCAGACTATATCAGATTTCAAGAGTACTCATCGAGATTTCTGAGGATGGGAGATCTCAAGGTTTAATCGGCGATTAAACGCTAGCATTGGCAAGCACAGGTTGTCATCAGTGGGATATTAGAAAGCGAGAAGGATTGGAAATCCTTCAATTTTCATGTAATGTGAAGACTTAGTCGAATCTAAGTGAGGGAGAGACTTTTTATAAAGTTCTCCAACTGTGAGTTCTGGTTGCGCAAGGTGCAATCTCTTGGCCGCCTAGTCAACCAGAAGGGTATTCTAGTTGATTCGGCCAAGATAGAGGTCGTAATGCAGTGGGAGATTCTGAGGTCTCCATATGAGATTCAGAATTCCCTGGGTATAACGGGTTATTATCGGAGATTTATGCAAGACTTCTCCGAGATTGTGGTTCCTTTGACCCGAATGACCAAGAAGTCGATGGCCTTTCGTTGGGGGCCTGAGCAGCAGGCAACCTTCGAAACTCTCAGACAACGGTTGTGCGGGGCACCGATTCTCACCCTGCCAGAAGGTGTAGATGATTTTATGGTTTATGGTGACGCTTTGATCACGGGCATGGGTGCGGTACTGATACAGTGGGGTCACGTGATAGCAGGTTTCGGAAACCAGGTTAGAGTTCCGGTTAGGACTCGAGTTCATTTGAGGGTTAGGTCAAGTGCGTGTTCGACCCGGGATGGAAAGTGTTGTAAGACTACGGGGGTAGCCGTAGCATTCACTAGCGGTCAGATAGTATGCAAAGTGTTGTAAGACTACGGGGGTAGTCGTAGCATTCACTAGCAGCAGATAGTGTGAGGGGTGTTGTAAGTCTGCGGGTGTAGCCGTAGCATTCACCAGGTTGGCAGATAGTGTTAGGGTGTTGTAAGTTTGCGGGTGTAGCCGTAGCATTCACCAGGCAGTCACATAGTGTTAGAGTGTTGTAAGTCTACGGATGTAGCCGTAGCATTCACTAGCAGCTAGATAGTGATAGAGTGTTGTAAGTCTGCGGGGGTAGCCGTAGCATTCACTAGCAGTCAGATAGTTGGAAAGTGTTGTAAGACTACGGGGGTAGTCGTAGCATTCACTAGCAGTCAGATAGTTTTGAAAGTGTTGTAAGACTACGGGGGTAGCCGTAGCATTCACTAGCAGTCAGATAGTTGGGAAAGTGTTGTAAGACTACGGGTGTAGTCGTAGCATTCACCAGGCAGTCAGACAGTGTTAGAGTGTTGTAAGTCTACAGGTGTAGCCGTAGCATTCACTAGCAGCCAGATAGTATTAGAGTGTTGTAAGTCTGCGGGTGTAGTCGTATTATTCACTAGGTTGGTAGATGGCATGAGCGTGTTGTTAGAACGCGAAAGGAACTGTAGTACCCACCAGTTCGGGTGCGGCAGTGAGGATATGGAAATCCCCATATTGGATTTCGGTATTACTCAAATGGATTAGATCTGGTTGAGCTAGTGATAAGACTATAGGAATGCCACTACAGTTGTGAGATCAGGGATGAAATGGACTGCGTAAGGGCGTTGGTGATGTAAGGCTACCATTGGTTAGGTAGTGATCACTTTTATTCTTGGATTGGATGATGACAGGATGCGATGCATGGACCCGATCGGTTAGATCAGAAAGTCGTAAGAGTCACAGTGGCATGATAACTAGTGGCAACTAGTTCCAGAGAAGGATTTCGTTCAGAAGTCGTGTGAGGCGACTAAGTAGGAAGTCCTTTGGCTCCACAGTCGGGTGGAAACCTAGTATTTCAGAGGATTGGCAAGCGAATTAAGACCCAGGAGGTCTTGGTAGCTTTTGGTAAGCAGCTATGTATCAGCGTATGCTGCTTCAGGCGGTTTAGTGTTCGAGCAGTTTCAACGTTTGGGCAGTGATAGTATGTGTGTTTTAGTTGCATATGCGCACGGAATAGCTGGTTTATTGGGGAGTGACAAGTCACCCACAGTGGGATTAGCTGAGCCTTAGCCGAGAATAAGTGATCTACAGAGGTAATTAGGTTTGTCGTCTAGGTTTATGGCGGGAACCACATGCTATCAGAAGTTAAGTAGTCAGTTAAGGGATGAACATACTAGAATCATCGATAATGATTTAGTATGAGTGGTGTGTCAGGGATTCAGACCATCTCGAGACAACAGATTTCGGACAGAGTACATGTGGTCTTGTTGCAAGGAATTCGGCACCTGCGGATTTTAGGGCTTTATGAGGATTGGTCGTGGCTACACTGGGAAGGATAGGGCGTGCCCAGAATCTTGACCATGCTACTAGAGTGGTTGGGCGAGTAAGGAATGGTAAGGAATGATTTTGAGGACGAAATCTAATTTAAGTGGGGGAGAGTTGTAATACCCTGTTTATTTATTTGATAAATAAATAAATTAATGAACGAATAGTAGCCCTAAAATAAATAATTATATAGCAAGGTGCTGGTCTCGGGGAGTTATTGGTCACAATTTTAGAAGTCGGGGATTAAAAGTGTAAGTTCCGGACTAAGTTTATAATTATTTATGAAGATAGGGACCACTTGGTAAGTTATCTGGACTTTATTTGAAGAGATTTTGGGAGCTGGGGGCTGAATGGTAAATTTTTTATCAAAGTTGAACAGATTTGTGGGGTCAGGGGCCAGACTTGCAATAATGATTTGAAGTTTCAAATGGAACACGGGATAACACCCGTGCCTTCCCCTCGCGCATCTTAAACCCTTAACCCTAGGATGCAATACTCCAGCCACCGCCATGAGAGCTCGTAGGCCGCCATTTCCCGTAGATTTGAGCTCCACCGTTCGCATACTGCCTCGCCGGTGTGAGCCACGAAGACCCCTGCTACTGGAGACGGAGTGTGAAGCCGAGTTCAGCCGCCATCTCTTTCTCCTTCTTGTGCGTTTTCTGATCAGACGAGGCCGCCAGCGACCATTTAGTCACTAGAGCGCCGCCGCGACGCTGCTGCCGGTTGGAGACGTCAGGAACAACTCGGAGGACCACCGAGGAACGAGGAATACATTGTTTTCTTTGCTGCTCGAGTCGCGATCTGCCGAGAAGCCGCTGGTATTTCCCATTCCTTCGTTCTTTTTGAGTTTTGGTGTCGTGATTGACGACTGTGGGTTTGGGTGGTGTGCGTCTCAGCTTCAAGTTCGTGTGTTGTGTTGCTGCGTGATTGGAAGCCAAAAGATACCACTGCCACCACCGTGAGGTGGTGGCTGCCACCATACACCGCCATGTATGTGTGTTTACATTAGTTAGGGTGTGTGTGTGAGCTTTGGTATTTCATTATAAATTGTAAAAGAAAATGGAATAATGAGAAAGAAACCATAACCACCACCGGCCGCCGTGTCGGGTGGCGGTGCGTTTTGCCTCTTGTGATTGATTCTTTTGGGGTGCTAGAAACCTTAATGGGCCCAAAGAAGCCCTAATGGGCTTAGTGAAACCCTAATGGGCTCAAAGGAGCTCTAATAGGCCCAATGAAGCTTAATGGACTCTAATGGGCCCAATAAAGCCCTAATTGACATAAAAGGCCAACAAATTGATAAATGGGCTAATATTTGGATTGGAAAACCCTAATGCCAATAAAACCCTAATTTTAAGAATTATTCGGGTCACACACGAGAATTATTTAATAACTTGGAATATTAAATAATAATCAATGGCAGAAATTAATCTAAGCGATGATGGACTTAATGGATTAAGTCCTTAATGGGTTAAGTAGGAAACTTAACCCTAATCATCATTTTATGTGACACCCTAATTTCACTTGGGTATATTATTGGGCCTTTATGTTGGGCCTAAATGATTGAGATAATAATGGACCATCCAAGAGCAAGCAATTGAACTAGAATAATTTAATGGGCCTAGGGTAAGCAATTGAACTAGAATAATTTTGGGGTCGAGTCTGCGGGACTTCAGCCAGTGGGGGATTGTGCCTTCGGGACTTCAGCAGTGTGAGGTGAGTTACCTTCCAGTAGCGGTGGGTCTACGGCCATAATGCCGGCCCACCAGCAGGAGTTGTATGTTAGATGTTTGTCTTTGTGATATCATCTATGTTTGCTACTACCTGATACGTTATATGCTGGCATGATATGTTATATGTGATAGTAGTAGAGTTCGGTTGTTAGGACCGAAGGGTAGGTCAGACACCCCAGATATGTCTGACAGTATGTGATGATATGTTTATATGATGGCATGATAAGTTATATGTGATAGTAGTAGAGTTCGGTTGTTAGGACCGGAGGGTAGTCAGACACCCCAGATACGTCTGACAGTATGTGATGTTATGTTTATATGCTAGCATGATCTGTTATATGAGTTAGAGGTAGTAGGAGGGTAGTTCAGACACCCCAGATATGTCTGATAATATGTTATGTTATGATATGTAATAGTAGTAGTAGGGGGTGAAGTAGTCCCCGAGGTTCGGTTGTTAGGACCGAAGGGTAGTCAGCACCCCAGAATGGCTTGACATGGGTAGTCAGCACCCCAGAATGGCTTGACATTGGTAGTGAGCACCCTAGAATGGCTTGACACGGGTAGGACGGTACCCCAGAATGGCCGCATGGGTAGGTTGGCACCCCAGAAAGGCCGTATCGGGTAGGTCGGGCACCCCAGAAATGCCTGGTAGTATGTATGTTATGTGATTGTGTTGTATGTGGTATGATGGGGGAACTCACTAAGCTTCATGCTTACGGTTTTTAGTTTTGGTTTTAGGTACTTCGTGTTTAAAGGAAAGGATTCGGCTTGATCGCAGCGCGTCACACTATGGTTTTCCGCACTTGAGATCTTTGGGATTACACTCTGATATGGTTTTATGATAATATGTTTTGATTACCGACACTTTGGTTTGACACGAGATATTATTATGAATGTTTTTACACTGATGGTTTTATGTAATAACTTATTTAAAAATGAAATTTTTGGCCTTGAAAATTGGGATGTTACAGTTGGCTACAGCACAAAGCACTACAACCTCAACCTACACAATAGCTAAACATATACAGATAATCATGCAAACAAAATCACAAGTAGTCCTATAGATCTACCAGACTAGCATATCATGCATATCTATTCCCTACTCAACATATCAGTGAACAGCAAAATATCAAACCAATGGGCCGGCCTTGGTGCCTTTGACCTGTAAATACAGTGAGGAAAACTTACCTATCGTTCTGATCCATAGCTGATGAGTTCCGGACTCTGAAACTCTGCTCCAACCGACACCTATCAATCCAAGTAACCAATATCCATCAGAATCCCAAAATACCCTTGAGGTCAAACTTGGTCAAAGTTAAAGTCAACTGGTCAAACCCACTGAGTTAACTGAGTAATCCAATCGAGTCGAGTCAGTGTGTGTACACGGAGTGTACTCCGATGGTACGTTGGGCGTACGCAGCATAGAAAATCCAAAATTTTCATTAAGAGCTTAAAGGCTTAAGCTCTTACGCTAAACTTCATATCCATGGCTAAAATACTCTTAGGAGCCATAAAGTCTCCAACTTTATGACCTAGCATGTCCACTAAGTGCTTAACACAAGGTCTTGTTCCATTAAGACCTTCTAAATGATGCATGAAGCAAAACTTACCATTTGGAACCCATTTTTATGACTTAAGACCCCTCTTAGGGTCTTAAAGGACAACTCAAAGGTCACGAACATGCCATATTCAAGATCTAGCATTTTGGGACCAAAAAGCTCCATAAAGACATCCAAATCTAGATCTATATGTTATAGGGATAAAGTTGCAAGGTTTATACCTTAGAATGGTTACAAATGATGTAGAGATCCCAAATCCAAGTGTTCTTTTCCTTCAAGATGAGCTTGACTTCCTTCCTTCTTCTAAGGCACCAAAAACACACCTCTAAGCTTGAAAAGGCTCCTCAAGGTCAAACTAGGGCTGCACAAACATTTGATAGGGATGGAGGCAGTTAATGTGAATGAAGTGAGGCCATAAGAGTGGCTAAATACGAGACACACCCTAAAAAATAGGGTTTCCTTAACCGGTATGTACGCACGGCGTACTAGGGTGCACCCTAGTATGCTCAGCGTACACCACATACGCATGGTGTACTCCAAAGTCCAACTTATGAAAATGCCACTAGGGCTCCTTTTTCATAATTTCTTGAACTTTAGGGACCAAAATGCAATACATCTTCAATATAACGATCAACAATGGAAGTACTTCAAAACCATATGTTACAAATAGCCATGCAAGACCATAAAGTTGGAAATATTATGGTTAAGGAAATCATTTGAGGACTAGATCTGGATTTTGGACAAAAGATCTTAATAAATTAAGCTCTTAATAAAAAGGAAAGGAGGCAGGTGCATGTGTTGGGCGTACCCTAGGTACGTTGCGCGTACAAGGTCAACGACCCTGCTTCTGGTCAAGACTTGAGTATGTTCGGCATACTTAGCTGAGTTGACTCAGTTGACCTTTTGACTTTTTTACTTGACTAGGATTTGACCAAGTTTGACCTAATGGTATTTTGGGTGATTTGAGTTGTAGTTAAGATTTGTCACTATCTGGTGTAAAGGTGACTGGTAGAGCTGATATTCGGAGCACTGACTTATTCAACTACTTGTTCGGACTGAAAGATGAGTGTTCCTCAGTGTACTTGTGGGTCGAAGGCACCGATGCCGACCCACTAGATTATGTATCTTGGTATAGAGGATGTTGCTATGTTGTACTGATCTGATAGATTTTGTGTTGGCATTGAGGATGTTGTTATGTGGTAGTGATATGTAGGTCTGCCTTTTTTCAGTTGACTGGTTATATAATTATCTGTTGTTGGATATATGTTATATGTTGTGTATATGTCCACATGGTATGGTGGGGTTGAGATTGTACTGCTTTGTGTTGTCAGTCAACATACTCGGGCAATCCAATCGGAATGTTGTGGGTCAGGCGTAATCTAACCAGGAGGTTGTGGAACCAATATGTATTGGGCAAGCCAACCGGAAGGTTGTGAGTCGGGATATTCCAACTAGAAGGTTGTGGGCCAAGGGTAATCCAACCAGGAGGTTGTGGATCTAGTATATGTTTGTTTATATGTTTGTGTGATGGTACTTTGAGGGAACTCACTAAGCTTTGGCTTACAATTTTAGTTTATTGTTTCAGGTACTTTAGATAATCGTGGCAAGGTGAAGGTGTGATCGTGCACATCCTTCGGGTTTTATATTATTTAGATTTTTGGTTACTCTAATTATTGATTATAACTTTTGAAACAATGCTTTGTAAACAATTATGGCCATTGGGTTGTTTTTGAAAAATGAAACTTGGTCTGATTTATGGGATGTTACAGAAGTGCCCTTATGATATTCTATTACATGTATTCACCGTGATTCTTCATAAATAGTTTATTTAATTCCAAAAACATCTTGCAATAAACATAGATTCAAGGAGCTTTAAGACATCATAAATAATCTACACTTCCACTCAATAAGTAACATCTTAGTGTCAGAACTAGACCAAGTAGGATTGTAAGATCGTAAGTAGGATCGTAGAATCGAGATCCGATCCAATCCTACCCTGCCTTGATTTTTTATTTGAAAAAAAATTTAAAAAATCAAAAAAAATTATATAAAAAATTGAATTTACCACTTTACGACTTTTACTATTTACCGGTTTACTGTTTATCTTTTTTTGTTGCTACTAATGTTTAGAAACTTGTATAGGTTTTGAACGGAAAATATAATATTGGAGATATTTTTTATGTTTTGAACATATAAGTTAAAGTTTTTTGGTGGGATCTTAAGTTCTCGATCTTGTAAACATAAAAACGATCTTAGATAACCTTGAAATAAACTCATACATACATATACAAATAATTGAGTAGACCCTTCACTTTGTACTATTTATTGGTTTCTTTATTGGTATATATACTCTTAATATTTTGTTTTTGTTTTTGTTACGTGAACTAGCTAGACACAAAATATAGTCGTAATATAACAAACTTATCCATAACATAATATAACAAACTTTGTGTAAGCTAGTTTATATATATGGTCCGATACCTACAATAAACTTTAGTTATTCCTTTATGATTGTTACTTTTACTTTCATTAAATCATTGCTAATATGGGGTCGATGTTTATTGTACTTTTGTAGAACTACAATTGCTTATTTTGTACTTGTCCATCCTTTTTTCTGGTCCATCCTTACTCTATATAGCAGCTACTAAACATTGAAGTTATTTCTTGCATGCATGTTCGATCATGTGGTGTCATGTGCACATAGGCAGGCAAAAAGCACATGGAGTTGGTTTGTGTCACTTGTATCCACTATAACTGAACGCAACATTTTTTGACTTTTATTTTATCCACTATATATAGTTGAACAACAATGATTTGTTATAAATCATACAATTAGTTCTTGGAGCAGGCATGCCGACTACAATTCAGTATTAAATACTATATCATTCACAAATGTGTCTCTTATTATCTATATTGAAAAGAAGGGGAAAAAAAGAAGCAAACCATAACAAACAATAAGCGAAGGGTAAAACAAAATAAATACAAAGGGCATAGGTACTTGATCAAAAGAACGAAGGAGGTTGTTGTTTTATGAACACATAGGACAATAAATGAGTCCATTTTCATTGCATTCGGGACACCTTTCTTTTTCTTTCTTATCTCCGACCACAACCTTACAACTCCCTCCGCAGTCCACACAAGGTACGAACCTAGCACCACCGCACCCTTCACAAGCTTGCCTACCCACCTGTTTCTCAATGCCAACTCGACTCAGTATCCTCCTGAGTCGACCCGTCTCGTTCAATCCAACAATCTCATCTACACCTCCTATATACCTACCCTTAACAAACATCCTCGGAACACTCGCGAACTCACCAAGCAACTCTTTCAACTGAGTCCGGAACTCGCCGTGTAATGATACGTCCCGTTCCTCATACACAAACCCATGGAGCTCCATGATGGATCTAACCTGGTTACAGTCTTCATATGTCCTTCGGATCCCACCCAACGACGTCGTGTAGATAACCACCTTTTCCGACCCTCCGGGTGGACAGATTTCTTGGTAATCCTCAAGTGGGTCCCGCTTAATGAAAAGCGGCGGTAAGCCTTGTTTATCTCTTTCCATCTGATCTCTTAATAAAAACGGGTTTTCTTTCAATGATTTATATCCGTCTGTCAATGGAGGTTGCATTGATATGGACCCTGTCTCTGATATGGATTTGGTACCCGGATCCGTTCGCCTCAAACGGGAACCAAATTTCGTCAACTCGTTAGACGACTCGGTTTTCTTCAACGTGGATGTTGGTTTGTTTGCGGCCTTTGTGTTCTTTTCGAGTTCTTCAAGTGTGTGGAAAGAGAAGCTCCTGCGTTTAACCTTTTTCGCCGGCATCGGCGTCGGTGCAGGCGATGTATCGGCTGGGGTTGGAAGAGGCGGTGGAGGTACAGGAGAGTTTAGGGTGGGTTTTAAGTCTTCCAACTCCTTGCTGACTTCATCCCATGACCGCGGAGGATCTTCGTCGTTATCGAGCTTCTCGAGAATCGGGGACGGCAACTGAGTGACGGGTTTTTCCGGCTGAGGCTTCCCATCATCCTCTTGTTCTTCTTCAGCTAGCCATGGCTCTTTGATGGCGTGGATGTCGAAAACAGCGAAACTGGTGGAGGCCGGACGGTAGACATCGACAGTTCCGGCCTCAATTTGTTTAGATGAGGCGCAACCCATAATTGTAACTGAATCGAGCTAGGGATTCAACTGACGAATTGTTTGGAATTTGGGAAGTACTTAGGAGGTTATAGATATAAGGAAGTAAGTTTTGTGGTTCGGAAGAAATTAGGGTTTATCCATTCAGATTTTGGGTAGGGGGTGCATGGGGTATTCTTCGTAATTCTGTAGCGGGCGCGTGTTAGAGTTTTCTGGTGAGGGGCCAGAAATTCGGGTCACTTTGAGTGTGGATTGGAAGCTGACACGTGCTTCCTTATACGCCTCATTCCATTTTCATTTTATTTTTAAGTTCATTTTCCTTTTCTATATATAAACCTGAATTTTAAATCGTCTGCGACTCTACGTTTTATACGTTACAAAACTTATCAATGATCTCTGTATGTAAATTTATTATTTTGCTTTGCATGATATAATAGGAAAATGAAGATTTAATTATGTTTTATTCTTTCTTTCAGTAATCAACTAAATCTCGTGTTGCCCGGGTTGGAAGATCATATTTTTTCATCATATTTAAATTTTAATACCCTGATACAAACCAATTTACATCAAAAGCTTTCAACTATCTTTGAATCAACATAGTACCAAGTATTTTTCAGTTTCTATTTCCTGCATTTATCCTATTAATTTATTGCCTTAAAGGATTAAAGAACCCATGAAACCATACCTTTGATTATGTCAAATTCCAATTATTTAATTCTGGTTCAAAATATGGATCTGCATAAATAAAAGCACAAATCATTAGGATTAAAAAAAAAAAAAAAAAAGATTCAGTTAAGGGGTAGTTCAAAGCTTCAAGACCTTTTCCATCAATGACCTATTACTATATCTTCATCATTTTTGTTAATTTCCTCATCATCTTCATTTCAGCTGCTTGTTATAACCTCACCATTATTGCTTGTGGATTCATCCAAATCATCATTCTTTTCGGACTCTTCGTTAATCTCAGACTCTTGAGTATGTGTTTCAGGGAGTATAGGTTCTGTGTGACCACTTGCAATACTCTTTACATGAGGAATTACCAAAACAGCCTTGTCATTTGTGGTTAAATTCTTTTCCCCTAATTCCCTGAATTCAAAGATGAATTGCACTAAGGATAATTTTAAAAAAAAAATGTAAGAATCATGGTTTCAGCAGCTATTTCTTATCTCTAGACCACTACGAAGACAAAAAGCCTATTTTTGTAATTTTTTTATATTTTTTTATCCTAAATCATGTCAAAGTAGCTAGACAAAGCTCTTCCAAAAGTAGCAGTTAAACCTACAAAATAGTTTCCATAATCATTTAAAGATCTTCTTGTATGCTTGCAAACAGAGAAGGAAAACGTTGGAATTTCTGAAACAAAGAATATTCAATTAGAATCAAGAAAGTAGCACAAAGAGCTAAAGCTCAACAAAATTGCTAAACTAATTTCTATGCATGAATATGTCCATCAAATAGCCATATCTATATCTACAATCTCTTGTAAAGCATAATATTTTTATGCCCATTGATAAGGTTCACCTGTTAAGTCTCTTAAATTATTGGATTATAATCATAAGGACTTTTGTGTTCATTATCAACTTTGGATGCTTCATGAGGTTCTTATACATGTGTTCATTTAAATGATGGGCTGCACTTGAACCACCATCACCTCTTCTTTTTGAAAAATTTCAATTTAATTAATTATTGATCTCGAGACCAAGTTGAAAAATCTTCTAATGAAAGCATATTTAAAAATTGTGAAGGCCAGATATGATCAATGTATTGTCTATATTTAAATTAAAATAAAATACATTCCTATAAATGACAAAAAAAAAACCTTCCATGATCTTGCACACAAATAATAAGTGATTGCAGCATAATTAGTTCCTCTTCTTGTTTGAGCAGAGCACCTTAGCTTTATCCACTGCCGAAAAATCAATCATGGGAAATGGGGTCGGCAAGCTGACCACCTGTTTCACCGGAACCGACATCGTCCAACGACGGAAAGACTTGGCCTTTGTTATCTGTGACCCACTAGATGATCTTGGTTACTCTTTTTGCTAAGATGTGAGCAATCTTGCATCGCCTCCTCCAAGGTCCATTCCGCTAAAGAAACGACAACATTTCGGTCAATCTCTGGCGCCTCTGTCTCCGCCAAACATCCACGCCCCTATCTACCTCTTTCCTCGATGTCTACTCTTACAACACCAATGATAAGGCTTCCACTTTCGAGAGCTCTACATCCTTTGCATCAATTCATCTCCAACCTTTGCCTAGAAATTCAATAAATTCGGGTCCTTTACCGTTTGGTACGGGTGCATATTCGGGTCCTATGGAGCGAGGGTTTGTTTTTGGCCAGATTGAGCGGTGATTTCAATCGGGTCCCGTTTTTTCTGGTCCTCTCGAGAAGGGTAAAGGTTGATGAAAATCCGGGAGAGATTAGAACTTGATCAAAGATTACGAGAACACATGAATTCAAATGGTTCAAATTCCATTAACCATTCATACGTTTTGAAAGCTTTATCTCAAGGCCTAAAGAAAATAGAGGAATCGTATTTAGATATTGCATAACAAATGCTTGATGAAAATCATGAACTAGCTTTAATGGGCTCTTAGTACTCTGCGTTGATACCACTGCTT